>NC_061512.1:75223235-75252801 GCF_022539505.1 Lolium rigidum | reverse complement strand
GATACGTCTCCGACGTATCGATAATTTCTTATGTTCCATGCCACATTATTGATGATATCTACATGTTTTATACACATTATATGTCGTATTTATGCATTTTCCGGCACTAACCTATTAACGAGATGCCTAAGAGCCAGTTGCTGTTTTCTGCTGTTTTTGGTTTCAGAAATCCTAGTAAGGAAATATTCTCGGAATTGGACGAAATCAACGCCCAGGGTCCTATTTTGCCACGAAGCTTCCAGAAGACCGAGGGGGAAAGGAAGTGGGGCCACGAGGCGCCGCCACAACAGGGCGGCGCGGCCCAGGTCTTGGTCGCGCGGCCCTGGCGTGTGGGGCCCTCGTGTGGCCCCCCGCGTTGCCCTTCCGCCTACTTAAAGCCTCCGTCGCGAAACCCCCGCACCGAGAGGCACGATACGGAAAACCTTCCGCGAGACGCCGCCGCCGCCAATCCCATCTCGGGGATTCGGGAGATCGCCTCCGGCACCTCGCCGGAGAGGGGAATCATCTCCCGGAGGACTCTTCACCGCCATGGTCGCCTCCGGAGTGATGAGTGAGTAGTTCACCCCTGGACTATGGGTCCATAGCAGTAGCTAGATGGTTGTCTTCTCCTCATGTGCTTCATTGTCGGATCTTGTGAGCTGCCTAACATGATCAAGATCATCTATCCGTAATGCTATATGTTGTGTTTGTCGGGATCCGATGGATAGAGAATACTATGTTATGTTGATTATCAATCTATTACCTATGTGTTGTTTATGATCTTGCATGCTCTCCGTTATTAGTAGAGGCTCGGCCAAGTTTTTACTCTTAACTCCAAGAGGGAGTATTTATGCTCGATAGTGGGTTCATGCCTCCATTAAATCTGGGACAAGTGACGGAAAGTTCAAAGGTTGTGGATGTGTTGTTGCCACTAGGGATAAAACATTGATGCTATGTTCGAGGATGTAGTTATTGATTACATTACGCACCATACTTAATGCAATTGTCTGTTGTTTACAACTTAATACTGGAAGGGGTTCGGATGATAACCTCGAAGGTGGACTTTTTAGGCATAGATGCATGCTGGATAGCGGTCTATGTACTTTGTCGTAATGCCCAATTAAATCTCACAATACTCATCATGTCATGTATGTGCATGGTCATGCCCTCTCTATTTGTCAATTGCCCGACTGTAATTTGTTCACCCAACATGCTATTTATCTTATGGGAGAGACACCTCTAGTGAACTGTGGACCCCGGTCCATTCTTTTACATCGAATACAATCTATCGCAATACTTGTTTTACTCGTTTTCTCGCAAACAATCATCATCCACACTATACATCTAATCCTTTGTTACAGCAAGCCGGTGAGATTGACAACCTCACTGTTTCGTTGGGGCAAAGTACTTTGGTTGTGTTGTGCAGGTTCCACGTTGGCGCCGAATCTCTGGTGTTGCGCCGCACTACATCCCGCCGCCATCAACCTTCAATGTGCTTCTTGGCTCCTACTGGTTCGATAAACCTTGGTTTCTTACTGAGGGAAACTTGCTGATGTACGCATCACACCTTCCACTTGGGTTTCCCAACGGGCGTGTGCTTTACGCGTCATCAAGCTTAATTTCTGGCGCCGTTGCCGGGAAGATCAAGACACGCTGCAAGGGGAGTCTCCACAATCCAATCTCTTTACTTTGTTTTTGTCTTGCTTTATTTTATTTACTTTCTTGTTTGTTGCATTATATCAAAACACAAAAAAATAATTGCTAGCTTTAGTTTATTTACTGTCTTGTTCTCTATATCAAGAACACAAAAAAAAAATTAGTTACTTGCATTTATTTTATCTAGTTTGCTTTATTTACTACTGCTAAAATGAGTAATCCTGAAGTTGAAGTTCGTTCGTTTAAGCAACAAGGGGGAGAATGTTTAAAAGATGCTTGGTATAGAATTAGTGATGCCCATAATAGGTGCACTAAGAAACACTCCACCACTATCCTACTCAGGAATTTTTATGTTGGTATCTCTAGCTGGAATAAGTATGTTCTTGATTGTCTCGCAGGAGGTAACTTCCTAGGCGCTCCTGCTTTAGAAGCTAGTTGCATTATTGAGAGTTTATTTGGAATACCACCTGTTAATGAAGTTAAAATTGAAACCTCTCTTGCAGATGTTATGAAAAAATTGGAAACCATAGAGAAAAAATTTCCAAGTGTTGAAACTAAATTGGAAATGTTACTTGATAAAACCGATGAACTTGATAAATCTTTAGGAGGAATTGATGAAAGAATTAGTGTCCTAGGAACTTGTGTTGTCCATGATAATCAAACCAATAGGATTGGCGAACTTGAAAAAGCTATGGGAACTTTGGGTTCAACTTTTTCTTCTCTTAAGTTTAAGGAGAAAGCTTATGTGGATAAAGAGCAAAAGTTTATGTATGTTTCTAAAGTGCCTAAACCAAAAAAATATTATTATAGGCCTAAAATTGACAAAGCCCTTAGTACCACTACAGATGGGGGAGCTTATGATTTCAATGTTCTATCTCTTGATAATACTTGATACACACTTTCTGCGCCTAGCTGAAAGGCGTTAAAGAAAATCGCTTATGGGAGACAACCCATGTTTTTACTACAGTACCTTTATTATATATTTGAGTCTTGGAAGTTTTTTACTACTGTAGCAACCTCTCCTTATCTTAGTTTTGTGCATTGTTGTGCCAAGTAAAGTCTTTGATAGTAAGGTTCATACTAGATTTGGATTACTGCGCAGAAACAGATTTCTTTGTAGTCACTAATTTCGACCTGCCTCTCTGTAGGTAGCTCAGAAAAATATGCCAATTTACGTGTGTGATCCTCAGATATGTACGCAACTTTCATTCAATTTGGGAATTTTCATTTGAGCAAGTCTGGTGCCACTTTAAAATTCGTTTTTACGAACTGTTCTGTTTTGACAGATTCTGCCTTTTATTTCGCATTGCCTCTTTTGCTATGTTGGATTAATTTCTTTGATCCATTAATGTCCAGTAGCTTTGTGCAATGTCCAGAAGTGTTAAGAATGATTATGTCACCTCTGAACATATAAATTTTTATTGTGCACTAACCCTCTAATGAGTTGTTTCGAGTTTGGTGTGGAGGAAGTTTTCAAGGATCAAGAGAGGGAGATGATACACTATGATCAAGGAGAGTGAAAGCTCTAAGCTTGGGGATGCTCCGGTGGTTCACCCCTGCATATTTTAAGAAGACTCAAGCGTCTAAGCTTGGGGATGCCCAAGGCATCCCCTTCTTCATCGACAACATTATCAGGTTCCTCCCCTGAAACTATATTTTTATTCCATCACATCTTATGTCCTTTGCTTGGAGCGTCGGTTTGTTTTTGTTTTTGTTTTTGTTTGAATAAAATGGATCCTAGCATTCATTGTGTGGGAGAGAGACACGCTCCGTCGTTGCATATGGACAAATATGTCCTTAGGCTTTACTCATAGTATTCATGGCGAAGGTTGAATCTTCTTCGTTAAATTGTTATATGGTTGGAATCGGGAAATGCTACATGTAGTAATTCTAAAATGTCTTGAATAATTTGATACTTGGAAATTGTTGTGCTCATGTTTAAGCTCTTGCATCATATACTTTGCACCTATTAATGAAGAAATACATAGAGCTTGCTAAAATTTGGTTTGCATATTTGGTCTCTCTAAAGTCTAGATAATTTCTAGTATTGAGTTTTGAACAACAAGGAAGACGGTGTAGAGTCTTATAATTTTTACAATATGTCTTTTATGTGAGTTTTGCTGCACCGTTCATCCTTGTGTTTGTTTCAAATAACCTTGCTAGCCTAAACCTTGTATCGAGAGGGAATACTTCTCATGCATCCAAAATCCTTGAGCCAACCACTATGCCATTTGTGTCCACCATACCTACCTTCTACATGGTATTTCTCCGCCATTCCAAAGTAAATTGCTTGAGTGCTACCATTAAATTTCCATCATTCGCCTTTGCAATATATAGCTCATGGGACAAAATAGCCTTAAAAACTATTGTGGTATTGAATATGTACTTATGCACTTTATCTCTTATTAAGTTGTTTGTTGTGCGATAACCATGTTCCCGGGGACGCCATCAACTCTTTGTTGAATATCATGTGAGTTGCTATGCATGTCCGTCTTGTCTGAAGTAAGGGAGATTTACCACTCATTTAATGGTTAGAGCATGCATATTGTTAGAGAAGAACATTGGGCCGCTAACTAAAGCCATGAATCATGGTGGAAGTTTTAGTTTTGGACACATATCCTCAATCTCATATGAGAACATTAATTGTTGCTACATGCTTATGCATTAAAGAGGAGTCCATTATCTCGTTGTCTATGTTGTCCCGGTATGGATGTCTAAGTTGAGAATAATCAAAAGCGAGAAATCCAATGCGAACTTTCTCCTTAGACCTTTGTACGGGCGGCATAGAGGTACCCCTTTGTGACACTTGGTTAAAACATGTGTATTGCGATGATAATCCCGGTAATCCAAGCTAATTAGGACAAGGTGCGGGCACTATTAGTATACTATGCATGAGGCTTGCAACTTGTAAGATATAATTTACATGATACATATGCTTTATTACTACCGTTGACAAAATTGTTTCATGTTTTCAAAACCAAAGCTCTAGCACAAATATAGCAATCGATGCTTTCCTCTTTGAAGGACCTTTCTTTTACTTTTATGTTGAGTCAGTTCACCTATTTCTCTCCATCTCAAGAAGCAAACACTTGTGTGAACCGTGCATTGATTCCTACATACTTGCATATTGCACTTGTTATATTACTCTACATTGACAATATCCATGAGATATACATGTTACAAGTTGAAAGCAACCGCTGAAACTTAATCTTCCTTTGTGTTGCTTCAATACCTTTACTTTGATATATTTCTTTATGAGTTAACTCTTATGCAAGACTTATTGATGCTTGTCTTGAAGTACTATTCATGAAAAGTCTTTGCTTTATGATTCAGTTGTTTACTCATGTCATTACCATTGTTTTGATCGCTGCATTCATCACATATGCTTACAATAGTATGATCAAGGTTATGATGGGATGTCACTCCAGAAATTATCTTTGTTATCGTTTACCTGCTCGGGACGAGCAGAACTAAGCTTGGGGATGTTGATACGTCTCCGACGTATCGATAATTTCTTATGTTCCATGCCACATTATTGATGATATTTACATGTTTTATACACATTATATGTCGTATTTATGCATTTTCCGGCACTAACCTATTAACGAGATGCCGAAGAGCCAGTTGTTGTTTTCTGTTGTTTTTGGTTTCAGAAATCCTAGTAAGGAAATATTCTCGGAATTGGACGAAATCAACGTCCAGGGGCCTATTTTGCCACGAAGCTTCCAGAAGACCGAGGGGGAAAGGAAGTGGGGCCACGAGGCCGCCACAACAGGGCGGCGCGGCCCAGGTCTTGGCCGCACGGCCCTGGTGTGTGGGGCCCTCGTGTGGCCCCCCGCGTTGCTCTTCCGCCTACTTAAAGCCTCCGTCGCGAAACCCCCAATACCGAGAGCCACGATACGGAAAACCTTCCAGAGACGCCGCCGCCGCCAATCCCATCTCGGGGGATTCAGGAGATCGCCTCCGGCACCTCTGCCGGAGAGGGGAATCATCTCCCGGAGGACTCTTCACCGCCATGGTCGCCTCCGGAGTGATGAGTGAGTACTTCACCCCTGGACTATGGGTCCATAGCAGTAGCTAGATGGTTGTCTTCTCCTCATGTGCTTCATTGTCGGATCTTGTGAGCTGCCTAACATGATCAAGATCATCTATCTGTAATGCTATATGTTGTGTTTGTCGGGATCCGATGGATAGAGAATACTATGTTATGTTGATTATCAATCTATTACCTATGTTTTGTTTATGATCTTGCATGCTCTCCGTTATTAGTAGAGGCTCGGCCAAGTTTTTACTCTTAACTCCAAGAGGGAGTATTTATGCTCGATAGTGGGTTCATGCCTCCATTAAATCTGGGACGATGTGACGAAAGTTCTAAGGTTGTGGATGTGCTTGTTGCCACTAGGGACAAAACATTGATGCTATGTCCGAGGATGTAGTTATTGATTACATTACGCATCATACTTAATGCAATTGTCCGTTGTTTACAACTTAATACTTGGAAGGGGTTCGGATGATAACCCGAAGGTGGACTTTTTAGGCATAGATGCATGCTCGGATAGCGGTCTATATACTTTGTCGTAATGCCCAATTAAATCTCACAATACTCATCATGTCATGTATGTGCATGGTCATGCCCTCTCTATTTGTCAATTGCCCGACCGTAATTTGTTCACCCAACATGCTATTTATCTTATGGGAGAGACACCTCTAGTGAACTCGTGGACCCCGGTCCATTCTTTTACATCGAATACAATCTACTCGCAATACTTGTTTTACTTGTTTTCCGCAAACAATCATCATCCACACTATACATCTAATCCTTTGTTACAGCAAGCCGGTGAGATTGACAACCTCACCTGTTTCGTTGGGGCAAAGTACTTTGGTTGTGTTGTGCAGGTTCCACGTTGGCGCCGGAATCCCCGGTGTTGCGCCGCACTACATCCCGCCGCCATCAACCTTCAACGTGCTTCTTGGCTCCTACTGGTTCGATAAACCTTGGTTTCTTACTGAGGGAAACTTGCTGCTGTACGCATCACACCTTCCACTTGGGGTTCCCAACGGGCGTGTGCTTTACGCGTCATCAGCTACCGTGCTTTACAAGAAGGGTCCGGAAAACTCGAGTTCCTTCAGGGTTTAAGTTACCCGATAATTTCAAAAAATTCGATGGTCTGCAAGATCCCGAGGATTGGTTGGTTTCCGATTACCTCGAGACGGTGAAACTAATAGGCGGAACCAGAGCAACAGCCATGCAGAGCATTCAAGTACACTTAAGTGGAGCCGCAAGATCTTGGATCAAGAAGCTTCCTCCAGGATCCATCGATAGCTGGGATAGTTTTGAGGATGTGTTCGTCAAGAATTTCCGATCCACCTGCAAAAAACCTGCATCATTAGAAGAGTTGAGATCATGTCGACAAAAGCATGATGAGTCAATGAGGAAATACATCCAGAGGTGGAACATTATCAAAAACTCGGCAGAGAACATATCTGACGAGAGGGCAATAGATGCGTTCGTGGCAGGAATTCGACGAGGAGATTTCGTCGAGGACTTGGGGAGAACAAACCCAAGGACAGTATCAGCTTTAATGGAGATAGCAAACAGATGGGCGGACGGAGAAGATTCCGTTCACAATAAGCGACATAGGTCACCAGAGGAGGACCGCAGTCGAAACTTCCAAAATAGACGACGATTCTCTCGGCAGTTTTCGAGTTATGACGCGTCTGGCCAAATATCGGCTGGTTTCCGAGGAAATACTGGAGGAAATAGTCGAGATGATTATCAAAGGAGTAACGATCAGCGAGGCAACAATAGAGATGACTCTCGGAATAACAGGCAAAACAGCGGACAAAGGTTTCAGAGACATTTTGTAACGCCCGGAGATATGATGAACGGGCCGTGTCAGATGCATTTCTACCTCGACAGTAATGGGAAGAGACAGTCAGGATATCTGCAGAAGGACTGTCGCAATTTTCAAGCAATGTTGAGGGTCGCAGGGCTAGCTAATGCTCAAGCAACAAATAGAAACCCCCAAGGGCCCAGGAGTGAGATCCACCTGCCACCTCCTCCCGCAATTACGGATGAAAATCGGCACCAGCTCAGAATCGCGGCAGCACCACACCCACCTCCATATGTTGATCCTAAGTCCAACGGCGCAGTCTCGATGATTCAGAAAGCTAGGCCGTCTAATAGGGCTCAGAAAGTAATCTCACGACAAGTGTTCATGGCAGAGAAGATGCCTCCACCAACGATTGAGTACCTAAATTGGTCGGGACATGACATTGGCTTCACAATTGCGGATCACCCGCAGGAAGTTCCTCGACCAGGGCAGTCAGCACTTATCTTGCCAGCAGTGATTGCAGGATTCGACGTATCTCGAGTATTCATCGACGGAGGCAGCAGCCTAAACCTTATGTATGCAGATACACTAAGGAAGATGAACATATCCTTGGCAAATCTAAAACCAACTGACACACGTTTCCATGGAATCACGCCAGAGAAGCCAAGTTATCCGTTGGGGAGAATCAATCTCGACGTTCAGTTTGGGACGCGAGAAAACTACAGGATAGAAAGACTGTAGTTTGAAGTTGTGGATTTCCTGTCGCAATATCACGCTTTGTTGGGACGACCAGCATATGCTAGGTTTATGACGGTACCACATTACACGTACTTATTATGGAGGTTGCCAGGACCTAAGGGACCAATCACAGTCAAAGGAAGTTTCGCATTAGCTGATAAATGCGACAAGGATTTTCATCGACTGTCAGAAACTTTCGGGATGCAAGCAGAATATATGGCGTCAAGGCTCACAACTGATTATGATGTGTTACCAGATGTAGGAAGACCTCTCAGGGAGCCAACATTCAACACTACGAAAGATTCCAAGGAGGTGCAGATTCACCCGACAGATCCAAAGAAAACGACGTCCATCGCAACAGACATGGACCTCGCATAGGAAAGCGCGCTCGTCGAGTTCCTCCGTGAGCACTGGAAAATCTTCGCATGGTGTCCAGCTGACATGCCAGGAGTATCCAGGGAACTTGCCGAGCACCACCTAAACTTGGATCCATTAGCGGACCAATCAAACAACCTTTGCGGCGTTTTTCGGAACCAAACCGCTAAGCCATGCTGTCAGAAATAGATCGACTTAGAGAGGCTGGTTTTATCAAAGAGTACATACAGAGGCCACGTGGGTAGCTAACCCAGTTCTGGTCCCGAAGAAAAACACGAAAGTCCTTCGCATGTGTGTCGGCTTTACGTGTCTCAACAAACACTATCCAAAGGATCACTTTCCCCTCCCACGGATCGATCAAATCATCGACTCCACGGCAGGATGTGAACATCTTTCCTTCCTGGACATATATTCTGGTTACAACCAGATCAGATTGAAAGAAGATGATGAAGTCAAGACAGCGTTTATAACACCGTGTGGCGTGTTTTGCTACAAAACAATGCCTTTTGGTCTGAAAAACGCGGGAGCAACATATCAGCGGATGATGCAAAAGTGCTTAGCAACACAGATTGGGAAAAACGTGCAAGTATACATTGACGATGTCGTTATAACATCTAAAAAGGGGACAAATTTGATTGAGGATCTGAAGGAAACTTTCGATAACCTTGACAAGTTTTGTCTCAAACTGAACCCGATGAAGTGTTCTTTTGGCGTCCTTGCAGGAGAACTTCTTGGGTTCTTAGTCTCAGCAAGAGGAATTGAGTCTAATCCAGAAAAAATTCAAGCTATCGTCACAATGAGGAAGCCAACAAAGTTAAAAGAAATACAGCAGTTAACTGGGCGAGTCGCAGCTTTAAGCAGATTTGTCGCCAGACTGGGAGAAAAGGCGTTACCGTTCTACGCTTTGATCAAGCCAGGAGAGAAGTTCCAGTGGAACGAAGAGGCAGATAGAGCTTTCGAGGATCTCAAGCGCACAATTTCGACACCACCAATCTTGGTGGCGCCTAAAGAAAAGGAACCCCTCCTGTTATACATTGCAGCCACACCTCAGGTGGTCAGTACAACACTTGTCGTTGAAAGAGAAGAGGAAGGAAAACTTCATGGAGTGCAGAGGCCTGTATATTTCATCAGTGAAGTTCTATCGCCTTCAAAACAGCGGTATCCGCAGTACCAGAAGCTTGCATATGGAGTGTTTAAGACCGCAAGAAAATTGCGGCACTATTTTTCGGCACATCCGATAATAGTGGTCAACGAGGCGCCTTTGTCCAATATACTAAACAATCCAGAAGCTACGGGTCGTGTCTCCCTTTGGGGAATAGAGCTTTCCCCTCGGGACATCACGTACGAAAAAAGAAAACCAATAAAGTCGCAAATTCTACCGGACTTCATCGCAGAATGGATGGAGTTACAAAATACGGGACCCCGCATTTGTCGAGAACCTGGACTATGAACTTCGACGGGCACAAGAGATTAGAGGGAGCTGGAGCAGGCGTGATACTAATATCACGTGAAGGCGACAAATTAAAGTATGTCTTACGGATGACGTTTCCAAATGCTTCTAACAACGAGGCCGAATATGAAGCTCTCATACACGGGATGAAGATGGCGAAGGCTTGCGGCGCAACCCGGCTAAAAATCTTTGGCGACTCACAATTGGTGGCTCAGCAGGTCATGAATCAGTGTGATGCATTCAATGAAAGTATGATAGCGTACAAGGAAGTATATAACGAGATGGAGAAGATGTTTGATGGATGCGAGGTAAATCACATCAGCAGGCTGAGCAATGATGAAGCCGATGTTCTTGCAAACATCGGGTCGCAGTGCCTCGCGATTCCGCCAGGCGTGTTCTGGGAGGAGATAGCAGAGAGATCTACAAAGTCGAAGAAACCAAAGAAGAAAGAGAAGGATGAGAAACCTTCGGGGGCTACGAAAGTAGCACTGGAAGAAGAAGAGGAACAAGACCTAGTAATGATGGTGCAGATTCCATGGATGCAAGCGTACATATCACACATCCTAAGGAAAGAAATACCTGACGACCCAGTTGAAGTAAGGCGAGTTATTCGACGATCTAAAGCCTTTACGGTGGTTAAAGGGGAGTTATACAAGCGAAGTATGTCGGGTGTGTTACAAAGGTGCGTCACACCCGAAGAAGGAAGGATAATTCTGAAGGACGTACACGAAGGAATATGTGGTCATCATGCAAGCAGTCGAGCTATCTCGGCCAAGGTTTTCAGAGCAGGGTTTTATTGGTTGACAGCAATCAAGGACGCGAAGGAAATAGTACGAACTTGTGACGCGTGCCAGAGATTTGCCGCAAGACCTCATTCTCCGGCAGCAGAGCTGATGCCAATACCGCTGTCTTGGCCCTTTGCTCAATGGGGTCTCGATATGGTGGGAAAACTACACAAGGCCTCACCAGGAGGATATGAGTATATGCTCGTCGCTGTCGACAAATTCACCAAGTGGATAGAAGCAAAGCCGATAAATTCACCAGATGGAGCGTCGGCAATCAAGTTTGTGAAAAGCATTGTCTTTCAGTTTGGAGTACCTCATAGCATCGTCACGGACAATGGTAGTAATTTCACATCCAAGGAATTCAAGGCATACTGCGCGAGGTGGGCATCAAATTGCACTTTGCATCGCTTGCGCACCGCGCACCAACGGTCAAGTCGAGAAAGCAAATGGCATCATCTGCAATGGTATTAAGAAACGCTTGTTAGGTCCATTGGAAAAAGCTCGACATACTTGGCCAGAGGAGTTGCCGAGTGTGTTATGGAGTATCCGAACAACACCAAATACAGCGACACAGGAGACTCCGTTTTTTTTGGTCCACGGAGCTGAGGCAGTACTGCCGATAGAAATAGAGCATGATTCTCCAAGAGTCACGGAATACGATGAAGAAGCTTCCAGAAAAGCATTGGAGGACGATGTCGACGCACTTGATGAGGCTCGAGACGAGGTGTTATCACGGGTCGCTAAGTACCAGCAAGATCTGAAAAACTACCATAGTCGACGTTTGCGACCAAGATCTTTTCAGGTTGGAGACTTGGTTCTACGACTCAATTAGAAAAGCCATGAAAAACTCGAGTCGTCGTGGCTTGGCCCTTACATCGTCACAGAAGTAATCGAAGAAGGAGCATACAGGATAAAGGACAAGAAGTCAGGAGCTGCCGAGCCAAATCCTTGGAACGTGGCACAACTCAGGCGTTTTTACGCCTAGAGTCGAAATATAGTCCTCCTTGTAAAAATACAATGTACTGAAACACCCGCGAGTTTTCAGACGCACTCTTTTCCTTTTTCAGGGCATCGAGTGGGGCTGGAAAAGGTTTTTAATGAGGCGGACTCGCGGTGCTGCAATATAATAAAGATAGTGGAGATATATATCTTTTTCTTCGACAGGCTCGGGGGCTTGCACCAGAAGTTACAATATATATACATCATCGAAAAATTTCGCCTTGGTGCAAAGCACCTCGCAAAGTAAATGAAGATACAAAATAGTGGTCAACAAAAAAGGCTCGGGGGCTAATACCCGCAAATATAGTATACTCAATATAATTTATTCTGCCTTGGTTCAACCTCGCCTACACAATAAAAAAAATCGCCACCGAAACACTCGGGGGCTTGACAGGAAAAATAAGGAGTATATATTTTGTGGCTTTACAATATAGATTATGTTTACAACACACAAGGTGCAATCACCGAGAAAAATCGACAAGATAAAGGGAAAAATTCTTAATGGCCGCCTAGTATGTTATCTATGGTCATTCGCTCATTATTGAAAGTACGAGTACTATGTTCAGCATAACTACCCTTCACGAAGAACTCAGCATCCATCCGAAGCAATTCATCCATCATGTCTTCTGCTACAGGCTTCACCACATCATCAATTTTGTCAATATTCCTCTTCTTCTTCGCCATCTTGGCTAGGCACTTGGCAACAATTCGACTCATGTTTAACTTCGGATAGCAGATTTGTATCATAATCATAGCAAATCTCGCAGCGGCAGACATTTGGGCCCGCACAAATCCATGGATTCGAGGTGCATCCCGAAATTTATCCATCAGAGCAGGCAGGATCTCTGGCATCCTGTTGCGCGGAAACATGACGCTGTAAACTAAGGACAATGTCCTTGTGCAGAAGTCGAGAAAATTGCAGACCTGACCCGCACGATCTTGAAATCTGACGATTTGGCGAGTACGTTCAGGCGTAACCCAAAAATTAGAACCATGCTCCGACGCAAGTCTAAGAAGCACACTGGATCGAGCTTCAACATGTTGATCTTCGGCAGCGGTATCCAAAAAAGAACTTGTTTTCAGCGGAGGAATCAGAGAGGAAGGAAAAACATTGGGAATAAAGATAAGTATGGTCAAGTGAACGAAGTATACCCGTCATATCCAAGCTGGAATCAATCATTAGCTCAAGCATGTAATTCTCTCGTCGAGAAGCTTCGGCAGCTGCAGCAACTGCGTCCTCTTTTACAGCTATAGCATCCTGGGCTTGCTGAAGTGCAATCTTTTCCCTCTCCAATGATTTTCGAGACTGCTCCATTATTACAAGTGTCTGCTTCTTCATAGACTATAGCTGTTGGCGAAGTTCTTTAAAAACTTGTGCGGAATCTTTACCCGAGGAATCTTCAATAAATTCATCACCGACAGATATTTTCTTCGAGTAGGAGGAAGCAGGAAAAGTATCGGCAAGACGAGGAGTTGAAGTATAGTTATCAAATATCAACTGAAAAGAAAAGTTTCAACATCAATTGTGAAAACAAAATAGATTTCCATTAATTTTCCCAGTATTTACATAGCTATTACAAAAGGAGGGTCCTTAATGAACTACTAAGACAGTCGTCGCCAAAACTACTACGGCGACAGCATCAAAAGGGAACAAAAGAGAAGGCAAGATGATCTACTTGACCTCCGGCTTCGATGAGCTAGGAGCGGGAGTTGGCTTGCATCCGAGGTAGGCAAGGATTTTCTTCGAGTTTGGCTTGGCAGCCTTAATCAGCGATTGTCACCTTTTGGTCTCCATCACCTTTGTGTCGCCAACTCTCGCCCAGTCGACATCTTGTTGGTTGTCAGCGACCAAGGCAATAGTACCTTCGACGCCAACTTTCAAACCTTCTTGGCGAAGTTTGAGCCCAAGATCTTCTTGAGAATTGAAGTGTTTGGCGAGAGCAACAAAAGGCGTGGGTTCTTCCTTCTTCGGGAAGAAGTAAGGAAAAAGCTGCAACAGACCTGATCTGGCATCGGCAAGACCTTCACGCGCTTCATCTCCGTGGATTTCATGGAGGGAAAGAGCGTCGAGAAGGCGATCACCTTCAGGGTTCTCTAGATCATAATCTTGCTGCGTTTTCCCTAAGTGAGTCAAAAGAAGCTTGTCAGGAAAAAGCAAGCCAGAAGAATTTAATGATCCGAAGAAATGAAAGAAATGTGAGTACTTACTCACAAAACGTCGACTCTGTGATTCCACGCGAGTGAGGATTTCCTTTTCACGAGCAGATTGCTGGGCTATATTATCGCTCAAGGAAGTTTCCGCGTCATGAAGTCTTTTTCGAAGATCTTCGACGGCGGCAGCATCTGCTTCAGCTTTCTTGCGAGCTGTTTCGCTCTGCTCTAGCTTGATAGCAAGAGCGTCAGCGCGTTTGTTAGCCTCTGCAAGGGTCCCTGGCAAAATAGATGACAATCCATTATTGTGGCAAAATTATGAAGGAATTTATTCAAGTGGAAGAGATAGGGAAAAATGGTACCTTCAAGCCTGGCGGCATAATCACGGTACCCGATAAATTGGGTACCGAGGCGGACAAATTCCTTCATCGAAGGCTGAGGAGAAGACCACAGAAAAATGAAATCAATATAGAAAGAGAAAATTCGACAGTAACAAGCAAAACCTAGAGGGGAGT
This sequence comes from Lolium rigidum, assembly GCF_022539505.1. Classification (NCBI taxonomy): domain Eukaryota; kingdom Viridiplantae; phylum Streptophyta; class Magnoliopsida; order Poales; family Poaceae; genus Lolium; species Lolium rigidum. The sequence continues at coordinate 75,238,319 of NC_061512.1, read as the reverse complement.
CCAAAGCACTGAAAATATTCAGAGTATAAAAAAAGAGAGAGAGAAGAAAAGATAACCTACATCATCCATTACAGAATTCGTGGAACTACCAGTCAGCAAGGTAGGCTCTTTGGTCAGCTCGACCCTAGCCCTCTTTGGCGAAGAGGCACGGGGGCTGGTAACGGGAGTTGGATGCTCGATGTTTTGTTGAGGGGGCGAAGTTTCATCCCCATCAGGATGAGCTTCAGAAACAACTAAAGTACGCGACGTACTCGTTCGAGCAGTCGCGTCAATAGGTGGATTCTCTTCCTCGTCACCACTACAATAAAAAGGCGACAAGATAAGAAAATAGACAAAAAATCGAGAAAGAGTAGCAAGGACTCACGAGCTGACAAGGGCATCCAAGTAAGGATTGAAAGTTGTCCTTTCTTCAGTAGGAACAACTTCTTCGGCAGGAGATGTGCCGGCTTTGGAGGCGCCAGAATCGGCAACTTCGTCCCTCTTCCTCTTGTTCCTTGGAGAAACAGCGGAGGGGAGGGAGTGTGTCGATGCGGTAGCCTCGGTTTCAACTTCCTTTTCAGAGGATGCCGCGGATTTTCGAGAACCCGCGATTTCACTCTCAGGGCGAGAAGTACCCTGGTTGTCGTCGGTTACAACGGCCCGTTCTTCGACTTCCCCACCTTCGGGAAGGGGAGGAAGAGGCGACGCAGTTTTATGGTTCTGGACAAAGATAGAAAAAGTATCGACATGGATTTATATCAGTAACAGCAGTCGAAAAAATAGCAGTACCAAAGAAGAAAAGAAAAGAGTGCATGAATAAAAAGATGACAAAAATATATTACCTGTGGGAGCGCGTTTGTGGCGCTATATGGCGTCACACGGCAAGATGACGGGACGGTGTCTTTCTTGCTAAGCGACGAGATCTTTCGGACAAGCTTTTCTAAGTCCTTGACCGATAAATCTGTCGATAGGCGATCCACATCTTCATCGCCAGCATACATCCAAAGGGGATTTTTGCGAGCTTGTAAAGGCTGCACCCTAATCCTAAGGAAATACGCCGTGATTTGGATACCCGACAATTCTTGTCCTCGGGTATTTTGAAGCTGGTGGATGCGTGTCATCAGCGCCTCTGTCGCCGCTTTTTCTTCGTCGTTAGCCTCTGCATCCCAGGACCGACGGCGACAGATTTTTTCGGTACCATCAAAAGGGGGAATGTTGTCTTCAACTGAGCCATGGTTCTCCTCGTGGATATACAACCATTTTTTGCGCCACCCTTGAACGGAGTCAGGGAATTTGACGTCGAAGTACTCGACATTAGGGCGAACGCAGATAACAACGTCGCCTATGTTATAGGAAACATTGGCAGAGCCATTGCGGCGACAGAGAAAAATGCGTTTCCATAAAGCCCAGTTAGGTTGGACTCCAAGGAAGGATTCGCAAGGAGTGATGAAGATTGAGATGTGGAGGATGGAGTTGGGAGTAAGATGGTGAAGTTGTAATCCGTACACAAAAAGCAACCCCGTAGAAAATTGTGAATGGGGGCAGAAAGGCCGCGGATGAGGTGGTCAACGAAACTGACCCGATACTCCATAGGAGGGGTTGGATAACTTTCTTCGCTGGGGAAGCGCGGCGCGTCTTGATTCTTGCTGATCCCAAGTTTCTTCAGCAAGTTGATGTCTTGGGGGGAGATTTTGGATCTCTCCCACTCAGTGCTCCCCAGATCCGCGGATGCCATCTTGGACTCGGAAGTGCTGTGCCTGGTGAGTTTCCGAGGTGACATCAACAATGGCGCAGGAGAAAAGCGTGAGTATGGTTGAGCTCGAGATGTGTTGGGCGCAATGGGGATTTTGACAGAGGAGAGCAGAGGAGCGGCGCGAGCGAAAGTGTGAAAGGAGGAAGACGATGATCTTAAGTAGAGGTGCGGTGAATCGACGCACCGTTGGATGGACAAATTGTGAGATAGATGGTGTACACGTGGACAAGGGGTAAAAACGCAATTTCACTGAGAAAGGAAGGAACAGGCGCTACAGTGCGTGCGCCAGGAAAAGTGGAGGACGTGTGTCCCCCACTTGCACGACATGTCAACTTGATAAGAAATTTGGGCCCGCAGGACAGAGAGAGCAGTTCTCGCGTTTTCCTGATACAGTAATCGTGGCTATCGTCAGCAATGATGTCACCTTGGCAAGAGAAAATCTCGGCTATGAAGCTTCATAAGAATGGCGACAGCAGAAGATTATTGATTATTTCGAGAGCCTTTGATCAAATACAAGTTTTTGCCCAAATGCTCGGGGGCTACTTTGGAAAAAAGGAAAATTCGAGTATGAAAAAATAGAAATGGCGAGAGCCTATGACCAAATGCAAGCATTTGTTCATAGCCTCGGGGGCTACTCCCATCGGGAGTGCTGTTCGCCCACCCGATAGATATGAAAAGTTCGAGAAAGAATGACAATATAGCGACATGAGGCATTAAAGTGTTGAGCCTACAACCAAGCACTAGTCCTTGGCTGTAGCCTCGGGGGCTACTTCCATCGGGAACGCTGTTCGCGTGCCCGATGAAATTATAAAAATAAGAAAGAAGGAAAAAGTGAGCATATTTCGAGTTATACAAATAACTCTACATATATTCCCATCGGGAGGGCAATATAAGTCATCCGTTGACTCAATAAAATGTGCTATTCCAGCAGCCGAAAAAGCACTCGACAATATATTCTCAGAGCGCCAAAGTTGCGAATAATCTCTGAATGCCGCAAAACTTTGCGAAGGTAAGACCCCGGATCCGTTACGAGCGGCGTGGCACCGTCTCGACGTCGGTTTGCTACTTTTTTCCGTATCAACAGATACGAAGAAAAATCCTAACGACGCGTTAGGTACCCGAAAAAATATGACCGGGACTCGACGGAATGGTAAGACCTTAAGCGGCACTCGTAGAAGTTTACACCAGTATCCCGAGATCATGTCCAGGGACGTGATCTTGAAGTAGGTTTTTGCGGATTGCCACTAGAGCAGTTAACTAGTACGTGATCCATCAGATGAACTAGCCCCAATTACCATCATCCATGTACAATATATAATTGCGTATCCAAAGATATGTGATAAAAAGTCGACAGAGTTATTGAATAATTAAAGTTGGAGATTTTCCCTGATTCTTCGATTCAAGCAAAATCTCGGGGGCTACTGACATAGGCATCCCCAATGGGCCTGCCGAAGATAGTACCCTGGGTTTAATGAAGGCCCATAACTCAAAGAATAAGAAGATACGGAAGCCCAAGTTATTATTAAGGAAAGCTAGAGTTGTATTAGGAAGAACTACTTGTAATCTTGCGGGACGGGTTGGAAACCCTCCCGGACTCTGTAACTTGTGTATTACGAATCCCTCGGCTCCGCCTCCTATATAAGGGAGAGTCGAGGGACAAAGAGAGGATTGATTCATTGTTTCACGCAACCCTAGTTTTTACATCGTCGAGTACTTTTTGGCTGAAACCTTCGAGATCTACTTGCCCTCTACTTCCGATTAAAACCCTAGTCTACAATACGTAGGCATTGATAAGTTAATCCCTTGTCAGCGGCATCATCGATGCGGTGGCCCCCGCCACTGCTTCTCGGCGTGACATGTCCTGCTTCCGCTTGTCCCTCTGGACTCATGACATCGCATCCATACCGGCGGTGAGATGGTTGGCTGTGCCGGAACCTGGTTCTGGACAGCGGCTGCAGGTTTCTGCTGGTCAGCGGCGGCCGCGCATTTCTGCGCCCAAGGTACTCTGGTACTGCATTCGGTTCTGGGTCGACCGCTGGCTCATCGCCGGTTCGCCGCCCTCTTCTGCTGGCCCAGGCAGTGACCGTGGTGGCGATCCCACCGGCCCTGGTTCCGACGGCGGCCTCGGCCCAGATTCGTCCACACCGGCACCCGCTGGTGGTGCATCGCGACGGCGGCGCCGCCGTAGGGCCCCCCGGAGGAGGCGCGGCCGCAGCGCGGCCGGACCGGCGGATGTGGTAGCGCCTGACGTCAGCCCTACCTCCGCTAGGGCTACGGTTGGCCCAACGGACATTGGTTCGGAGCATGCTGTGCTGGCCCCACTGCCGCTCCAAGACCGAGATCCAGGAAGCGTGGGCCCTGTGGCGGTGATGCCGCCGGGCCGGACCTGCTGGCCGCTCACAAGTTGCAGCGCCGTGTCTTCTTGCTGCCCATGCTCCTCGGGTCTCCCAGACGCAGCTGGTCAACCCTGCTTGCGGGGTGATGTAGGCGTCCTCGAAGCTGCCGAGGCCTTCCTGTCGGAGCAGCGTGCGGTCCTCGAGGTGGATGGGGTTTCCTGGACACCCCCTTTCGTCTCCTGTCCGGGGACAGTCCTGCGCGGGGCAGCTCTGACGCTGGCTCACGGGCCTCGCCGGTTACCTTTCCCGCATCTCCTGCGAGTGCCCATGCGGACATGCAGGTGCATGGGTTGGCAGCTACGCCTATAGCTCCGGCGCATGTGGACGAGGTGGTTGGCCCACTGGCTCCCGTGGATCAGTTTGTGCATGTGCCATCACAGGAGGCCGTGGTTGATGCTGACCTGGCTGTTGTAGCGCCTCCCCCTCCGTCCGATGGCCATGCAGTGGACCGGATCTCTCCAACCGGTGCTGGCTCGTCCCTACGGGAGGATGCTCTAACTCTTACGGCGCTCCTCCATCAGTTCCGCCGCCGCCTGGAGGATCCGCTCATGTGCCTGCCAGACCCGAAGGTTGTTCGCCGACGATTGTTCCATGCGCCGCCATGGACGGCTTGCCGCAGCAAGCGCCTCGCGGCGAAGGGGAAAGGCTTTTCCGTTTCCGCTGTTAAGCGTGCTCAGCGCATCTTGATGAGCAAGCTCGGCATCTGTCGCGACAACGAGAAGCTTTCTGCCACGCAGTTGGAGGAGTACGCCTCCATTTTTGCCTCACCTCTCGGCCCTGAACAAATGAGCACCATCACGGCTCTTTTTGGCTTGAGCTGCCCGGAGGATGGTGAGGGCAGTCCGGTGGAGGCGACGGGCATCTAGCCTCGCCATCAGGTGGTTGTTTTCTCGTGGATCTTTTTCCATGGAAGAACAAAACGCGCGTCTAATGATCTGGAACGCCAGGGGTCTTAACAACCCGGCGAGGCGATTTGCCATTAGGATTGCTGTAGAGGACTCCTTACCTGCTGTCGTGTGCGTTTCTGAGTCGAAACTGCAATCTGTAAACGCCTTTGACGTTGTTGAATGTTTTGGCCCCCGCTTTGACGGGTTCGCTTACCTACCCGCTGTCGGTACCGCTGGTGGTGTCTTAGTTGCTTGGGTTTTGGAGGAGGTCCGCGTGTCCCGGAACCGCGTCGACAACTTCTCTGTCTCTGTCGAGCTTTCCGTGCGCGGTGGTGCGGCTTGGTGGATCTCTGCGGTGTATGGCCCAACATGTGCATCTCTCCAACCGGCCTTCCTTGATGAGCTGCGGGACTTACGTCAGGCGCTCCAAGGACCTTGGGCTGTCATAGGGGATTTCAATCTCATCGTCGACGCCGCAGACAAAAACAATTCAAACGTTGACCGCCGTGCAATGGGTCGTTTTCGCCGCTGCCTCAACGACCTTGAGCTGCGAGAATCCCCCTTGATCGGCAGGCGTTTCACTTGGAGTAACGGTAGATCGACGCCAACGCTAGTGAAGCTCGATCGCTGGTTCGCTTCAGTGGAATGGGATGACTTGCACCCCTCGGCCTCCCTCACGGCCATCTCCTCGTCTATCTCCGATCACTGCCCGATCCTCATGTCAACGGCTGTTGAACCCCACGTTGGCAAGAGCTTCCGGTTCGAGCGTTTCTGGCTGCAGCTTGATGGATTTTACGATGAGGTCAAGGCCAGATGGGATGATGACGCCTCGCCGGAGAACCCCTTGCGCCGCCTGGAGTTCAAACTTCGTCGCACTAGCCGTGGGCTTCAAAGCTGGAGCCAGCGGAAAGTGGGATCTGTCCGTGATCTCATTCTCGTGGCTAATGAGCTGATTTTGCGGCTTCATGTGGCTCAAGAACGCCGCTCCCTCTCTTCCTCCGAGAGCTGGCTGCGAAGAAGCTTGAAGCTGAAGGTTCTTGGCCTCGCTTCCTTGCAGCGTACGATAGCTCGACAGCGTGCTCGGGTGGCTGGTCTCTCTGACGGGGACGCTTCCGCGCAGTTCTTCCGCATCGCTGCGGCTTCTCGTCGGCAACGCAATGACATAGCCGCTCTCCGCGTTTCTGGCCGGATTGTCTCTGACTTGGAGAGCGAGGTTAACCTCACCACGGAGTTCTTCTCCGGCCTCATGGGCACCGCTCAGGCCATGGATTTTGATGTTTCGCTTGAAGCGCTTGGTATACCCGCGGTGGATCTGTCCGAGCTCGAGGAGCCCTTCTCCGAGGCTGAGGTTTTGGCAGCTATCCGTGCCATGCCATCCAACAAGTCCCCCGGCCCTGATGGCTTCTCCTGGGAATTCTACCGTCACTGTTGGCCTATTATCGGCGCGGACGTCATGGCAGCGATGACCGCGGTCTGGTTAGGCAGGGAGCAAGGTTTCGAGTGCCTTAATGAAGCTCTGATCACGCTCTTGCCAAAGAAGCCAATGCCTTAGACCTAACGGATTTCAGGCCGATTAGCCTAGTCCATAGCTTCGCCCGGTTGCTCACCAAGGTCCTTGCTCGGCGATTGAGTCCGAGGATGGCTGAACTGGTAAATGCCAATAAAACGGCCTTCATCCGTGGACGCTGCATCCAGGACAAGAATCGGAATCCGCCAAGCTTCTTCATCAACGGAGGATTCCTTCCATGCTCATCAAGGTGGACATCGCTAAGGCTTTTGATAGCATATCTTGGCCTTTTCTCATTAGTGTTCTTCGGCAACGTGGGTTCGGGCCGAGGTGGATACGTTGGATCATGCTGCTGCTGCTGCTGCTCACGGCCAGTACCGCTGTGCTTGTCAACGGCTGCGCCGGTAGCTCTTTCCGCCATGGGCGAGGCCTGCGACAGGGAGATCCAATCTCCCCCTCCTCTTCGTCATTGCGATGGACGTGCTCCCCGCCATGTTCCACTTTGTACAAGACGCCGGTGCCCTCTCTGACCTCTCCTCCATTGGGATCCATCATCGGGTCTTCCTCTACGCCGACGATGTGGTGGTCTTTGTGAAGCCTTCAACCGAGGAACTGACGGCGGTGTGGCGAACCCTGGCTTGTTTTGGGCGGCCTCTGGACTGCATGCCAACTTCTCCAAAAGCTCGGCCGCGCCCATCCAGTGCTCCCCTGAAGTGATCCAGGCTGCCTCTCAGGTGTTGCCGTGCCCGCTTGGGTCTCTACCTTGCGCCTATCTGGGCCTGCCTCTATCCCTTTCCAAGCCCAGGAAAGCGGAGCTGCAGATTGTTCTTAACAAGCTTGCGGCCAGACTCCCCTCCTGGAAAGCCAAGCTGATGTCAAGAGAAGGCCGACTGGTCTATGTTCGCGCAGTCATGACTGCGTCCGTGATCTACCAGCTCCTCGCGCTCGATCTCGACCCTTGGTTCTTCAAGGCAGTGGACAAGCTGCGCCGCAGTTTTTTCTGGCCAGGTGCTGCAGACGCCCAATAAGGAGGTTGTTCGGTGGCTTGGCGACTTGTGTGTCAGCCCAAGGAGTTGGGTGGTCTCGGGCTGCTCGATGTTCGCCGAGCGAACATTGCTTTACGGGTACGTTGGGCCTGGCTACGTAAAACTGACGGCTCACGCCCTTGGAGCGGCCTCAAACTTCACCTGGGTTGCAACTCCCTGGCTCTTTTCAATGCTTCTGTCAAGATCGTCGTGGGAAGTGGTTCGTCTATCCTTTTCTGGGAAGACGCCTGGATTAATGGGCTGACTGCGGAGGCAATCGCACCTGATCTCTGTCGCCTGGTCAGGCCTGCAGTTCGATCCAGCCGCACTGTCCATGATGGCCTTCTCGGCAACGCCTGGGCAAGAGACATATCTGGCGAGCTCAGCATTGATGCCGTCGTCCAATACCTCAGACTGTGGGTACAAGTCAGCGCCGCCGCCGCCATGCAGCTTGCCCCTCATGCTGATGATTCCTTTGCTTGGACGTGGAATGGAAATGGCCGTTTCTCCTCTAGGTCTGCATACCGCATGCTCTTTCACGGTTCGACAGGGTTGCCCGGTGCACACCTCATCTGGCACTCCTTTGCTCCGCTGAAGCACAAGCTGCACGCCTGGCTAGCTTTGCGTGGAAGGTGCTGGACAGCGGACCGTTTGGCATCATCTGCCCGCTTTGTGATCTCTACGACGAAACCATCAGCCACCTCTCGCTCCACTGCCCCTTTGCACAGGGCGTTTGGAGCGGCTTGATCTCTAGGCTGGGTTTGCCAGACATCACACCACGCGGGAACCTTTCCATCGCCGATTGGTGGCTCCAGAGCCGCTGACCGTTTCGCGCGAGAAGACAGGAAGAAGGCCAACTCCATCATCATGTTGATCCTCCGCTCCCTGTGGCTGGAACGTAACAGCCGTGTTTTTGAGCGCAAACTCACGGCCATGGCTCCTACCATCGATCTTATCGCGGCGGAATGGCAGCTTTGGCTTGACAGTAGAGGTAGGCCTGCTAGAGGATTAGGATAGCTCGGGGTGTGGTAGCCCGGCGTTCTAAGCATCGTCGGCACTGGTGGTTTCCGCTGGTTTGGTTTGTACCCGGCGTTGTAATCTTGAACATCTTGGTCCGTCTCTAAGCTTAATACAATGATACGCAGATCTCTTGCGTATTCGCAAAAAAAAAAAACAGTTCCAAACCTCCTTCTGGTTCAAGGTGTGTTGTTTATCTTGGAGATCGTTGGCAAATTTCTGTACAAACAATGGAGAATGAGTGAGACATTGCTTGAGGGCAAGCAATCTTTCCTGGGGGCGGTAATGTCACACCCATACCAGGCTGGGCTTGACATCCATGGGTCACGAGCCAGCTGGTCTGGGCTTCTAGCACTACTAGGAAAAGGCTTATAGCCGCACTTCTTACCGCCGGCGAGTCCAATTTAAAGATGCCGGCGGTAAATTACCACCGGCGAGTTGAAATGAGGTTGCCAGGGGTAGTGCCGTTACCGCTGGCGAATTGGAGTTGGAAATGCTAGCGGTAAGGTGGGCCGAGAGCACTCAGATGGACCTTGCTTTACCGCCGGCGAGTTTGATCTCGAAAATGCCGGGGTAAGTTCACTACCGCCGGCGAATTTGTCTCGAAAATGCTAGAGGTAAAGTATGCTGGCATGGGCCGCGAGCCCGTGAATGGTCCACACGTTATGGCCGGCGAATTTAAGCCATGTTCGCCGGGGGTATATCGCCTATCCCTTCCTCGTTCCTGCTCCTCCTCACCACTCATTCTCTCCTTATCGTTCTCCCGAGATCCGCCCGTGGCCACCCGACGACGCCCCTTTCCCCTCCCCTTTCAGCCCCGTTGTCTCCTGAGCCGCCACCCGATTCAGCCATGTCGTCCGCGCCGCCACCCGGCATCTCCTCCTCGCAAATCGTCCCCCGATCCAGCCATGTCGTCCGCGCCGCCCGCCCAGCAATCGAAGCCCTCCTACCACCGCCGCCATCCCAACTCCGGGCCGAGGCAGCAGCAGCGCTACGTCCCCAAATCCTCCGCCCCTCCCGCTCCTAAACCCTCGCCCCCACCATCGCTCACCACCGCCCTCCGATCGTCGGCCGCCCCGTCCGCATCTGGCGCCGGCGGCAGCAGTAGCGCCGATGGGTTCGTGGCTTACCTGCCGCACGACGAGGCGGTCGCGGCCGGGCTCGGCGGCCTCGACGCCCAGGAGTCGCAGGTCGTCGTCGACCTCCTCAAAGACGCGCTCGCGTCGCTCCTCCGTACCAAGCCTCGCGAGTTCTGGCGCCAGGGTAACCGCAGAACTCCTATTTTACATTAGTTGAAAACCAGAAACCTTAGTTCTCAGATTGGGACCCTGAGTAGATAATAACCTGGGAGCTTGACCTGTTAATTTTCGGGTTGCTTGTTTGATTTAGCAGAATTGCTCGAATACATTTATAGTGCAAATTCTTATTCATACTTTTGTTGTTTGTGTAATTTGCTAAAGCTATGCTCTAGCGGATATCGACTCATTCAGGTGGGTTTGATCAGTAAAGATGACCAAGTGCTTCATAGTTGGGATTTAAAGACGTTTCTTATCTCATTAGTAGTGTATAGTTTACCTTCCATAACCTAGAATGTATTACGTTGTATAACAGCAGCGTCATCCAGCAACGAGATATTCTGCATATCTTGTCCCAGATAAGTAGAGTAGTATCTTACTTGTACTATTTTTGTGTGCAATGAATTGAGCTCCTGACTTAATTATAGGATGCGGAATCTGGCTATTATGTTTCATACTACCTGTGCTTAATTTGGGCTTGTATGTTTATCTTGTCTGGTTTGGTTGCGGCAGGCCTCTTTTTAGAAGCATGCCGTCTGATGTTTGGCAGACCGGCGGTTCTGTAGATGCTAATGGTAGAATAACAGAAAATCAGCTTATGAAGAGATGGGGCAGTGAGACTAATTAATCACTAACCATAGCATCGAGGTTTGCGGAGAGGGCGTGGGTGGCTGTGAATCCGATAGGGAGGAGGCTGTTCGAGGTTATGGAGGCCAAGCACAACAACCTGTGTGTTGCTGCGGATGTTCAGACAGCAAAACAACTGCTTGAGCTCGCCAACAAGGTACAAAAGTCATAAGCAACTTGCATTTTGTTAGTGTTCATGAGCAGATGGGTTAGTTAGACACTTGAATTAAATCACGTCAGCAAGTCACTTGTCATTTTGGATGACACTGGCTTATAAGTTATACTGCTGCTATCCATGGTGTTAATAAGCAGGAAGATTGTCCTTAAAAAGCAGCAGTGCCTGCCATTCATTGTGTTAATAAGCATGTGTTCATAAGCAGGAAGACTTTATAGCTTGTTAGTATAATATAAAAATCAAGATGCTTTTGTTTTGCATTCGTTGTTTGATTACAAGCATATTGTTGGTTATGGTAAACTGCACTAGATGCCAGAACTCATTTTTGTTTCGCTGTTCCAAATGAACTGCATGACTTATGTATTTCAGGATGTAAGTGGCAGCGGCGTTTCGCGATCCCACATACGCCGCCCGCGAAATTCGGCCCAAACGGCGTAGGCGGCCCACCACGAGATTTATATGGCGTTGGTGGACAAAACCACAAAGCCCACGATTCCCAGCGGCTCATCCTCGCACAGACACGCGTAGACACTCGCCTCCTCCGCGCCGCCCCCGACCACCTCCGCCCAGTATCCTCCGCGCCGCCCCCGACCACCTCCGCCCAGTATCCTCCGCGCCGCCCCCGACCACCTCCTCCCAGTATCCTCCGCGCCGCCCCCGACCACCTCCTCTGCGTATCCTCTGCGCCGCCCCCAACCACCTCCAGCGGCAGCAGCAGATGGATCTGGCGGCTCCCAACCACCTCCAGCGGCAGCACCAGATGTATCTGCCGCCTACCTTCCCGTGTCCTCCGCCTCGACCATGGCCGCTCCAGCACCAGCAGGCCCGCGCAGCGGCGGGAGCAAGTCCGTGCTCGACGGTGAGGAACTTCTCCTCTTCACTCGTGGCTTCTGTGCTTGTCTGCTTCGCACGAATTTGCTGGGTATGCGTTGTCTGAAATATTGCTGGTCGGGGCATCATACTCCCAATTTTATCTTTTGTCCCTAGTATAGATGGCTAGAAAACATGTGCGAATGGCTTGCCAACGTTTCTGCTGTCAATGTATAATCTAACTGGTCACCGGCATTTTGTCGCCTGCTTTTGTGTTACTGTAACCATGAATCTAGCAGAGTTAGGTTCAGAATTTAGGACACTATAAAAGACAGAGGTAGATTCAGGTTTCACATAACTGTACAGAAATATTTTTGCCTTGTACTAGAAACTAGACAAATCACATGATGCTCCTATTTTCACTAGGATTTCATTTCAGTTATTGCATTGTTATATCTCATCGTTGAAATATGCCACAACTAGAAAAATATACACACGTCTATTGCATCCAGCTAGTGCAAGCAGTCAATTCGAGTGACTATGGTTGCCAGTTCATAAGCATGTCGTTGCTTGGACGCTGCTCAATGTGTTGGTAAAAAAACGATACAAGTCCAACACTCCAGGAATTCAAAGTGTACAAAAATGTGAGCACATCACAGGGAAAATACTGAAACACTTTTCAATGTTCAGTATATAACTTAAAACTTTTGTGTGGACTGACACCTACTACCTCTGTCCGGATTTAATTGACGTGAATCTGTTCATTAGCCTTCTCCCCCCGCGTCGATTAAATAGGAACGGAGGGAGTAATATTTATCCATCCCTGCAAAATTACATCATGATTCATTGAGACCATGCTGATTATACATTAAACTTGGCGAAGTTATGCAACAGATTGGGATGCTGACTATGTTTCTAATTATATGTGTTCTTGAATATATAGGGATGGCTGGCCCATCCATGAAGCCGGTTGAGCTCGAAGAATTGGCTGGCTCATCCATGAAGCCGGTTCACCTCGAAGAAATGGCTGGCCCATCCATGAAGCCGGTTCACCTTGAAGAAATGGCTGGCCCATCCATGAAGCCGGTTCACCTCGAAGAAATGGCTGGCCCATCCATGAAGCCGGTTGAGCTCGAAGAATTGGATCTCATGGGTGATATTGACAAGCAGAGGCTAAAGTGGGAAACCATCAATGAGGACCAGCAGGTGTGGGATGCCCTCGATGAGCAGCGAAAGTGAGTCTCTCATCTCTATCTCCTCGTTTCGTTGTTTATGTTTTATTCCCATAAAGCTCTGTACTGTAATGTCTTTCATAGTCTTTGTTTGCATACTAAAACTCCCGTGTTGTAGGTTTGCATGCTAATTAGATGCATATTCTTACTTTTTATGCAGCTGTTTTTGCCATGTTTTCATTCAGAGATAGAAGGTGTAGTTGATCTGTTCTCTGCTGCTCAGTTTATCTTTATTTGATCTAATTAAGTTATCAAACCTGCCCTGTTTCTTTTGGTCAGGCAAATGTGTGTCATTTTTTACTTCCGGTCAGGCATTGTAGAGCTTTGTCGCTCAAGTAAAAGTAGGTTCTACAAAAACTTACTTTCGGTCTGGTTATTTGTGATGCTTCAAGTATATCATTATCTTATTGTGGTGTACTGGTGTGTAATATCCAAATTTGTTTTACATCCTGATGTTAAACATTTGATCGATGGTTAAGCTGTCTGCCTGAGTGTTTGGTTCAGTCCAGGCAATATATTTCGCGCGTGTTATGTTAGCTGATTGTTTGATCTCACAATTTATTTGTGATCTCACAAGCTTGGTATGATACACATGAAGCTGTTTCAAATTAATTTTACTTGCTCATTTTTGCAGTCTACTTGTCGATGAGCTGATTAGAGAAGACTCCTATTCATGCTGCTTCTTGGTTGCACCTGAAGATGTAGATTCATGTCATCTACTGATGAACGGAAGCCATGCCTCAGAATATTTGTTGTTAGAGCTAGCTGAGCAGAAACAAGACTATATAATCTATTGTGTTTAGCAAGTTTTTAGCTTCAGATTGTATCAGGACCAGTACCATGTGTCTTTGGTAAACTGAGTTTAGCAGTAATGTGGCGACAGGCGACAGAGTGTGAAGTAGTATTCCTGTTCCTATTGACTTGGAGTCTCTACGGTTCATGCTATATTCCAGTGATAATTTCCAGTTCTGCTGTGATTTCCAGTGATTTTTCCAATTTTTCCAGAAAACTTTCTAGCTTTCATGCTATATTTTAATACAGGCGTTGTAGAAATAGCAACGCATCAGAGAATGAGAACAGAGCCTAGAGGAATCACGCTACATACGAACAGAGCCTAGAGGCATCACGCATTCACGCAACAGGTGACGGAGTAAAATAGTGCGTGCGGCCGAAGCGGCGCCACTAAGCCGCACGGAACCGCCAGAAATAATTAGCGGCCACCACAAAACTGCTAATCGCGCTATGTGGCCGAAGCGGTATCTTTGTTTATGTCCAGCGGTTGCGCCATTTACATCCTGATATGTATTACTAGCTGATTAGTCAAGTACCAATTTTATCATTTTCCGTTTTGAGAGATGTTCACTGAATCCTAGAGTACCAAATCTATCATTTTCTTGTATTATTTTAGTCACTAAAAATTGAAATGAAATTGCCAATTTCATACTGCTCATGTTTTTCTCATTAACACTAGTTCTAACTCATGGAATTCTTTTATGTGATTTATTTCTTTGGTTGAACTAAACAAACAATAATGATACTTTCATGTGTAGGGAGCTCGGCTTCGGAGTCCGAGCACGCAGGAGGAGGAGCTGGCTGGTGGCGATTCAGCGAGTAGGCTGGCCGGCAGCGGAGAAGCGAGAAGCCTGGTGAACTTGTATCTATTTGTGTAATATTTGCTAGTTGGAGATGAAGTTTGAACCATATGGTCGACTTTCTACACTTGTGTTATTGATGCATGCATGTTATGAACATTTGGTTACTTTCTATATCTGTTGTGTTACTGATGTGTATCTTATGCTGGTATTTCTCTGTATATTTTGTGTATATACTGTGTATTATGGTGTACAGTGTAATTCGAGATTTTTTTTTTTTTGGTTCATGTTATTATTACCCCTGGCGATTTTTTAGTATTACCCCTGGCTAGAACGTAAGTGCCAGCGATACACAAAGTTACCCCCGGCGAATAGGCTAGGTGCCGGCGGTAACAAATACCGCTGGCGAATTGGAGAAGGTGCCAGCGATAAGTAGGAGTTACCGCCGGCGAACACGAAAGCGCCGGGGATAACAACTTACCACCGGCGAGGTGATCGCCGGCGAATACAAAAACGCCGGCGGTAGGGGTTTTTGGTGCGCCGGCGGTAAGTGATTTTGTAGTAGTGTAGAAGGAACCGGTGGCTACAAGAGGGAACAGAGCAGCCAAGGGAAAGGGCGAACAGAAAATGAATTGAACTGCATCTTCTTTCTCAGGTCCTCCTGTTCTACTTCTGACTACTCTGGATCCCCTCCTTCAGGTCTAGCAGCTTTCCACAATCTGCTATTGTATCCATCTCACGTCACGGGACTCGCCAGCAGCCATGGGATATTACACTTCGCCGATTTCT
>NC_061512.1:75074153-75223135 GCF_022539505.1 Lolium rigidum | reverse complement strand
TACTTTTGCATTTCACAAAGTTCAACAAAATTATTAAGATGGGCAGCAGCATCATCAGTACTAAATACATGAATTATGCAAGTTGTTCAAGAGTGCAGGTATTTCAAAGGACCAGGCTAAGAGGAAGCTATTCTCTATATCTCTGAAGGGCAGAGCTGGGGAATGGTATAAGATGCTGAAGAATGGTCGATCTATTGGTTGGGAGGAAATTGTACCTCTCTTTTATTCTAAATTTTATCCTCCTCATGAAGTGCATGTTGATAGGAATTACATTTATAACTTTTATCCTTGTGATGGAGAGAGTATTTCCCAAGCATGGGGGAGATTGAAGTCACTAATGCTCAAATGTCCCATTCATGAGCTCCCCCATAATGTTATTATTAATAATTTTTATGCAAGGCTTTCAGGACATCACAAGGACTATGTAGATGCCTGTTTGGAGGGATCTTTCACAAGCAAGGAGGTTGAAGCTAGATGGGATCTTCTTGAAAGAATTCAAAGCAATACTGAAGATTGGGAGAATGACAAAGGTAAAGAATCAGGTATAAACTACGAGTATGATTGCATTAAGTCTTTCGCTCAAACTGCTGATTTTCAAGAGCTTAGTGGTAAATATGGTCTTGATCCTCAAATTATGGTCGATTGCTATAGAGCCTTTGCTTCTCATATTAATGTTCCTAAAGAAAATTGGTACATGTATCATGAACCTTTTAAAGACACTTGCATGGAAAATGAAATTGTTGTTAATGATTGCAATAAACATGCTCAAACTTCGAAAATGCTATTTCCTATAAGCATGTTAATTTTTGTGGAATTCATAGACCTTGTGAAAAGAATAAAATTGAAGAAGAATATTGTATCCATCACAGGAATGAAAAAACTAGAAAGTGGTCTAGGGCTCTAGATGATCTTGGTGAAAAAGTTTGTGCCCTCTATCCTTTTATTTGTGAACTTTGCCATAGAGTGGGTCATTTTAATTTTCAATGCTCCTCCAATGATAATTCGAACCTCATAAGTGCTGCAAATTTGTATTGTGATGGTGAAATCACTTCTAATCAGCATGATGAACTTACATTATTTTTGGAGTGTGAAGAGTTATTGAGAAAAACTTCTTTGGTGGATATGAGTGCTCTTGATATTAATAGTGTCCTGCATGGGTGTCTTTCTTATTGCATTGATATTTGCCACACAAATACTTACATACAAAATATTTTAGAAGATGACACTTTACCAAAATATGACAGGACTAATATGTGTTTTGTTCTTATTAATGAAAGAGAGGTATCCTCCCAAGTTTCTTCTATTGTTTCTAATAATAAACCAGGTTATGTGGAGAAGCTTCCTTTCAAGACTCTCCCTCCTAAAGGGGAAAAGAAGAAGAAGAAGGGAACGAAGAAGAACAAGAAGAAGAAGAAGAGGGGGAATAAAAAGAAAGAGGTAACGGCATATCCCCGCGTGTAGGAGATAACGATAGGTAACCATAAGTATGTTGCTTCTAATGATTATTATGATAATGAATCTGATACAATGATCTTCCTATGCCCTTTACCTACATTAGTGATCATGATTTGGAAGAGCACACTACTTTTGATATTGAAGATCTCTGGGACACTAATTCTGAAAATGATGATGTTAATAATTGCCATAGCATTAGTACTATCCATGTTTCTTCCCATAATGATATAGAAAGCTCTAAGCTTGGAGATGAGGTGTTTGAAAATCCTTTTGCTACTGATGATTATATGTTTGATAGATCTCCTTCTAGTAACAATGATGGTATGTTTACATATGAACACACTAGGGAAGATAACTATTCTATTTCTTATGATGACACTATGCCTCCAGTCTTTGACAATTATTATAAAGAATACTATGACATAGGTTATAATTACATTCATCCTCATGAAACTTGTCATAGTTATGGAGGGATTACCCCAAACCATCTCTCTAATATACAGCTTGTCTATCATATTCAAGTTCGTTATGGTGATTGTGATATTTTCAGTCCGTCTATTATTGAGGATAAAATTAATTATGACTACAATATGTCTCCTATATATGATGATTATGGTGATGAGAATAATAATGATAGCTATTTTATTGAATTTGCTCCCACTACAATTAATAGTAATGACTATGCTTATGTGGAGAATGATACTTTTATGCATAAGAACCATGATAAGAGTGTTTTAAGTGATGGTTATATTGTGGATTTCATCAATGATGCTACTGAAAGTTATTATGAGAGAGGGAAATATGGTTATATGCATCTTAATAATATTAAGTTCCCCTCTTTATGTTGAGAATCTTGAAGTTGCGCTTGTGTTGCCTTTCTATGCTTGTTGCTTTGTGCTTACATGACTTGTTTATTTACAAGATTCCTTTTCATAGGAAGTGGGTTAGACTTAAAAGGGTTTCTTATTTGCTTTTGATGCTCTCTTTTGCTTCAACTCTTATTTCTTGCGAGAGCATCATTAAAATTACTGAGCCCATCTTAATGGCTATAAAGAAAGCACTTCTTGGGAGATAACCCATGTTTTTATTTTGCTACTGTTTTGTTGTGTCTTGGAAGTTGTTACTACTGTAGCAACCTCTCCTTATCATGTTTATTTCATTGTTGTTCCAAGTAAAGTCTTTGATAGAAGGTTGATACTAGATTTGGATTTCTGCGCAGAAACAGATTTTTAGCTGTCACGAATTCGAGCTGTTCTCTCTGTAGGAGAATCTAAAAATTCTGCAAAAATTCATGAGTAATCCTCAGATATGTACGCAACTTTCATTCAATTTGAGCTTTTTCATCTGAGTAAGTTAAGTGCCTCGAAAAAATTCATCTTTACGGACTGTTCTGTTTTGACAGATTCTGTCTTTTATTTCGCATTGCCTCTTTTACTATGTTTGAGCGGGTTTCTTTGCACCATTAAACTTCAGTAACCTTGGGTAATGTCCAGAAGTGTTGGGAATGATTGTGTCCTTGCTGAACATGTGAATTTTTGATTATGCACTAACCCTCTAATGAGATTGTTTTGAGTTTGGTGTGAAGGAAGTTTTCAAGGATCAAGAGAGGAGGATGATATAATGTGATCAAGAAGAGTGAAAAGTCTAAGCTTGGGGATACCCCCGTGGTTCATCCCTGCATATTTCGAGAAGACTCAAGCATCTAAGCTTGGGGATGCCCAAGGCATCCCCTTCTTCATCAACAACTTATCAGGTCACCTCTAGTGAAACTATATTTTTATTCCGTCACATCTTATGTGCTTTACTTGGAGCGTCTGTGTGCTTTTATTTTCGTTTTGTTATTTTCGTTTTGTTATTTTCATTCTCTGAATAAATACAGCTCCTAGCAAACCTTGTGTGGGAGAGAGACACGCTCCGCTTTTTCAAATGAACACTTGTGGTCTTCGTTTTACTTTTAATGTTCAATGGCAAAAGCTGAAAGCCGCTGCATTTATTGCTATTTGGTTGGAAACAAAAAATGCTTCATGTGGTAGTTGGTATATTGTCTTGAATAATTTGATGCTTGGCAATTGTTTTGAGCTCTCAAAGTAGATCATGTTTAAGCTCTTGCATCATGTAGTTTAAACCTATTAGTGGAGAACTACCGTAGAGCTTGTTGAAGTTTGGTTTGCATGATTGGTCTCTCTAAGGTCTAGATATTTTCTCGGTAAAAGTGTTTGAGCAACAAGGAAGACAGTGTAGAGTCTTATAATGCTTGCAATATGTTCTTATGTAAGTTTTGTTGTACCGGTTCATACTTGTGTTTGCTTCAAACAACCTTGCTAGCCAAAGCCTTGTACCGAGAGGGAATGCTTCTCGTGCATCCAAAACCTTGAGCCAAAACCTATGCCATTTGTGTCCACCATAACTACCTACTATGTGGTATTTTTCTGCCATTCCAAAGTAAATTGCTTGCGTGCTACCTTTAAAAAATTCATTCCTTGTCTTTGCAATACATAGCTCATGGGAAAGTAGCCTAAAAAACTATTGTGGTAATGAATATGTCGCTTATGTATCTTAGTTCTTATAAGTTGCTTGTTGAGCGGTAACCATGTTATCCGGGGACGCCATCAACTCTGTCACACCTTTGTTGAATATCATGTGAGTTGCTATGTATGTTCGTCTTGTCCGAAGTAAGGGAGATTTGCCATGAGTTAAATGGTTTGAGTATGCATATTGTTAGAGAAGAACATTGGGCCGCCAACCAAAGCCATGTATCATGGTGGAAGTTTCAGCTTGGACATTAATCCTCAAATCTCTTATGAGAATATTATCTGTTGTTGAATGCTTAAAGCATTAAAGAGGAGTCCATCATCTGTTTTCTATGTTGTCCCGGTATGGATGTCCTCAAGTTGAGATCTATCAAAATCGAGAAATCAAATGCGATTTATCTCCTTGGACCTTTGTACAGGTGGCATAGAGGTACCCCTTTGTGACACTTGGTTGAAACATATGTAATGCAATGATAATCCATGGAAGTCCGAGCTAATTAGGACAAGGTGCGAGCACTATTAGTATTCGATGCATGAGGCTTGCAACTTATAGGAGGTTTTATGCATAACACATATGAATTATTACTACCGTTGACACAATTGTTTCCATGTTTTCAAAATAAAAAGCTCTAGCACATGAGTAATCCCTGCTTCCCTCTGCGAAGGGCCTTTCTTTTACTTTATGTTGAGTCGGTTTACCTACTTCTTTCCATCTTAGAAGCAAACACTTGTGTCAACTTGTGTGCATTGATTCTTACATGCTTGCTTATTGCACTCATCATATTACTTTGTGTTGACAATTATCCATGAGATATACATGTTGAAAGTTGAAAGCAAGCTGCTGAAACTTAAATCTTCCTTTGTGTTGCTTCAAAACCTCTTATTAAGAATCTATTGCTTTATGAGTTAACTCTTATGCAAGACTTTTTGATGCTTGTCTTGAAAGTACTATTCATGAAAAGTTTTTGCTATATGATTCAGTTGTTTAGTCATCATCTATTTGTTAGCAAACTATATACCATTGCTTTGAGTCACTTCATTCATATCATATGCTTTACAATAGTATTGATCAAGATTATGATAGTAGCATGTCATTTCAGAAATTATCCTTTTTATCGTTTACCTACTCGAGGGCGAGTAGGAACTAAGCTTGGGGATGCTTGATACGTCTCAAACGTATCTATAATTTCTTATGTTCCATGCTAGTTTTCTGATAATACCTACATGTTTTATTCATACTTTATATCATTTTGATGCATTTTCCGGTACTAACCTATTAACAAGATACCGAAGCGCCAGTTCCTGTTTTCTGCTGTTTTTGGTTTCAGAAATCCTACACAGGAAATATTCTCGGAATTGGACGAAACAAAAGCACACGGTCTTATTTTCCACGGAGTCTTCCAGAACACCGAAGAGGAGACGAAGAGGGGCCACGAGGCGGCCACAACATAGGGGGGCGGGGCCCCACCCCTGGCCGCGCCGCCATATGGGGTGGTCCCCTCGGGCGTCCCCCGACTCTGCCCCTTCGCCTATATAATCCCTCCGTCGCGAAAACCCTATCACCGAAAGTCATATTCCACGAAGAGTTCCGCAGCGCCGCCGCCATCGCGAAGCCAAGTTCGGGGGACAGAAGTCTCTGTTCCGGCACGCCGCCGGGACGGGAAAGTGCCCCCGGAATCCATCTCCATCGACTCCATCGCCATCTTCATCGCCGTTGTTGTCTCTCCCCCGAGGCTGAGGGCTCTACCGGTAGCTATGTGGTTCATCTCTCTCTCTCCCATGGTATGATCTTTATGTGATCATGAGCTTTGTAATCTAGTTGAATATGTAGATGTTACTCTTGTCTATTATGCACTCTAGAGGTTACTTTAATATGAACTCCGGATTCACTCTCCACGGTGTGATGGTGACAGTGTGCGCATCGTGTGTGATTCCTTTATGAAGTTGTGGAGTTTGTTTACTCCGGCTTGAGGTGTGCTTTTGCAGCCCTACACAATGAATGGTGTTTGTTATCCAACAAGAGAGTGTTTGAGAGTAGCATTTATTTATTCAATTATGTGATCATTGTTGAGAGTGTCCACTAGTGAAAGTATGATCCATATGCCTTGTTTCTAAGCATTGAACACCGTTTCCAACAAGTTCTGCTACATGTTCGCTTGCTGCCATTTTTTATTTCAGATTGCAATTACTACTTATAATCATCCATATTACTTGTATTTCACTATCTCTTCGCCGAACTAGTGCACCTATACATCTGACAAGTGTATTAGGTGTGTTGGGGACACAAGAGACTTCTTGTATCTTAATTGCAGGGTTGCTTGAGAGGGATATCTTTGACCTCTACCTCCCTGAGTTCGATAAACCTTGGGTGATTCACTTAAGGGGAACTTGCTGCTGTTCTACAAACCTCTGCTCTTGGAGGCCCAACATTGTCTACAGGAATAGAAGCGTGCGTAGACATCAGGCTACTGATGTCGACATTAACCTTCGGGTAACTAATGTTACACTACCTCTTGCGGCCCAACCAGGGGCCCATGAAGGCAGTCGATGGCTAGGGGGGCCACTACGTCGGTTCACAAGAAGAATCCTTGAGGAACAAGACAAGGAGGCGAAGAATACAAGGAAAGCTTAGGGCTAGGATCCTTTGTAACCTAGTCGTACCCGGACAGATCTCTCAAGACCTGGCTCACAATATAAGGGCTAGGGGAGGGGCTGCCGAGGACACGAACAATCTTATCAATCTTAGTCACCGCAAGTCTAGAGCTAGGTCCTTACAGAACTTAGTCTCTCGACGAGATCATAGTCGAAACCTTCGGCACCCCATTGTGACCCGATATTTTCATAATCAAGATCAGACAGGTAGGACGTAAGGGTTTTACCTCATCGAGGGCCCCGAACCTGGGTAAATCGCTTTCCCCGCTTGTTTGATAACCAATGTCTCGTATCAGCCTAGGATTCCATCTACCGTAAGCCCCTTACGGAGAACATTGCCGAGAAATACCCTCAACACTGGTTGTAATTTTTGATCTTTGTAGGGTCTTCCTGATGTACTGTAACTCCACCGCTTTCAATGAATGATCTCTCTCGGCCTTTCTAGGCCGATCCCTGTTCAAAAAAAAGTTAAATAAGTGAATTCCGCTCGTTCGATCGCGATACAAAAATTATACACAAACTTCTGACCATTGCATTTTCTTCATATAACGCTTGGATTTTAGGGTACCTATATAAGCGGCCTTCTTCCTAGAGGTACCCAATCCGACTAACCGTGCTTTTTGTGCTTTTTGTGTTTATTGTTGATCTTTTTTTAGCTTGCTATCTCTTTGTCCCTCTCACGAATCTTGCATCTATTTGAGAGAAAAACTAGGAGAGATCTAGATCTGCACTTTCACCAATCAACATCCCATCTTTGTAAGGGAATCCATTTGGATCTAGATCTTGGAGAAACTTGGTGTTCTCTTCTTTGCTCTTTCTCTCTTTATCTCCCCATATTATTTTGTAGCTTTGGTGGAATTTGTGAGTGAATGACTTGCCATTGCATTTGGCGCATAGTTTTAAGTTCTTCACAATGATACAAGGAGGTGAAAGTTCGTGAGTACATCTCTTAGGGAGCTTGCTCTTCTTAGGTTCTTGGAACCCTAGGTGGTTTTTTGGCTTAGTGTTTTTTTGGGATCTCCAATTAAGTTGTGGAGATTCCTCAAGCGTGAGGCGTTTATGGCAATTTGTTGGGAGCCTCCAATTAAATGGTGGAGATTTCCTCAAGCTTGTACGGGTTTGTTGACAGCCCTCAAGGTTCAATTGTCGATCGCGGACTTCCCTTTTGATGGGATGGCTCGAGGAGAATACGGTGAGGCCTTCATGGCGTTTGGGGAGCCTTGTGCCTCCACACCACTCCAACAGGGAGTAGCACTCACAAGAGTGTGAAATTCGGGATACATCATCATCTCTATTTGCTTGGGTTATTTCTATGCCCGAGCTCTTTACTTATGCAATTTACTTTGTGATAGCATTCGTGCTTGAAGTATATATCTTGATATAGCATAGTTGTTTGTTTTTCTTAGCATAAGTTATTGGTGCACATAGGTGGACCATAGTATATATAGGTTTTTCGCTTGGAAAATTAAATGCTAGTTCTATTACACATTTGTTTAAGACAATATCTTAAAAGGTCAAACATGTTATTCACCTTCTTCTAGGCGGCATATGTGCCCTTTCAATAAGTCCAATGTGGCGCACAAGTGGCCCCCCACGTTTAGCCCCACTTGAAGCCTAGACCGGACCCATCTAAAACTTCGTATCGATGATCTAAGACGCAAGGGAAAATGGCGTGACCACTAGGCAACAAAATAAAAGAAGTAAAGGTCTATGGCAGTCCTCGATTCTTCTTTACACAAACAAATTGAGCAACAAAAGGTATGTACTCCTTTATTCCTTGCAAAAGAAATGTTTAAGATAAAGAGACATAGCTTTATTACATGGATTTTGTTCGACAAAAGGTAAAAATGAGCCATTGAGTTAATATCTGAGTGAGGAAAGGAAAACATCCTTTAGCATAGCTATCAATTTTTATCATGAGGATGAAATGAGTTACTTAGATACATCCGAGCCAGGAAAGGGAAATATCCTTTGTCATTGGTATATTGGCTTTCCTTCTCGATTACTCCGAATTGTGTAAACTTAAATCTTTGAAGTGAACCTTTTAGGTAGTATTGTTAAATTCTTTGTTTGCGATCACACAACTAGAGAGTAGGAGTATCTGAAGTAACATGGTCAATCGAGAGGTAGTAAGTATTGGGTGTGTACGAATGCCTTATAACAAAGGTCATCCTACACTTTGCGAGAGTTGATAGAAGAATGTTTTTTAATCGGTTTGGTTGCATCATTGCAGTCTGATTTAGTTATATGTTTGGAGACCTTCGAGTGAAGAGGCTCGACTAACAAGACTTGGGCCATTCTAAGCTTACCATGTGTCGCCTAAAAGCTCCCCTATTCTCGGTGTTGACACAAGTCGTGTTGGAGTCCTTAGACTCAACACTAGGGAGGTACTCGTACTAGTCTCGGGGTTTCTCTACTCTCTAGCCCTCCCCCTTGAGTTATATTCAAATGAGTGTGAATGGTTGCATTCTCATGGAACTATTTATAGTCTTAGAGGCCTTAGCAAATGACCAAGGGCTACCTTCTTTTGGTACGTGGGGATAGCTATGGTCATTTGTGCTCCACTAGTCTATTGCAGACTATGAATGAGAGGTGGTATTTTGTCAACGATAGACTAGCCTACACATATCCTCACACCATCTTGGGTTTCTTTCACTTGGGCTTTGATGAGTGCAAAACACAACATGTTTTACATCACCTAAATGCCAAAGTAGTGTTAGGAATTTTGTATTTTATCGCGTTGGTGCGTATCCATTCTATTTGTTTCAGGTAATCTTGGAAATAAGAAGGAGGTTTTACAACCAATGCAAAAGGGACCAAATCTGGGCGAAATAATGATGATTTAGAGCAATAAAGACTTGCCAACAATGACCCACACCAGAAGCTTTAGCGACCCGTGGTGCGGTTAGGCCCGCCCGTATTGCCTGACCGTACCACCCGTCGTTGGGACCGTGTCGTCAAATATATTCATCCCGTGAAGTAGAATCTTAGAAGTGAGACATGGAGCCACCAAAAAACACCGAAACCTGACCTCCAAGAGGGATCCGGATGGGGAAATCGCCAAAGGGGATCTATCATCACCACAACTGGGATCATTAGAGGCTAAGGCGTCGACCATCATCATCATCACCATCACCACCACCAACATCATCATCACCATTGGGCATCTCGTTGTAATCCTTAACCTTGAGTGGGATTCGTGTACATTCGATCGTCCATTTTCCATCCATAGATTCATGATGATGTTATTTGCCTCCATGTGTGAGTAGATCTATTTGTTCTTAGGAGATGGAAAAACCCTAGCAAAATTAAGAAATGAAATAAAGTTTGTTGATTGTATAATAATTATGAAGTGTGTTGGTTCTTATCAATGATGTTGTGTGTTGTAGACCACATAATTTTTCCTAAGGGACATTGGTAAACATCATCGTTGCATATGGTTAGCAGTATGTGGGCATACCAGTACCTATTGTCATGACCATGGGGAGACCCTTAATTACTGAACCTGCACGGCATGCGATGGGATAAGGTAGTGGCCATGAGGGATGTGAAACAGTGCTTCTAGCTAGGAGCATCCATATAGGAACCTTACCACACACAGGCGTATCTAAAAGAAAAAATCAATATTCTTAATCACCACATCTAGGATAGTGGCAGATCCACAACACCCCGAGAACGCTTTATCCCTACTGAGTTTCATTACTTTACCATTATTCGCATAGTCTCATTTTTAGTTTACTTAATTTACTTTGTTCACAAACCCTTAAAACTATCATCTTTATTTTTCTTTGGATTTAAAGAAAACTTTGAGGTACTTCTAAATGAAGGCAACAAGAGGCAATAAAATTGCTAGTAAGCAAGCTACACCGTGGATTCGATACTCTTACTTTTGAAACTAGCTACACGCGATCCGCGACCTTGCAGACACCAGGCTTCATCGTTGACTTTTTTTCTTATTTGTTAAGCCTCCCCGATCTATCACTTTTGTGAAAAACTATAGGGGAGAAACATGTTTTGTCTCCATACCTAGATTGTAAAGCCTCTTTAGTGTTCGCTATACCATTATTTTACCTTTTTGTAGAGTTGTGCATTATACCTCTTTGGTGGGATGTTCGTTTACATTTTGCAGCTTGCTCCTCTCAAAGAGACAGACCATGACAACTACGAGCATGGAAGGCTATTTATAGGATTAAGGCCTTGGGAAATTACCAAGGGCCCCGCTCTTTTGGTAGGTGGGGGATAGCTATTGTCATTTGTGCTTCACTAGTCCATTATGGACTAGGAATGAGAGGTGATACCTGTTTTGTCCATGATGGACTGGTCCACATATATCCTGATGCCACCTTAGGCTTCTTTCACTTGAACTTTTATCGTTGACTTTGTCTTTGATAAGTCTACCTGATCTATCACTTTTGTGAAAAACTATAGGGGAAAACCATGTTTTTCCATCATATCTAAATCAGTAGATTGTAATCTATCAGATATATATTGCTCATCCTAGATTCAAATCTATCAGATATATATTGCTCATCCTAGATTCAAATCTATCAGATATATATTGCTACCTCCATTCTCTTTGAGATGTTAGTTTCATTTACATGTCACTAAAAGTTACTGAAAACACCAAGATGAAAGTATTTTAATTGCAGCAATAACAGTGGAACATGATAAATCCAAATAATTGTGTCTATGTTAGCAGTCAAAGTATTATAGGATGACCACTAACATCTTAAAATGGCATCACAGAAAGAAAGGAAGCAGTATAGGCTCATAGCCAACTATATCGAATATGTTGTGTTCAACCTCATATCTTTCATGAATTTTATAGGAGAAGAGGAAGAAACACTATATGGATAACACAACTTCTTTTGGCCTATACACATAGCACATTATGAAAAGGTTGCAAGCGGTACGGGACGTCCAGAAAATAAGGGATGAGAAACCATTTGAACAGAAAAAATGTAGTCAAGCGAATCTGCGTCTAGTAAGGACGTCCAGAACTCAGGGACCAAAACAATACAATTTGCTAATCAGAATTTCACGAAAAAAACAACTGGCTTGATAAAGGAAGCAACAATAATTCAGGCCAAACTTAGTGAATCTCATTCAGCATTCTCAGTTCATATCCATGCATACTAGTCCAAAATCAAATCTCGTGACTGCAAAAATAGTCCCTAGGCTAGAACACGAAGGGTTTAAACTGTCGAACATTTTATACAAATAGCAGTATGATGTAGGTAGCTACTGTTTTTTTGTGCAACAGCACCTTCCACTTTATAAAGGACTGTACAGACTATGAATCTCCTAAAGCATCAACGTTTGCCCGAGTAAGATCTGAGCCCAATTGTGATGGTTAACAGAGTAATCAGATAGGAACTCCCCAAATCATCCATCAGCGCTCCTTGGGGAATCAGAGCTCCAAGGTCTTGAGGACAGCACCACAGAACATATCGAGACCAATAAGGTCACTCACGCACTTGGAGAAATTGTATTGATTTCCCTGCAACAACCCCGACAAGAATTAGGACTCACAAGCATAGCTAAGATACTAAGATTCCCACATTGCATACAGTATTGAAGAATAAATAAATTATCAAGTATCAAAAGAACCTACGATAAACTAGTAAGAATTACAAGCAGATAAACCCAACACAGGTTCCTGTACTATTTAGGTTTTGTACTGAAGCTGTGCCAAGTGCTTCTGATATAAGAGAAGACAGAAGGCTAAGATGTGGCTATTTGTTCCTTCTTGATAGTCAAATCTACAATTCTATACGGTAAACGTAGCAGGACTGTTATGCAGTACATCAACAATGGACAGAGAATTTTGTTCTACAGATAATGCCCACTACTATAACAGAAATTTGGCAAATTGGCACTAAAGTCTAATAACTAGAGGAAATCAATTATAATGATATAAAAGTACAAAAGAGCTCTCATGACACCGAAATTGTTCCGACAGAAGACAAACTAGCAGTTAAGTATACAACTTGCTAGTGCACAACGAAGAAAATCCACTAAAGTTCTTATCAAGATTAATACATTATTTTTTTGGATTGGTCTCTTGGCTACTCTTTGCAAACAGTACACTCACTCCCAAGTCCCAACCAAGTGGTAAATAGTTGCATGCCATGGCTCCTATCCTTCTGGGGAATTTCTCCAGCCTCCAGTCTTAGTCATAATAAGAAATGTGGCAACCAGCAGACATCCAGAAGCATAATCCAATAATCTAAAAGAAATGCTTGCAGAAAACAACTTAGCAGCTGCACATTACCGTGTCACTGTCGAAGTATCTGTCCAAATCCTGTAACTGGGAAGACGGCAGGATTCTCTTGATCTCCCTGCGCAACTTATTGATGTTGAGGAACACCGGGCTACAGGTTATCATTGGTCCTAACACCAAAAATTCCAGAGGCAGGAACAAACCAAAAGATATTAGACGATCATTGTGAACTGCAGTTACATATATCACAACATTTCAGGCAAGTACATACCTAAGACAAGCGCTGGGCGTTTCATGAATCTCACCAAACATAATGGGACAACACACACGTTCATGTGTTCGGTCCATACAACGTACCAGCTTGGATTGGGCAGGCAGTCAACAGCACCAGAAGATTTCACTTCAGGTCTTGTGTTGATGGACTGGTCTGATCCGGCGTGAATGGCCTCTGGCAGGCCCTGGACGATGCGGCACAGTAGCACACAGGCTTCACCAGTGTGATCTGCATCAGCTATTCCCATGCTAATTGAAATGAAAATTTCAAGTTAGCTTATCAGGTTTCTCCGCTTAAATTTTGCATGGTACACACTTCCAAAACTGACTGTCATTTATTTCAGATCAATATCTCAGATTGGTTGGTCAATTTACTGTATTTATCTGACATGTCCATGAACGGACTCAAATTTTGGACATAAACAACTTCATCCAAACAGAAACTAGCAACAAAGTCCTTGATTGTCGTGGAAAAACTCATCAGGTCAATTTGTGAGAAGATGCAGGAAAAAAAGTGCAGTTCTCGTGTAAACTATCAGTACCTGCCTTGCTCAAATCAAGGAGTCATTTGCTCTGGCATTACTGCAGATTTGCTACAAATCGAAACTGAAGATGTTTCAGCGAAACTTGAGAAAAGCAACTCCAGTTTCCCATACTAGCACAGAAAAGGAAACATACTTTATTTGTATCAACCAACTTTACCAGATTTCCCAGCCTCGCCAGAATCTTCTTCCAAATTCGAAATTCTAGTACTGATTGGCATTTTGTCAAATCATCAAGGCCTCAATCTCGATTTATCACCATATCGTTCGTACTAAGGAGAAAACCATAAATCACAACCAAATTTGGAATCAACCTATCAATTCCATGCTTAGATGATCCCAACATTTTGCGGTTCTTGAACATACCACCACGCGAGTATGCTGCATTTTCTCAAACCAAGAACCACTGTGCAGCCCAAGAAAATCAAGAACTCCATGTTGCAAGAAGAAACGCCCCCAATTCTTGCACTGACCAAGGAGCTAGGATCCCAGAGCGAAAAGGCTCACCTAAGATGCGGGAACCTGAGCGGTGAGAGGTGCAAGCCTTGGCCGTGCGCGCGACGCCCCCCGATCAGATTCCAGTTGGGACACCGGAACAAGGTCTTGCCGGCAATCTGCACGTCCTCTGGCGGGGCGCCGTACCACCCGAGCTTGACGTTCCCCCCGAACTCCTGCTCCGTGTCCCGGTAGATCCGCATCGCTACGTCGCCCTTCACGCAGCGCTCCGCTCCAGTAACCACCGCCGTGCCCATGGTCCACGTGCGGACGATCTCGACGGCCTGGTGCTCGTCGACCGTGAAGGCCTCGCTGGGCTGAACCTGGAGGTGGGCCTTGCCGGGCGGGAAGAAGGCGCGGCCGGCCTCGTCGTACCAGGCGAGCGCGGCACCGGTGGTCGCCCCGGGATCGTGCTCGTCGTAGCGGATCATACGGGCGAAGTCGAAGACGTGCCAGCGGCCGTCAACGAGGAGCGTCCGGAAGAGGTGCTCCCCGAGGGCGACGATGTGCTGGAGGTGGGCGAGCACGGAGGGGGGCACGTCGACCCACAGGTCGGCGCCTTCCTCGAGGCAGAGCACGCGCGCCGGCACGCCGCTGCCGAAAAGGTCGAACGCCGCCATCTCGTTGCGCGGAGGAAGGTGGAGGTCGACTGGCTGTTGCTCACGTCAGAGGAGAGGAGAGAGGTTTTGGCAATGGGGCTTGCTTAGTTTTGACCCACATCCGCCAAGTTTCGCCTATTTATAAAGGCCCACATTTTAGAAACACGAATAGAAATTTTTCTTTTGTTGCACATGTTCGTCCAAATAATGTTTTTCTAGAACATACTCCAACACTACTTGATACTACCTCCGGTTCAAGGATTAAGGCGTTCTCGTTTTACGTGCTTTTCGTTTGACTAAGTATTACTTCAAATATATAAAGATTGTTTGTATAAAATTAACATCATTAGAAAGTGCTTTTCAATACGAATCCAATGATACTAATTACATGTAATATAACCAAGATTTTGTTGCTCAATTATTATGATCAAAGTTCGTCTTGGAATACGCGTGCGCCTTATTTCTTGGGACGGAGGTAGTAACGGGTAGCTCGAGTGGCAAAGGTCTCGCTCGTCTTGCTTATCGTGGCTGGTAGCCCCACTCATGGTGATGAACCTTTACAGTGTCTCATATGCAACGTTTTTTTTTCTTCCGATACATGCTAGTCAACCTTGGAAATTGTCATGACTTATACTCTCGTTAATGCGAAAACTACAAATTATTATTTCAACAAGAAGGTGGTAGCGCAAGAGTAGGCGCCACTGGAGGAGAGAGGAGTGTGTCAAGCTCGACGAGAAGGAGAGTAATGGGTGTGAGAGATGGTGGCGGTGGCCGGGAAAGAAAGAGATAAGACAAGAACTTGAGAGAGCGATTGGAGGCTAGGGTATTACCCTTTGCTTTTTGTCACCACCTGTAGGAGATCTTGAAAGTGCATGGAGTCCCCGTGTGTGATTTTCGTAATTAATGATAATTTCTATTGACTAATATTTGCACTGAGTTACAATTATATGATTTGCTCATATGCAATGTTTGAACCATATGTTCGATTCAAGGTTGCAATAAGAAGCAAATGAAGAAGATCAAGCGACAAGTATGACTTGAAGACGAAGATGAAGTGAGCCTCAAGCGTATCTTTAATACATCAACATTAGGAAGAAAGAAGAAATTGTGTGCAAGTTCAAGATGAGACATCACGAATAGATGATGAGCTTGAAGCTTTACATTCAGATGGTGATCATGGATATGTGAAGCTGCACCGAAGAAGAAGCTCTCTCATAGTGGAGTATGGAGAAGCAATCCGCAAGACTTCATATTGTGACCACATTCAAGAACGGTGATACATTTTGTCACGGTCAAGATCATCATCATCTAACTCAAGTGAAATGCGTAAGGTTAAGGTTTTCTCTTGATATGGTTTCTTTCTTACAAATATTGTGGTTTAGTTGGGG
Organism: Lolium rigidum; assembly: GCF_022539505.1. NCBI lineage: Eukaryota > Viridiplantae > Streptophyta > Magnoliopsida > Poales > Poaceae > Lolium > Lolium rigidum. Next base: position 75,206,977 of record NC_061512.1, on the reverse strand, counting down.
GACTGATTTTTATGTTGTGGTCGTACTATCAAGAGGCTCTCGAGTGAGTAATTTGATCGTATCGTTCGCGAGAGAGCTCAAATCTTTACATCCTTGCAATATTTTCTCAGTTTTTATTTATATCTTATCCATATGGTGATTTAGAGGTTGTGATTATTTTCATGATAAGCTCTAGTTCATCGAAAACGGATTTCGCATGATTTACTTGTTGCGTTTTCGATATTGAAGTTTTTCTTGATTTCTCGTATTAAGAAGTTTACTCTAAAATTCATAGAAATTACTCCCTTACTTTTTTGTAGGGTAGCTCTTGTGCTCCCCTTTTCAATAAAATTGGTTTTATCTTGGTCGAACTTCCCAAATTCTAGATATTGCTTTCTTATTTACGTACCTTTTGGTAAAAAAGAAGAAGAGAGGAGCAACAGTTTTGGTCCAGCTGGTACTATCGCTGCGGTACCGGACCGCCGCTGGTCGAAGCCCATCCGGCGCCAGTAGCTTGCACGCTGGTGACCGGTACCAGGCCGGCTCTACCGGGGCACATAGGCCGGTGCTGCCGTACTGCCCAGGCCGGCCGCTCGCCCTTGCACGCCCGCTCGCTTGTTCGCTCCGCCGCTGGTCTGGCTCGCTGGCGCGCTATGCTGCCTGGCTGCCTAGCTCGCGCTTCCCGCTCGCTCCCCTGTTCACTCTATCCGCGGCAGGCCACCTCACTCGCAGCGGTACTACCGCCGGCCCTTGGTCGGTAGTACCGGCCCGATCGGGCTGCTAAAGATTGAGAGAAAACTTGGAAGGACCCGCGAGTGGCCAGAACGCGAGAGCAGCATGGGGAGAACGCGCGAGGTTGCTGCTTGCGCAAGGCTCGAGCTCAACCCCTGCAGCGGGACGCGTGAAGCTTCACTGCGTGCTGGATTGGTTCCTGGAAACTAAGAGTAAGTACAATAAGTTCTAGTCAGCTGACTATAAGGATTAAAATAGTATATTATTGCTTAGTTGGAGGAGAGAGAGGCGGAGAGAGAATGAGAGTGGGCTCTTATGCAAGAGCCAGCTCTAGCACGTGCTCCTAGGCACTTTGTGAGAGTAAAAGGTGGGTCATACATTGATAAAGTACTACATTTTTATAGCTCACTATTATATGTGTTGGCTTTAAATTAACTATAGATGACATGGCACTTGGCTTATAGCCAGCAGCTGGCTACACTATTGGAATTGCTCTAATTTGGTGTTGCTGCTCCCATTGAAAGAGAGATAAATGCAGAGAGAGGTAGCGTGCGGTGGTGGGGACGTCGACCCACAGGTCGGTGCCTGCCTCCAGGCATAGCATGCGCGCCGGCACGCCGCTGCCGAAAAGGTCGAACGCCGCCATCTCGTTGGGCGGAGGAAGGCAGAGGTGGGCTGTTGCTCTCGTCAGAGGAGAGAGGTTTTGGGAAATCCATTTTGGCTCATAATGCAACTATTACCAAGAAAAAACATATTTAAAAATATCTAAAAATTTCGAAAATAGACCTATGTAAAAAAGACAATTCCGGGTGCTCCAAAAGAGTTTTTTACGAGATATTTATTTATCTTTTTTACATAGGTTATAAAAAATATTTTTTTTCCTGCAAAACTTTTATGAGGTAACATGTTTGGATACACAATGAAGAATTTTATTTGAACTTTTTTAACATTTCAAAATAAATTTAAAATTTACTTTTTCTAATAGGTGTATCTACACCTATCAGCCCAAACGCGGTGTCTGAATACCAAAATTCTCTTTTGTTGCACATGTTCGTTCAAATAAAGTTTTGGGGGGCGTACTGAGGATCCTTGAGAGGATAATTCCCTCCAAACCTCCAAGTCCGTTGAATGACACGTGACCTAGGACCGTCCCCCACCTGCACTGTACAATTCATCTCTTCCCCCGCACGGGAAAAAAACTAAAAAAAACAAAGCAAAATCACCACGCGCGGAGACAACGCACCCTCCTCCCAGCACCATCCCCCCCGAAAAAATCCAGCGAGTGACCATGTTGGCAACGCGTCAGCCTCGGTTGAAAGCATCATCGCCCCTCCTTGCAGCATCTGCGCGTCCTCCTTGCAGCACTGCCTCCCAACGTTGGAAGCGCCGCCGTACGCCTATGGCAGCAGCGCCGTCCGCCAATAACAGCACTGTCACCTGGATTTTGTAGCACATGCGTCCAGCCTTTGCAGCTCCAGTGATGGCTTGACGGCGGTTGCAGCACCGACGGTCGGCCTTGCAGCATCGGGGCCGACCTTTGCAGCTCTAGAGGTGGGCCTTTGCAGGTTCGACGGCGCCGACCTTTGCAGCACCAGCGGCCTGCATTTGCAGCTCCGGCGGCTGGCATTTGCAACTCCGGCGGTGGGCCTTTGTAGCTCCGGTGACGGGCCTTTGTAGCTCCGGTGACGGGGACGCAGCACCGGCAACTGGCCTTTGCAGCTCCGGTTACAGATGGTTGCAGCACGGGTGGTTGGCCTTTGCAGCTCCGGCGAGGCGATGGAGGATTGCACCGCCACCATCTTGATGTCGCATGGATAACCGCCTCCGGCGGCCGCCTCCTTGCTCCTTGCTGCAACTGCATCGTAGCGTTGCCGCGGCACCGACGGGCTCGGACTCTGCATTTGCATGGTGGCCCCTCGCAGCAAAGCCAGTACCCTTCATGCCGTCATCACAGACCTCGCCTCACGGCGCCATGGCTTCGCTTGTTAGCAATACATCGGAGTTGTGCGAGAAACGGAGGCTACGCGTTGGGATCTCGCCAACGGTAGCGCGGGCTCGGATCTCGCTGGTGGCACGCATTTTGGCCTAACCGATACTACCGATGCGGTAACGGGCCGCTGCCGATCGAAGCCCATATGGCGCCAGTAGCTTGCGCGCTGGTAACCGGTACCGGGGAATCCAGGCCGATGCTACTGCACTACCCAGGCCCGGCCGCTTGCCCCTGGTCGCTCGCCCCCTTGCGCGCCTGCTCGCTGACTGGCCGTGCCGCTTGCTCGCTCCGCCCCTGGCCTGGCTCGCTCGTGTGCTCCGTTCCCTGGCTGCCTAGCTCGCTCCGCCGCTGTCTTGGCTCACTCGTGTGCTTCGCTCCCTGGCTGCCTAACTCGCCCCTCTGCCCGCTCGCTCCCCTCTTTGCTCTGTTCGCGGCAGGCCACATCACGTGCGGCGGTATCGTCGCCCGAGCGCGTCGCCATCGACCTCTCCGGCTTCGAGTTTGGCATGACCATCCACTAGGGCATGAGCTGGGACAGGCTGCACCTTTCCCCCGAGGTTCGCCTCAATCGTCGATGGGCAAGAGCCCCACCATGTCCTCATGCGCGTGTCCGGCGGCGCGACCGGCCTGTGGCCCGCGGAGGTGATGTTCGACGGCGAGGGGCAGATGTTCCTCCATAACGGCTGGAGGCGCTTCGCCCGCTCGCACGCCATCGATGTCGGGCACTTTGTTGTCTTCAAGTACGATGGCCACGACAACTTCAGCGTCAAGGTCTTCGACGAAACCTTATGCTGCCGCCACTACCACTCCGACGAGGACGACGAGGAGACGCCAAGATGAAGACGATGTAGTCTTCTACTATGTTTTTCTTATATTTTTTACTTAAATTATATTAATTTGCTTCAAGTAAATCTGCCATATGTATGCAACATGTGAGAAATAAGATGAAATGTAGGATGATTTAGCCAGCTTCGAACCGAATAGGTCGCTCCGCTGCACGTGGTGTTCGATCGGTCGGACCACGAGACGCATTCTGGTCCGTAGGTCACCTAAACGGACAGAAATGAACTGTTTGAGTCATCGGGCCCCGCTGAAGATGTCCTAAGACCAAGTTGAGCGGGCTGCTGGAGATTTAGAGAAAACTGGGAAGGACGCGCGAGTTGCCAGAACGCGAGAGGAGCATGGGGAGAACGTGCGAGGTTGCTGCTTGCACAAGCCTCGATCTCCTCCTGACGGGGAGGCCACCCCTGCGGTGGGACGCGTGATTGCGTGAAGCTTCGCTGCGTGCTGGATTGGTTCTTGGAACTAATTTGGTGTTGCTGCTCCCATTGAAAGAAAGATAAATGCAGAGAGAGGTAGCGTGCGGTGGACCGGTGGTGAGGGGATAAGAACAAGATATACTAGATTTAGATGTGCGTCTTGGCGGTTTACATTTTTTACGAGGATAAAATAAAAGGAATAAAAATAATAATACATTTTTTAAGGTTAAAAAACAGTCGATAAGATAAAATTTGGATAAATCACGTACATTATGAACGGAGTAGCAAACTCTCATACACAATCAAGAAAATAGAATAATATATTGTTATAACTAACGCTCAAGATTCTCAGGAGCAATAGAAGTGTAGAAGGACCATCAACAGAAGCATACACCAAAGTTGCCTTGACCATTGTTGCAGCATGGTCTATGGAGGCAAACTAAAGTACCAATTGGGCATGCAAGACCAGGCTCAAGGATGGCAATGGGCAGGGTAGAGCAATACCATACTCATACCCGTATAGTCGATGGGTACAAATTTCTACCCATACCCGTGCCCATGGGTATAAAAATTTACTCATACCCATACCCGCCGGGTACCCGTACCCATTGGGTACCCGGTGGGTAGGTTAAATTGTACACAAGTCACTCGTAATTTTACATTTATCAATAACAAATTCGATTAAAAAATAAATTATCTCAAACTCGATAACAAGTTTTTTACTACGTAACAATTAAAAAATATGAAAATTCCATTCTCATATAGTAACTCATAAGTAAACAAAAGTAGACGTGTCACGTAAAAAATTAACAATAAAAGGGCAGGGTATGGGTATACCCGCGGGTACAAAGCTATACCCGTGCCCTACCCATGACTTAACAGATAGGGTATGGGTACTACCCATGGGCATGAAAGTGTACCCATACCCTTCCCATGCGGGTACGGTACCCGCGGGTACCCGTACCCGTGGGTAAAATTGCCATCCTTAGCCAGGCTAAAACCATCGTTTTAGGCTTTAGTTGATAGTGATAAACATAAGAAGAATTGACTGGCGCTTGGGGCAATCGATGATCAAAACCAGATCTTCTCTGCATAAATAACAAGCAAAATTACATGGAAAAGTCAATAGGCAGAATACGTTAAGGAATGGGAGGGGAAGAATACGTTAAGGAATAGTGAGCTACTGAGCTGATGAAGGGGGTAGGGAGATTGCCGAGGGGACATAGCTAGAGACCCTTCTCATCATTCTCATCATGCAGCGGTAGGAACAAACATGATCTGTAACATGTGCATGAAAACATCAATGCATGAAGTTGGAAATCGGATTCAACCAGATGCTTACAAAGAAGAAGCAGTCGAAGCCCACACCTAGCTCTGGATGATTGCACCCGCTCCCGTGTGATGGGATCTCGGCGGCCACCACGATTACACTCATCAGGCTGGTACCCACGATCTCCAGTGATGGTTGTTCCACCGTTGCGACAAACATATTTGCTCTGGCTGAAAGTGTTGGACGGCCTGCTTGGACGGCAATGACCACAAATATGCAGACCTAAGTATGCCATTCATCATATCCTCACAATTGACCTGCAGTTATCACATAGAGTTGTTATTTTCAGTAAGCGCAAAGGAAATAAACTATATCAATTTTAGGTCCCCAAACATGCACTTCTTTTTTGTTCACGCCTAATTTTATATCGACCATGAAACAACAATGTAGAAAGCTAATAGCACAGAGAACATGCCCATGTGAAGCTCCATTTTAAAACAGAATACAGAGAACAATCAGGCTAGTAGTAAGAGAAGCAGAGTTTAACCTCAGTATTTATGGCTCCAGGAATACAGTCAAAGAGGGGATCCATCCAGACAAAACCACGCGGCCTTGGAACCAAACCTGAAACGATTAGGAAACTAAGGGCGTGTTCGGGAACAGCCTAGCTTCCAGATTCTTGGTACTCCACCGCGGAGCAGTGCCGAACACACAAACTCCATGGAGCTAGATCCGAGAAGCTGGGTCAATTCGCTGTGTAAAACTTGGAGCACCACTTTTGCAAATTCGCGAATCAGCAAACCACGGAGCAGTTAGAAATTACCAAGAACTGCCACCGCCAAGTGAAAACCGTTCGATCTGGTTCTATTTCCCCGTCCGCCCCCGTCTTGCTCGTTCGGTTGCTCACCTGCTCATCCAACCGGGCCGCGCTCGCCGCCCTGGTACCCTCCCCGCCGGCCCTTCCTGCCGCCGCCCCTACCCTGGCTAGACGCCGCCTCAAGCCTAGCCCCGCATCCCGCCTCGAGCCGCGCTCGCCTCACCGAGATCCGGCCAGTTATCTGCCGGCAGGGTCCCCAACTGGCCCGGCCACGGACACCGCTCCGGCCACCAAATCTCGGTCCGGAATCGACCATGAACAGGACGCCAACTCCATCCTCTTCCCGGCCGCCGGATCGAGAGCTCGAGAGGCGGGGAAGGGAAGCCAATCTTGGGCTGCAACCACCTGACCGGGCATGGCCACGACCACCGAGCACATGAGAAGTGGACGATTCAAGGGGCAAAGGGCAGCGGGGCGGGAGGAAGCCGTAGGATACCTCGCCGCCGGCGATTAGACCGATGGAGGGCAGGAATCGGTTGGGGCTTGTCGTGCTTTGGTAGGAATTTTAGAGAGTACGCGTGGGTGGGGATTTGGGAGAGGAGTGGAGAAGGATATCTCGACGAGTGGGGTCAACTTGTCAGCCTGCTGCTCCTGGTTGGGTTGGGCTAGCAGTTTTCCTTTACGGACCATGTGAAATTCGACGGAGCTGCCCCGAACGTTCCCTGCTCCACTCGTGACGCCGGAATCGTTCCAAGAAGCCGGATCAAAGGATTTCTATGAAGCCGGACCGTTTCCGAACACGCCCTAAATTCCATAAAGAACAGGCCAAATAAATGCTAAGTAGGTGCTGCAATACATTTTCTTTATCAAATACATATGCAGTCTGGGGGATCTCCCTCTCCTAAAAAAAACAACATAACAATATCGGCTGCATGGCAATAGATTACATCAAGTCAGCATTTTATTTTGCATTGACCGAAACATAGTTATATAAAACAATCAGTCAGTAGATCGGACATAGTTGATATTTACTGGGTTTGAAGATAAAAAATAGATAAACGATTTATCTATAGCATAGGAATATATCAGAAAGCATCATTATTTTGACCTAAAAAGAATAGAACCAAAAAAAAATAACTAAAAACTAATTTAACCTTTAAGAACATAGTCAATACCTCAAATGACGGACCGAACCTGCGATTATCTTAGTTGATGTCTGTATTTTTACTCCAATCAACACCAGTGCTACAAAGAAAGAAAAGTCATGTTCTATTTGGCCTTTCCGGAACATAACAAAATTCATTAGTATTATCGGAAAAAAAGGAAGTGATTTCGTGTCACAACAGGTGAGGTTCTCGGACTACAGGCATAAAAAATTATTCGTGAGTAGAAAGTGATTTTGTGTCACAAGAATGATCTTGCAAAGTCATTCATGAATACTTACATAAACATGTACTAAATTGCATTTATACATCTTGTGCTTTGGATTTTGTATTTGCCATAAATAGAAGTTCAGAATCTTACTTCCCGTGTTCATGACTCAACTTATGCTATTGTATAAATACACTATCCAGATTTTTATTCCTTTACAACTCATCTACCTATGAGCATACATTCCAGCATTCATTTTATTTTAAAAAAAACTTCCAAGATATCCATATGGTGTCCTAAGATCTGAGAAACTCGTGATTTTTTTCGCAAGTATAAATCTGAGATGCAAGACATCCAAGATACCGAATAGGTTCAGCTGAGAAAATAATGAACATATCCTTGGATACCCAATAAAAGAACATGCAAAGATATTTTCCCTTACCCATTCAAAATCTGCTCTCATTCTCTCACCCACACATCAGACACCACACAAACAAGTAGGTTAACACTTTTATTCAGATAACTTTTACCTTGTTTGCTTCAGGTTGTCAAACTCCATCTCTTGTGGTTCTGGTCTGAGCTATGGTGTGCTACAACGATGGTGACCCTCTTGCACGCCTCTTGCTGAGCTTCCTGGCGCTGCCAATTGATGTCCCTGGACTCCTCCTTCCTCCCCAACTTCTAGAGCTCCTTGGTGCACATGAATACTGTTAACACTTGCAACTGACTGCAATTATATCACGTAGATTTTCAGTTACATACCTAAAGAGCGAAAAAACATAAACTCCATAAGAATAAAGAAGAATACAAAGAAGAAGACCGCGGGCTATTTATGATCCATGTGAAAGAATATCTGATCGTCAAGTAAAGACATATATTTTTTTTTCTATATAATGCATATATGGTGGTGCCATATATCAACAACCAAAATGGTAATGCTGATATGTATATAAAGCTTTCTCTATACAAGAAATACTCGTAAATTCTATCAGGTAAGCTAATTTGCATTGGATAGGAATATTACAAACATGAAGAAAGGCTTAAGGCCTTGATACTGGAAAAAATCAATGAACAAAGCTTACAACTCCATATCTTTGGTTCTGTATTCTAGAGGATGGGGGCATCATAAAATGAGCCAAAACCCTGTACCACTAAGGGCCCCATGCAGATTTAACTATAGTAAAGTCACGAATTGTAGGAAGGGAAACTATTGTACATACAAATGGGAAAGTAAGGGGAACTGACCATACAACACGACATGAGAACCATCAAAAATAGCATGAAGATATTCCACATCATTGATCACCGAGTTAAGTAACATACATTATGCTAAAATAAATACAAGCAACTGGATAGCCTTCATTTGAGTATCCTGTTTTTAAAATAAAAGAACCAGATATAATTATTCTATGTTAATAACAAGGGACAATTGGATCTCTTCCGTATCAATTTTGGTGAAATTATTCTTCTACCAAAGGTTACTGATGCGGAAAGGATTCAGCAATACAGACCAATATGCCTTCTAAATGTTTGTTTCAAGATTTTCACAAAAGTTGCTACCATTCAACTAAATTCAGTGGCAGATAAAGTGGTGCGTCCCTCTCAGACTGCTTTCATGCAAGGTAGAAACATCCTAGATGGGGTGGTACCTTACATGAGACAATTTATGAGATGCATCGTAAAAAGTTGAATGGGGTAATACTCAAGATCGACTTTGAAAAAGCCTATGATAAAGTCAAGTGGTCCTTTCTTCAACAGACCCTTAGAATGAAAGGTTTTTCTGAGGATTGGCGTGCTCTAATTAATAACTTTGTTTTTGGTGGGAGTGTTGCCATTAAGGTCAATGATGACATTGGTAAATACTTTCAAACCAGGAAAGGGTTGAGGCAAGGTGATCCACTATCACCAATGTTATTTAACATTGTGGCGGATATGCTTGCAATTATTATAGAGCGCGCTAAATTTGATGGTCAAATTGAAGGTGTAGTCCCCCACTTGGTTGATGGCGGCTTATCCATCCTTCAGTACGCCATTGACACAATTCTATTTATGGATCATGACTTGGAAAAGGCACGAAATCTGAAATTAATTCTTTCAGCATTCGAGCAGTTGTCCGGTCTTAAGATTAATTTCCATAAGAGTGAATTGTTTTGTTTCGGTGAAGCCGTCGATGTAGCCAACTCATATGCTGAATTTTTTGGTCGTGGGATTGGTTCTTTTCCAATTAGCTATCTGGGTATTCCGATACACTATCGGAGACTCACTTTGGCTGAATGGAAAATTGTTGAAGAAAGACTTCAAAAACGTCTTACTAGTTGGAAAGGAAAATTACTATCCCTTGGTGGAAGATTAGTTCTCATTAATTCAGTACTCACAAACATGGTACTGTATATGATTTCTTTCTTCCAGTTACCAAAATGAGTCTTGCATAGATTGGACTATTTCCGATCAAGATTCTTTTGGCAAGAGGATAGTGAGTAGAAAAAATACCGGTTGACTAAATGGAGTGTTCTATGCCGTCCGAAAGATCAAGGTGGACTTGGTGTTCACGACCTTGAAGTTAAGAACAGGGCTTTGCTCGGTAAATGGCTAGTCAGGTTGTTAACAGAGGATGGGGTATGGCAACAACTTTTGCGGAAAAAGTACGTTGGCTCAAAGGCGATATCCCAGGTTCTGTGGAAACCTGGAGATTCACACTTTTGGGCTGGTGATGACCCACAAGTATAGGGGATCGCGGCAGTCTTCGAGGGTAGTAAAACCCAAATTTATTGATTCGACACAAGGGGAGGTAAAGAATAATTATAAGCCTTAACAACTGAGTTGTCAATTCAGCTGCACCTGGAAAAGCACTAGTAACAGGGGTGATGTGAAAGTAGCAGTGATATGAGAGCAGTAGTAACAGTAATACAGCAGCATTAATAGTAATATGAGAGCAATGGCAACAGAAAATAGTTAATACTACTTCCAATGACATGTAGAACGAGTATATGATGATGAAAGATGGACCGGGGTTCCCAGCTATCTACACTAGTGGCAACTCTCCAATAACAAGTGTTGGGTGAACAAATTACAGTCGGGCAATTGATAGGATTGAAATAGCATTAAGACAGAATATCAAGATCATTAATCATGTAGGCATGTTTCCCATATATAGTCATACATGCTCGCAATGAGAAACTTGTACAACATCTTTTGTCCTACCAGCCGGTGGCAGCCGGGCCTCTAGGGAATCTACTCGGAAATTAAGGCACTCCTTTTAATAGAGCACCGGAGCAAAGCATTAACACTCCGTGAAAACATGTGATCCTCATATCTAAGCCTTCCCCTCCAATTGTCCTAATTTCTGTCACTTTGGGGTCTTTGGTTCCGGACATAGACATGTGCATATAACTTGTAGATACAATCTAAGCAATAAGTATAGAGCTCAAATCTAAGATCATGCCACTCGGTCCCTAGTGACAAGCATTAAACACAACAAGATTGCAGCAACAATAACTTCATAGACTTTGTAGATAGACAATCATAACGTAACAATCCATCGGATCCCGACAAACACAACACCGATTACATCAGATGAATCTCAATCATGTAAGGAAGCTCATGAGATCATTGTATTGAAGTACATGGGGGAGAGAATACCAACTAGCTACAGCCTAGAACCCGTAGTCCATGGGGGAACTACTCACGGAGCATGATGGAGGTGATGGCGTTGATGGAGATGGCTTCCGGGGGCACTTCCCCGTCCCGGCAGGGTGCCGGAACAGAGACTTCTGTCCCCCGAATTGGAGTTTCGCGATGGTGGCGGCGCCCCTGGAGTCTTTCTGGAGTTTCGTCAATTGGTATCGCGTTTTTAGGTCTCCAGGGCTTAAATAGGCGAAGAGTCGGAGTCGGAGGGGCCACGGGGCCACCTCACACTAGGGCGGCGCGCCCCCCTCCTGGGCCGCGCCGGCCACACGTGTGGGGCCCCCAGGGCTCCCCTCTGGTCCCCCTTTGACTTTCTAGAAGGTTCCGGGAAAAATAGGATGTTTGGTCTTCGTTTCGTCGAATTCCGAGAATATTGCCCGAACAGCCTTTCTGGAACCAAAAACAGCAGAAAACAGGAACTGGCACTGTGGCATCTTGTTAATAGGTTAGTTCCGGAAAACGCATAAAAACATTATAAAGTGCAAGCAAAACATGTAAGTATTATCATAAAACAAGCATGGAACATCAGAAATTATAGGTACGTTGGAGACGTATCAGCTGGCATCATGGCAACAAAGAAGCACTTTTTCCCATTTGGGTCCTTCTCCATTAAGAATGGGGCGGAGATACGTTTCTGGGAGGATATATGGTTGGGAACAACCACTCTTCGTGAACAGTATCCGGCCTTGTATACTATTGTTCGTCACAATGGGGATACTTTGCAGAAGGTGATGGAATCTTCTCCCCCCTCTATGACGTTCGTGCGTGATCTTGTCGGTCCTAGGCTAGATTCCTGGAATGAACTGCTTCAGCGGTTAGGTTCTATCCAGCTAGTTCCGGGGACGGATGAATTCCATTGGAGTCTAACAAAAAATGGCATATTTTCGGTTAGCTCCATGTACAAAGCACTATGCCTATCTACACAACCGGTTTTAAATAATAAATCCATCTGGAAGATGAAGATACCTCTCAAAACAAAGGTCTTTGCATGGTATCTTCGGAGAGGTGTGGTTCTTACTAAAGATAACCTTGTTAAGCACAACTGGCAAGGCTGTACGAAATGTGTGTTCTGTCACGAGGAAGAGACAATAAAACACCTTTTCTTCGACTGTCGTGTTGCTAGGTCTATATGGTCAATCATTCAGATAGGTTCTACCTTATATCCTCCCCGTAGCATTGCAAACATTTTTGGCAATTGGCTTAATGGGGTGGATTCTAGGTACAAAACGATTATCAGAGTGGGAGCGTGATGCGTGCAGTCGACACGTCCGTTGGGAACCCCAAGAGGAAGGTGTGATGCGTACAGTAGCAAGTTTTCCCTCAGAAAGAAACCAAGGTTTATCGAACCAGGAGGAGCCAAGAAGCACGTTGAAGGTTGATGGCGGAGGAGTGTAGTGCGGCGCAACACCGGGGATTCCGGCGCCAACGTGGAACCCGCACAACACAATCACGGAACTTTGCCCCAACGTAACAGGTGAGGTTGTCAATCTCACCGGCTTGCTGTAAACAAAGGATTTGATGTATAGTGTGGATGATGATGGTTGTTTGCGAAGAACAGTAAAGAACAATTGCGGTAGATTGTATTTCAGATGTAAAGAATAGGACCGGGGTCCACAGTTCACTAGTGGTGTCTCTCCCATAAGATAGCGAGATGTTGGGTGAACAAATTACAGTTGGGCAATTGACAAATAAAGAAGGCATAACAATGCACATACATATATCATGATGAGTACTATGAGATTTAATCGGGGCATTACGACAAAGTACATAGACCGCTATCCAAGCATGCATCTATGCCTAAAAAGTCCACTTTCAGAGTTATCATCCGAACCCCTCCAGCATTAAGTTGTAAACAACGGACAATTGCATTAAGTATGGTGCATAATGTAATCAACACAAATATCCTTAGACAAAGCATCGATGTTTTATCCCTAGTGGCAACAAGACATCCACAACCTTAGAACTTTCCGTCACTGTCCCAGATTTAATGGAGGCATGAACCCACTATCGAGCATAAATACTCCCTCTTGGAGTTACAAGTATCAACTTGGCCAGCGCCTCTACTAGCAACGGAGAGCATGCAAGAACATAAATAACATATATGATAGATTGATAATCAACTTGACATAGTATTCAATATTCATCGGATCCCAACAAACACAACATGAAGGATTACAAATAGATGATCTTGATCATGATAGGCAGCTCACAAGATCTAACATGATAGCACAATGAGGAGAAGACGACCATCTAGCTACTGCTATGGACCCATAGTCCAGGGGTGAACTACTCACACATCGATCCGGGGGCGATCATGGCGATGAAGAGACCTCCGGGAGATGATTCCCCTCTCCGGCAGGGTGCCGGAGGCGATCTCCTGAATCCCCCGAGATGGGATTGGCGGCGGCGGCGTCTCTGGAAGGTTTTCCGTATCGTGGCTCTCGGTACTGGGGGTTTCGCGACGAAGGCTTTAAGTAGGCGGAAGGGCAGGTCAAGGGGCGTCACGAGGGGCCCACACAACAGGGCCGCCCTGGTGTGTCACCACCTCGTGGCCCCACTTCGTTTCCTCTTCGGACTTCTGGAAGCTTCGTGCAAAAATAGGACCCTGGGTGTTGATTTCGTCCAATTCCGAGAATATTTCCTTACTAGGATTTCTGAAACCAAAAACAGCAGAAAACAAAGAATCGGCTCTTCGGCATCTCGTCAATAGGTTAGTGCCGGAAAATGCATAAATATGACATATAATGTGTATAAAACATGTGAGTATCATCATAAAAGTAGCATGGAACATAAGAAATTATAGATACGTTTGGGACGTATCAAGCATCCCCAAGCTTAGTTCCTACTCGCCCTCGAGTAGGTAAACGATAACAAAGATAATTTCTGAAGTGACATGCTATCATAATCTTGATCATACTATTGTAAAGCATATGAGATGAATGCAGCGATTCGAAGCAATGATGAAGATAATGAGTAAACAAATGAATCATATAGCAAAGACTTTTCATGAATAATACTTTCAAGACAAGCATCAATAAGACTTGCATAAGAGTTACTTATAAAGCAATAGATTCAAAGTAAAGGCATTGAAGCAACACAAAGGAGATATAAGTTTCTGCGGTTGCTTTCAAGTTCAACTTGTATATCTCATGGATAATTGTCAACACAAAGCAATATAACAAGTGCAATAAGTAAACATGTAAGAATCAATGCACGCAGTTGATACAAGTGTTTGCTTCTAGGATAGAAAGAATAGGCAAACTGACTCAACAATAAAGTAGAAGATAGGCCCTTCGCAGAGGGAAGCATTGATTACTATATTTGTGCTAGAGCTTTTCATTTTAAAAACAAGAAACAATTTTGTCAACGGTAGTAATAAAGCATATGTGTTATGTATAAGATATCTTATAAGTTGCAAGCCTCATGCATATTATACTAATAGTGCTCGCACCTTGTCCTAATTAGCTTGGATTAACACGGATTATCATTGCATAGAATATGTTTCAACCAAGTGTCACAAAGAGGTACCTCTATGCCGCCTGTACAAAGGTCTAAGGAGAAAGCTCGTATTGGATTTCTCGTTTTTGATTATTCTCAACTTAGACATCCATACCGGGACAACATAGACAACAGATAATGGACTCCTCTTTAATGCATAAGCATTTCAACAACAATTAATATTCTCATAAGAGATTGAGGATTAGTTGTCCACACTGAAACTTCCACCATAAATCATGGCTTTAGTTAGCGTCCCAATGTTCTTCTCTAACAGTATGCATACTCAAACCATTTGATCATGAAAATCGCTCTTACTTCAGACAAGACGAACATGCATAGCAACTCACATGATATTCAACAAAGGTAAAGTTGATGGCGTCCCCAGAAACATGGTTACCGCTCAACAAGCAACTTATTAAGAAATAAAACACATAAGTACATATTCTTCACCACAATAGTTTTTAAGCTATTTGTCCCATGAGCTATATATTGCAAAGGCAAAGAATAGAATTTTAAAGGTAGCACTCAAGTAATGTACTTTGGAATGGCAGAGAAATACCATGTGGTAGGTAGGTATGGTGGATACAAATGGCATGGTTATTGGCTCAAGGATTTGGATGCACGAGAAGAATTCCCTCTCAATACAAGGCTAGGCTAGCAAGGTTGTTTGAAGCAAACTCAAGTATAAAAGGTGCAGCAAAGCTCACATATGAACATATTGTAACTATTATAAGACTTTACATTGTCTCCTTGTTGTTCAAACACCTCAACCAGAAAATATCTAGACTCTAGAGATCAATCATGCAAACCAAATTTTAACAAGCTCTATGTAGTTATTCATTAATGGGTACAAGGTACTAATACGTCTCCGACGTATCGATAATTTCTTATGTTCCATGCCACATTATTGATGATATCTACATGTTTTATACACATTATATGTCGTATTTATGAATTTTCCGGCACTAACCTATTAACGAGATGCCGAAGAGCCGATTGTCGTTTTCTCGCTGTTTTTGGTTTCAGAAATCCTACAAAGGAAATATTCTCGAAATTGGACGAAATCAACGCCCAGGGTCCTATTTTTGCACGAAGCTTCCAGAAGACCGAGGGGGAAAGGAAGTGGGGCCACGAGGCGCCGCCACAGCAGGGCGGCGCGGCCCAGGTCTTGGCCGCGCGGCCCTGGCGTGTGGATCCCTGATACGTCTCCGAAGTATCGATAATTTCTTATGTTCCATGCCACATTATTGATGATATCTACATGTTTTATGCACATTATATGTCATATTTATGCGTTTTCCGGAACTAACCTATTGACAAGATGCCGAAGTGCCAGTTCTCGTTTTCTGCTGTTTTTGGTTTCAGAAATCCTAGTAACGAAATATTCTCGGAATCGGACGAAATCAAGACCCAGGTTCCTATTTTTCCCGGAACCATCCAGAACACCCGAGAGCCGCGGAGGGAAGCCCTGGGGGCCCCACACCACACCCTGGCGCGGCCAGAGGGGGGGCCGCGCCGCCCTATGGTGTGGTGGCCCTAGGCCCCCTCCGAGGCTGCCCTTCCGCCTATTTAAAGCCTCCGTCGCGAAAACCCTATTACGAAGAACGAAACCCACAGAAACCTTCCGCAGCCGCCGCCATCGCGAAGCCAAGATCTGGGGGACAGGAGTCTCTGTTCCGGCACCCTGCCGGAGCGGGGAAGTGCCCCCGGAAGGCTTCTCCATCGACACCGCTGCCATCTCCACCACCATCTTCATCACCGCTGCTCGCTCCCATGAGGAGGGAGTAGTTCTCCATCGAGGCTCGGGGCTGTACCGGTAGCTATGTGGTTCATCTCTCTCCTATGTACTTCAATACAATAATCTCATGAGCTGCCTTACATGATTGAGATTCATATGATGATGCTTGTAATCTAGATGTCATTATGCTAGTCAAGTGAATTTTACTTATGTGATCTCCGGAGACTCCTTGTCCCACGTGTGTAAAGGTGACAAGTGTGTGCACCGTGTGGGTCTCTTAGGCTATATTTCACAGAATACTTATTCACTGTTATGAATGGCATAGTGAAGTGCTTATTTATATCTCTTTATGATTGCAATGTGTTTGTATCAAAATTTATCTATGTGCTACTCTAGCAATGTTATTAAAGTAGTTTTATTCCTCCTACACGGTGTAATGGTGACAGTGTGTGCATCCGTGTTAGTACTTGGCGTATGCTATGATTATGATCTCTTGTAGATTATGAAGTTAACTATTGCTATGATGGTATTGATGTGATCTATTCCTCCTACATAGTGTGAAGGTGACGAGTGTGCATACTATGTTAGTACTTGGTTTAGTCGAATTGATCTTTCATGCACTCTAAGGTTATTTAAATATGAACATTGAATTGTGGAGCTTGTTAACTCCGGCATTGAGGATTCGTGTAATCCTACGCAATGTGTTCATCATCCAACAAGAGTGTAGAGTATGTATTTATCTATTCTCGTTATGTGATCAATGTTGAGAGTGTCCACTAGTGAAAGTCTAATCCCTAGGCCTTGTTCCTAAATATCGCTATCGCTGCTTGTTTACTTGTTTTGCTGCGTTACTACCGCTGCGTTACTACTCGCTTGTTTATCGTCCCGGGCAAAGCACTTTTCTCGGTGCCGTTGCTACTACTTATTCAGACCACCCGTATTTCACTATCTCTTCGCCGAACTAGTGCACCTCTTAGGTGTGTTGGGGACACAAGAGACTTCTTGCTTTGTGGTTGCAGGGTTGCATGAGAGGGATATCTTTGACCTCTTCCTCCCTGAGATCGATAAACCTTGGGTGATCCACTTAAGGGAAACTTGCTGCTGTTCTACAAACCTCTGCTCTTGGAGGCCCAACACTGTCTACAAGAATAGAAGCTCCTGTAGACATCAAGCACTTTTCTGGCGCCGTTGCCGGGGGGAAAGGTAAAAAGGCACTCATACTCCGGTTCCGTGTAACGCACTTTTCTCGGCGCCATTGTGTTTGTGCTCGAAGCTATTTCCTTTAGATCCTGCAATTGCATCTTTTTGTTTCTTGTTTACACTAGTTTGGCATAATGGACAACAATGAGCTTCTTATTCTATTTCCTGATTTAAAACATGGATTGTTTGATGCGAAAATTAAAAATCCTATGGAATCTTATTTGCATGCTGGTAGTAATATTAGTATGAACGCTTTGAACACCATTGTTGATAATAATATAGAAAGTTCTAAGCTTGGGGAAGCTGGTTTTCATGATATTTTTAGTCCCCCAAGCATTGAGGAGAAAATTTTCTTTGATGATACTTTGCCTCCTATTTATGATGATTATAATAGTGGTCTTTTGGTACAACCTACTATGGAGAGTAAATTTTATTGTGATTATACTATGCCTCCTACATTGATGAGAATAATAATGATAGCTACTTTGTTGAATTTGCTCCCGCTATTACTAATAAAATTGACTATGCTTATGTGGAGAGTAATAATTTTATGCATGAGACTCATGATAAGAAAGCTTTATGTGATGGTTATATTGTTGAGTTTTCTCATGACACTACTGAAAGTTATTATGAGAGAGGAAAATATGGTTGTAGAAATTTTCATGTTACTAAAACACCTCTCTATGTGCTGAAATTTTTGAAGCTACACTTGTTTTATCTTCCTATGCTTGTTACTTTGCTCTTCATGAACTTGTTTATTTACAAGATTCCTATGCATAGGAAGCATGTTAGACTTAAATGTTTTTTGAATTTGCCTTTTGATGCTCTCTTTTGCTTCAACTACTATTTCTTGCGAGTGCATCATTAAAACTGCTGAGCCCATCTTAACGGCTATAAAGAAATAACTTCTTGGGAGATAACCCATGTGTTATTTTGCTACAGTACTTTGTTTTATATTTGTGTCTTGGAAGTTGTTTACTACTGTAGCAACCTCTCCTTATCTTAGTTTTGTGTTTTGTTGTGCCAAGTAAAGTCGTTGATAGAAAGGTTGATACTAGATTTGGATTACTGCACAGTTCCAGATTTCTTTGCTGTCACGAATCTGGGTCTACCTCCCTGTAGGTAGCTCTGAAAATTAAGCCAATTTACGTGCATGATCCTCAGATATGTACGCAACGTTCATTAAATTTGGGCATTTTCATTTGAGCAAGTCTGGTGCCCTAATAAAATCCATCTTTACGGACTGTTCTGTTTTGACAGATTCTGCCTTTTATTTCGCATTGCCTCTTTTGCTATGTTGGATGAATTTCTTTGATCCATTAATGTACAGTGGCTTTATGCAATTTCCAGAAGTGTTAAGAATGATTGTGTCACCTCTGAACATGTTAATTTTTATTGTGCACTAACCCTCTAATGAGTTGTTTCGAGTTTGGTGTGGAGGAAGTTTTCAAGGGTCAAGAGAGGAGGATGATATACTATGATCAAGGAGAGTGAAAGCTCTAAGCTTGGGGATGCCCCGGTGGTTCACCCCTGCATATTCTAAGAAGACTCAAGCGTCTAAGCTTGGGGATGCCCAAGGCATCCCCTTCTTCATCGACAAATTATCAGGTTCCTTCTCTTGAAACTATATTTTTATTCGGCCACATCTTATGTACTTTACTTGGAGCGTCGGTTTGCTTTTGTTTTTGTTTTTATTTGAATAAATGCTTGTGTGGGAGAGAGACACGCTCCGCTGGTTCGTATGAACACATGTGTTCTTAGCTTTTAATGTTCATGGCGAAGGTTGAAACTGCTTCGTTCATTTTTATATGGTTGGAAACGGAAAATGCTACATGTAGGAACTGGTATGATGTCTTGAATAACTTGATACTTGGCAATTGTTGTGCTCATGTTTAAAGCTCTTGCATCATATACTTTGCACCCATTAATGAAGAAATACATAGAGCTTGCTAAAATTTGGTTTGCATATTTGGTTTCTCTAGAGTCTAGATAATATCTAGTTTTGAGTTTTGAACAACAAGGAAGACGGTGTAGAGTCTTATAATGTTTACAATATGTCTTTTATGTGAGTTTTGCTGCACCGTTCATCCTTGTGTTTGTTTCAAACAACCTTGCTAGCCTAAGCCTTGTATCGAGAGGGAGTACTTCTCATGCATCCAAAATCCTTGAGCCAACCACTATGCCATTTGTGTCCACCATACCTACCTACTACATGGTATTTCTCCGCCATTCCAAAGTAAATTTCTTGAAGTGCTACCTTTAAATTTCTATCCTCTACCTTTGCAATATATAGCTCATGGGACAAATAGCTTAAAAACTATTGTGGTATTGAATATGTACTTATGCACTTTATCTCTTATTAAGTTGCTTGTTGTGCGATAACCATGCTTCGGGGACGCCATCAACTATTCTTTGTTGAATATCATGTGAGTTGCTATGCATGTCCGTCTTGTCCGAAGTAAGAGAGATCTACCACCTTTATGGTTGGAGCATGCATATTGTTAGAGAAGAACATTGGGCCGCTAACTAAAGCCATGATTCATGGTGGAAGTTTCAGTTTTGGACATATATCCTCAATCTCATATGAGAATAATAATTGTTGTCACATGCTTATGCATTAAAGAGGAGTCCATTATCTATTGTCCATGTTGTCCCGGTATGGATGTCTAAGTTGAGAATAATCAAAAGCGAGAAATCCAAAATGCGAGCTTTCTCCTTAGACCTTTGTACGAAGCGGCATGGAGGTACCCCATTGTGACACTTGGTTAAAACATGTGCATTGCAAAGATCCGGTAGTCCAAGCTAATTAGGACAAGGTGCGGGCACTATTAGTATACTATGCATGAGACTTGCAACTTGTAAGATATAATTTACATAACTCATATGCTTTACTACTACCGTTGACAAAATTGTTTCATGTTTTCAAAATAAAAGCTCTAGCACAAATATAGCAATCGATGCTTTCCTCTTTGAAGGACCATTCTTTTTACTTTTATGTTGAGTCAGTTCACCTATCTCTCTCCACCTCAAGAAGCAAACACTTGTGTCAACTGTGCATTGATTCTTACATACTTGCATATTGCATTTGTTATATTACTCTATGTTGACAATTATCCATGAGATATATATGTTACAAGTTGAAAGCAACCGCTGAAACTTAATCTTCCTTTGTGTTGCTTCAATACCTTTACTTTGATTTATTGCTTTACGAGTTAACTCTTATGCAAGACTTATTGATGCTTGTCTTGAAGTACTATTCATGAAAAGTCTTTGCTTTATGATTCACTTGTTCACTCATGTCATTACCATTGTTTTGATCGCTGCATCCATTACATATGTTTACAAATAATATGATCAAGTTTATGATGGCATGTCACTTCAGAAATTATCTTTGTTATCGTTTTACCTGCTCGGGACGAGCAGAACTAAGCTTGGGGATGCTGATACGTCTCCGACGTATCGATAATTTCTTATGTTCCATGCCACATTATTGATGATATCTACATGTTTTATGCACATTATATGTCATATTTATGCGTTTTCCGGAACTAACCTATTGACAAGATGCCGAAGTGCCAGTTCCTGTTTTCTGCTGTTTTTGGTTTCAGTAAATCCTAGTAACGAAATATTCTCGGAATCGGACGAAATCAAGACCCGGGTTCCTATTTTTCCCGGAACCATCCAGAACACCCGAGAGCCGCCAGAGGGAAGCCCTGGGGGCCCCACACCACACCCTGGCGCGGCCAGAGGGGGGGCCGCGCCGCCCTATGGTGTGGTGGCCCTAGGCTCCCTCCGAGGCTGCCCTTCCGCCTATTTAAAGCCTCCGTCGCGAAAACCCTATTACGAAGAACGAAACCCACAGAAACCTTCCAGAGCCGCCGCCATCGCGAAGCCAAGATCTGGGGGACAGGAGTCTCTGTTCCGGCACCCTGCCGGAGCGGGGAAGTGCCCCCGGAAGGCTTCTCCATCGACACCGCTGCCATCTCCACCGCCATCTTCATCACCGCTGATGCTCCCATGAGGAGGGAGTAGTTCTCCATCGAGGCTCGGGGCTGTACCGGTAGCTATGTGGTTCATCTCTCTCCTATGTACTTCAATACAATAATCTCATGAGCTGCCTTACATGATTGAGATTCATATGATGATGCTTGTAATCTAGATGTCATTATGCTAGTCAAGTGAATTTTACTTATGTGATCTCCTGGAGACTCCTTGTCCCACGTGTGTAAAGGTGACGAGTGTGTGCACCGTGTGGGTCTCTTAGGCTATATTTCACAGAATACTTATTCACCGTTATGAATGGCATAGTGAAGTGCTTATTTATATCTCTTTATGATTGCAATGTGTTTGTATCACAATTTATCTATGTGCTACTCTAGCAATGTTATTAAAGTAGTTTTATTCCTCCTACACGGTGTAATGGTGACAGTGTGTGCATCCGTGTTAGTACTTGGCGTATGCTATGATTATGATCTCTTGTAGATTATGAAGTTAACTATTGCTATGATGGTATTGATGTGATCTATTCCTCCTACATAGTGTGAAGGTGACAAGTGTGCATACTATGTTAGTACTTGGTTTAGTCGAATTGATCTTTCATGCACTCTAAGGTTATTTAAATATGAACATTGAATTGTGGAGCTTGTTAACTCCGGTATTGAGGATTCGTGTAATCCTACGCAATGTGTTCATCATCCAACAAGAGTGTAGAGTATGTATTTATCTATTCTGTTATGTGATCAATGTTGAGAGTGTCCACTAGTGAAAGTCTAATCCCTAGGCCTTGTTCCTAAATATCGCTATCGCTGCTTGTTTACTCGTTTTACCGCGTTACTACTCGCTGCGTTACTACTTCTTGTTTACTCGTCCCGGGCAAAGCACTTTTCTCGGTGCCGTTGCTACTACTTATTCATACCACCCGTATTTCACTATCTCTTCGCCGAACTAGTGCACCTCTTAGGTGTGTTGGGGACACAAGAGACTTCTTGCTTTGTGGTTGCAGTGGTTGCATGAGAGGGATATCTTTGACCTCTTCCTCCCCGAGATCGATAAACCTTTGGTGATCCACTTAAGGGAAACTTGCTGCTGTTCTACAAACCTCTGCTCTTGGAGGCCCAACACTGTCTACAAGAATAGAAGCTCCCGTAGACATCAATCCCTCGTGTGGCCCCCCGCGTTGACCTTTCGCCTACTTAAAGCCTTCGTCGCGAAACCCCCAGTACCGAGAGCCACGATACGGAAAACCTTACTGAGACGCCGCCGCCGCCAATCCCATCTCGGGGGATTCTGGAGATCACCTCCGGCACCCTGCCGGAGAGGGGATTCATCTCCCGGAGGACTCTTCACCGCCATGGTCGCCTCCGGAGTGATGAGTGAGTAGTTCACCCCTGGACTATGGGTCCATAGCAAGTAGCTAGATGGTTGTCTTCTCCTCATGTGCTTCATTGTCGGATCTTGTGAGCTGCCTAACATGATCAAGATCATCTATCCGTAATTCTATATGTTGTGTTTGTCGGGATCCGATGGATAGAGAATACTATGTTATTTTGATTATCAATCTATTACCTATGTGTTGTTTATGATCTTGCATGCTCTCCGTTATTAGTAGAGGCTCGGCCAAGTTTTTGCTCTTAACTCCAAGAGGGAGTATTTATGCTCGATAGTGGGTTCATGCCTCCATTAAATCCGGGACAGTGACGATGAAAGTTCTAAGGTTGTGGATGTGCTGTTGCCACTAGGGATAAAACATTGATGCTATGTCCGAGGATGTAGTTATTGATTACATTACGCACCATACTTAATTTAATTGTCCGTTGTTTTGCAACTTAATACTCGGAAGGGGTTCGGATGATAACCTCGAAGGTGGACTTTTTAGGCATAGATGCATGCTGGATAGCGGTCTATGTACTTTGTCGTAATGCCCAATTAAATCTCACAATATTCATCATATCATGTATGTGCATTGTTATGCCCTCTCTATTTGTCAATTGCCCGACCGTAATTTGTTCACCCAACATGCTATTTATCTTATGGGAGAGACACCTCTAGTGAACTGTGGACCCCGGTCCATTCTTTACATCTGAAATACAATCTGCTGCTATTGTTCTTTACTCGTTCTTGCAAACAATCATCATCCACACTATACATCTAATCCTTTGTTACAGACAAGCCGGTGAGATTGACAACCTCATCTGTTTCGTTGGGGCAAAGTACTTTGGTTGTGTTGTGCAGGTTCCACGTTGGCGCCGAATCTCCGGTGTTGCGCCGCACTACATCCCGCCGCCATCAACCTTCAACGTGCTTCTTGACTCCTACTCGGTTCGATTAAACCTTGGTTTCTTACTGAGGGAAACTTGCCGCTGTGCGCATCACACCTTCCTCTTGGGGTTCCCAACGGACGTGTCAACTACACGCATCAAACAAATTTCCGGCGCCGTTGCCGGGAGATCAAGACACGCTCGCAAGGGGAGTCTCCACAATCCAATCTCTTTACTTTGTTTTTGTCTTGCTTTATTTTATTTACTACTTTGTTTGCTGCATTTTATCAAAACACAAAAAAATTAGTTGCTAGCTTTACTTTATTTACCGTCTTGCACTTTATAACAAAAACACACAAAAAAAATTAGTTACTTGCATTTATTTTATCTAGTTTGCTTTATTTACTACTGCTAAAATGGCCACTCCTGAAAATACTAAGTTGTGTGACTTCACAACCACAAATAATAATGATTTCTTATGCACACCTATTGCTCCACTCTGCTACTACAGCAGAATTCTTTGAAATTAAACCTCGCTTTATCGAATCTTGTTATGCGAGAGCAATTTTCTCGGTGTTAGTTCCGATGATGCTCGCTGCCCATCTCAATAATTTTTTTGAATTGTGTGAAATGAAAAAGTATAAAGATGTAGATGGTGACATTATAAAATTAAAATTGTTTCCTTTCTCATTAAGAGCAAGAGCTAAAGATTGGTTGCTATCTCTGCCTAAGAATAGTATTGATTCATGGACTAAATGCAAGGATGCTTTTATTGGTAGATATTATCCCCCTACTAAAATTATATCTTTGAGAAGTATCATAATGAATTTTAAACAATTAGATAATGAACATGTTGCTCAAGCTTGGGAAAGAATGAAATCTTTGGTAAAGAATTGCCCAACCCATGGACTGACTACTTGGATGATCATCCAAACCTTTTATGCAGGATTGAATTTTTCTTCGCGGAACCTATTGGATTCAGCTGCTGGAGGTACCTTTATGTCCATCACTCTTGGTGAAGCAACAAAGATCCTTGATAATATGATGATTAATTACTCTGAATGGCACACGGAAAGAGCTCCACAAGGTAAGAAGGTAAATTCTGTTGAAGAATCCTCTTCCTTGAGTGATAAGATTGATGCTATTATGTCTATGCTTGTGAATGATAGGACTAATGTTGATCCTAATAATGTTCCGTTAGCTTCCTTGGTTGCCCAAGAAGAACATGTTGATGTAAACTTCATTAAAAATAATAATTCCAACAACAATGCTTATCGAAACAATTCTAGTAATAACTATAGGCCATATCCTTATAATAATGGTAACGGTTATGCTAATTCTTATGGGAATTCTTACAACAATAATAGGAACACACCCCCTGGACTTTAAGCTATGCTTAAAGAATTTATTAGTACACAAACTGCTTTTAACAAATCTGTTGAGGAAAAGCTCAATAAAATTGATATTCTCGCTTCTAAGGTTGATAGTCTTGCCTCTGATGTTGATCTTTTGAAATCGAAAGTTATGCCTAATAAGGATATTGAAAATAAAAAATTTACTACAGCAAATGCCATCCAAGTTAGAATTAATGAGAATATAAGATTGATGGCCGAATTGCATGCTAGGTGGGAAAGAGAAGAAAATGGAAAACTAGCTAAAGAGAATAATGTAGCTAAAGTTTGGACTATTACCACCACTAGTAATGCTAATGCTCCACATGTTGCTGCACCTCCTACTATCAATGATAAAATAATTGGTGTTGGCAATGTTACTACTCCTAGTGCAAAGCGTGCAAAATTGCCTGAAACCGCTAAAACTCGCTGAAACTGCCCGTGATAAAACTGCTGAAATTTTTTCCAACATTGGGGATGATGATCCCATTGCTTTAGATTGTAATGGTTTGGATTTTGATGATTGCCACATCTCTGAAGTTATAAAGTTCTTACAAAAACTTGCTAAGAGTCCCAATGCTAGTGCTATAAACTTGGCTTTCACGAAACATATTACAAATGCTCTCATAAAAGCTAGAGAAGAGAAACTAAAACTTGAAACTTCTATTCCTAGAAAGCTAGAGGATGGTTGGAAGCCCATCATTAAGATGAAGGTCAATAACTTTGATTGTAATGCTTTATGTGATCTTGGTGCAAGTATTTCCGTTATGCCTAAGAAAATTTATGATATGCTTGACTTGCCACCATTGAAAAATTGTTATTTGGATGTTAATCTTGTTGATAATGCTATAAAGAAACCTTTGGGGAGAGTTGATAATGTTCGCATTACCGTTAACAATAACCTTGTCCCCGTTGATTTTGTTGTCTTGGATATTGAGTGCAATGCATCTTGCCCCATTATATTGGGAAAACCTTTTCTTCGAACTGTTGGAGCCACCATTGATATGAAGGAAGGTAATATTAAATATCAATTTCCTCTCAAGAAAGGTATGGAGAACTTCCCTAGAAAGATAATGAAGTTACCTTATGATTCTATTATTAGAACAACTTATGATGTTGATACTTCGTCTCTCGATAACACTTGATATACACTTTCTGCGCCTAGCTGAAAGGCGTTAAAGAAAAGCGCTTATGGGAGACAACCCATGTTTTTACTACAGTATTTTTGTTTTGAATTTGAGTCTTGGAAGTAATTTACTACTGTAGCAACCTCTCCTTATCTTAGTTTTGTGCATTGTTGTGCCAAGTAAAGTCTTTGATAGTAAGGTTCATACTAGATTTGGATTACTGCGCGAGTAATGCATTTCTTTGCTGTCACGAATTTCGACCTGCCTCTCTGTAGGTAGCTCAGAAAAATATGCCAATTTACATGCGTGATCCTCAGATATGTACGCAACTTTCATTAAATTTGGGCATACTCATTTGAGCAAGTCTGGTGCCTCGATAAAATCCATCTTTACGGACTGTTCTGTTTTGACAGATTCTGCTTTTTATTTCGCATTGCCTCTTTTGCTATGTTGGATGAATTTCTTTGATCCATTAATGTCCAGTAGCTTTATGCAATGTCCAGAAGTGTTAAGAATGATTATGTCACCTCTGAACATGTTAATTTTTATTGTGCACTAACCCTCTAATGAGTTGTTTCGAGTTTGGTGTGGAGGAAGTTTTCAAGGATCAAGAGAGGAGAATGATGCAATATGATCAAGGAGAGTGAAAACTCTAAGCTTGGGGATGCCCCGGTGGTTCACCCCTGCATATTCTAAGAAGACTCAAGCGTCTAAGCTTGGGGATGCCCAAGGCATCCCCTTCTTCATCGACAACATTATCGAGTTCCTCCCCTGAAACTATATTTTTATTCCGTCACATCTTATGTACTTTGCTTGGAGCGTCGGTTTGTTTTTGTTTTTGTTTTTGTTTTGTTTGAATAAAATGGATCCTAGCATTCATTGTGTGGGAGAGAGACACGCTCCGCTGTTGCATATGGACAAATATGTCCTTAGGCTTTACTCATAGTATTCATGGCGAAGGTTGAATCTTCTTCGTTAAATTGTTATATGGTTGGAATCGGGAAATGCTACATGTAGTAATTCTAAAATGTCTTGAATAATTTGATACTTGGCAATTGTTGTGCTCATGTTTAAGCTCTTGCATCATATACTTTGCACCCATTAATGAAGAAACACCTAGAGCTTGCTAAATTTGGTTTGCATATTTGGTCTCTCTAAAGTCTAGATAATTTCTAGTATTGAGTTTTGAACAACAAGGAAGACGGTGTAGAGTCTTATAATGTTTACAATATGTCTTTTATGTGAGTTTTGCTGCACCGGTTCATCCTTGTGTTTGTTTCAAATAACCTTGCTAGCCTAAACCTTGTATCGAGAGGGAATACTTCTCATGCATCCAAAATCCTTGAGCCAACCACTATGCCATTTGTGTCCACCATATCTACCTACTACATGGTATTTCTCCGCCATTCCAAAGTAAATTGCTTGAGTGCTACCTTTAAAATTTCCATTCTTTACCTTTGCAATATATAGCTCATGGGACAAATAGCTAAAAAACTATTGTGGTATTGAATATGTACTTATGCACTTTATCTCTTATTAAGTTGCTTGTTGTGCGATAACCATGCTCCTGGGGACGCCATCAACTACTCTTTGTTGAATATCATGTGAGTTGCTATGCATGTCCGTCTTGTCTGAAGTAAGAGAGATCTACCACTTTAATGGTTAGAGCATGCATATTGTTAGAGAAGAACATTGGGCCGCTAACTAAAGCCATGAATCATGGTGGAAGTTTCAGTTTTGGACATATATCCTCAATCTCATACGAGAACACTAATTGTTGCTACATGCTTATGCATTAAAGAGGAGTCCATTATCTGTTGTCCATGTTGTCCCGGTATGGATGTCTAAGTTGAGAATAATCAAAAGCGAGAAATCCAAAATGCGAGCTTTCTCCTTAGACCTTTGTACAAGCGGCATGGAGGTACCCCATTGTGACACTTGGTTAAAACATGTGTATTGCGATGATCCGGTAGTCCAAGCTAATTAGGACAAGGTGCGGGCACTATTAGTATACTATGCATGAGGCTTGCAACTTGTAAGATATAATTTACATGATACATATGCTTTATTACTACCGTTGACAAAATTGTTTCTTGTTTTCAAAATAAAAGCTCTAGCACAAATATAGCAATCGATGCTTTTCCTCTTTGAAGGACCTTTCTTTTACTTTTATGTTGAGTCAGCTTCACCTATTTCTCTCCACCTCAAGAAGCAAACACTTGTGTGAACTGTGCATTGATTCCTACATACTTGCATATTGCACTTGTTATATTACTCTATGTTGACAATTATCCATGAGATATACATGTTACAAGTTGAAAGCAACCGCTGAAACTTAATCTTCCTTTGTGTTGCTTCAATACCTTTACTTTGATTTATTGCTTTATGAGTTAACTCTTATGCAAGACTTATTGATGCTTGTCTTTAAGTGCTATTCATGAAAAGTCTTTGCTTTATGATTCATTTGTTTACTCATGTCATTACCATTGTTTTGATCGCTGCATTCATTACATATGTTTACAATAGTATGATCAAGGTTATGATGGCATGTCACTCCAGAAATTATCTTTGTTATCGTTTACCCGCTCGGGACGAGCGAGAACTAAGCTTGGGGATGCCGATACGTCTCCGACGTATCGATAATTTCTTATGTTCCATGCCACATTATTGATGATATCTACATGTTTTATACACATTATATGTCGTATTTATGCATTTTCCGGCACTAACCTATTAACGAGATGCCGAAGAGCCGCTGTCGTTTTCTCGCTGTTTTTGGTTTCAGAAATCCTACAAAGAAAATATTCTCGGAATTGGACGAAATCAACGCCCGTGGTCCTATTTTTGCACGAAGCTTCCGGAAGACCGAGGGGAAAGGAAGTGGGGCCACGAGGCGCCGCCACAGCAGGGCGGCGCGGCCCGAGTCTTGGCCGCGCGGCCCCGGCGTGTGGAGCCCTCGTGTGGCCCCCCGCGTTGCCCTTCCGCCTACTTAAAGCCTTCGTCGCGAAACCCCCGTACCGAGAGCCACGATACGGAATACCTTACCGAGACACCGCCGCCGCCAATCCCATCTCGGGGGATTCCGGAGATCACCTCCGGCACCCGCCGGAGAGGGGATTCATCTCCCGGAGGACTCTTCACCGCCATGGTCGCCTCCGGAGTGATGAGTGAGTAGTTCACCCCTGGACTATGGGTCCATAGTAGTAGCTAGATGGTTGTCTTCTCCTCATGTGCTTCATTGTCGGATCTTGTGAGCTGCCTAACATGATCAAGATCATCTATCCGTAATTCTATATGTTGTGTTTGTCGGGATCCGATGGATAGAGAATACTATGTTATTTTGATTATCAATCTATTACCTATGTGTTGTTTATGATCTTGCATGCTCTCCGTTATTAGTAGAGGCTCTGGCCAAGTTTTTGCTCTTAACTCCAAGAGGGAGTATTTATGCTCGATAGTGGGTTCATGCCTCCATTAAATCCGGGACAAGTGACGGAAAGTTCTAAGGTTGTGGATGTGCTGTTGCCACTAGGGATAAAACATTGATGCTATGTCCGAGGATGTAGTTATTGATTACATTACGCACCATACTTAATGCAATTGTCCGTTGTTTTGCAACTTAATACCGGAAGGGGTTCGGATGATAACCTCGAAGGTGGACTTTTTAGGCATAGATGCATGCTGGATAGCGGTCTATGTACTTTGTCGTAATGCCCAATTAAATCTCACAATATTCATCATATCATGTATGTGCATTGTTATGCCCTCTCTATTTGTCAATTGCCCGACCGTAATTTGTTCACCCAACATGCTATTTATCTTATGGGAGAGACACCTCTAGTGAACTGTGGACCCCGGTCCATTCTTTACATCTGAAATACAATCTGCTGCTATTGTTCTTTACTCGTTCTTGCAAACAATCATCATCCACACTATACATCTAATCCTTTGTTACAGCAAGCCGGTGAGATTGACAACCTCACTGTTTCGTTGGGGCAAAGTACTTCGGTTGTGTTGTGCAGGTTCCACGTTGGCGCCGGAATCGCTGGTATTGCGCCGCACTACATCCCGCCGCCATCAACCTTCAACGTGCTTCTTGACTCCTACTGGTTCGATTAAACCTTGGTTTCTTACTGAGGGAAACTTGCCGCTGTGCGCATCACACCTTTCTCTTGGGGTTCCCCAACGGACGTGTCAACTACACGCATCAGGTACATGATGCAAGAGCTTAAACAAGATCTATATGAGCACAACAATTGCCAAGTATCACATTATTCAAGACATTAAACCATTTACCACATGCGGCATTTTCCGTTTCCAACCATATAGCAATGAATAAAATAGTTCAAATTTCGCAATGAACATTAAAGATGAAGCTAAGAACACATGTGTTCATACGAAACAGCGGAGCGTGTCTCTCTCCCAAACAAAGAATGCTAGGATCCGATTTATTCAAACAAAAACAAAAATAAAAACAAACAGACGCTCCAAGTAAAGCACATAAGATGTGACGGAATAAAAATATAGTTTCACTAGAGGAACCTGATAAGTTGTCGATGAAGAAGGGATGCCTTGGGCATCCCCAAGCTTAGACGCTTGAGTTTTCTAAAAATATGCAGGGATGAACCACGGGGGCATCCCCAAGCTTTGACTTTTCACTCTTCTTGATCATATTGTATCATCCTCCTCTCTTGACCCTTGAAAACTTCCTCCACACCAAACTCGAAACAAACTCATTAGAGGATCAGTGCATAATTCAAATATTTAGAGGTGACATAATCATTCTTAACACTTCTGGACATTGCACAAAGCTACCAAAAGTTAATGGAACAAAGAAATCCATCAAACATAGCAAAAGAGGCAATGCGAAATAAAAGGCAGAATCTGTCAAGACAGAACAGTTCGTAAAGACGAATTTTAAAGTGGCACCAGACTTGCTCAGATGAAAATGCCCAAATTTAATGAAAGTTGCGTACACATCTGTGGATCACGCACGTAAATTGGCAGATTTTTTTGATTTTTCTACAGAGACTACTGCTCAAATTCGTGACAGCAAGAAATCTGTTCCTACGCAGCAATCCAGATCTAGTATTGGCTTTACTATCAAAGACTTTACTTGGCACAACAATGCAATAAAATAAAGATAAGGAGAGGTTGCTACAGTAGTAACAACTTCGAAGACTCAAATATAAAATAAAGGTGCAGAAGTAAAATAATGGGTTGTCTCCCATAAGCGCTTTTCTTTAACGCCTTTCAGCTAGGCGTAGAAAGTGTGAATCAAGTATTGTCAAGAGATGAAGCATCAACATCATAATTTGTTCTAAAGATAGAATCATAAGGTAACTTCATTCTTTTTGTAGGGAAGTGTTCCATACCTTTCTTGAGAGGAAATTGATATTTAATATTACCTTCATTCATATCAATGGTAGCACCAACAGTTCGAAGAAAAGGTCTTCCCAATATAATGGGACAAGATGCATTGCATTCAATATCCAAGACAACAAAATCAACGGGGACAAGGTTATTGTTAACCATAATACGAACATTATCAATCCTCCCCAAAGGTTTCTTTATAGCATTACCAACAAAATTAACATCCAAATAACAATTTTTCAATGGTGGCAAGTCAAGCATATCATAAATTTTCTTAGGCATAACAGAAATACTTGCACCAAGATCACATAAAGCATTACAATCAAAACCATTGACCCTCATCTTAATGATGGGCTCCCAACCATCTTCCAACTTCCTAGGAATAGAGATTTCAAGTTTTAGTTTCTCTTCTCTAGCTTTTATGAAAGCATTTGTAATATGTTTTGTAAAGGCCAAATTTATAGCACTAGCATTGGGACTTTTAGCAAGCTTTTGTACTCCCTCCGGTTCATATTAATTGACTCTAATATGGATGTATCTAGAACTAAAATGTGTCTAGATACATCCATATTGAAGTCAATTAATATGAATCGGAGGGAGTAAGAACTTTATAACTTCAGAGATGTGACAATCATCAAATTCTAAACCATTATGATCTACAGCAATGGGATCATTATCCCCAATATTTTGAAAAATTTCAGCAGTTTTATCAATTTCAGCAGTTTTAGCAGTTTTAGGCAATTTTGCACGCTTTGCACTAGGAGTAGTAACATTGCCAACACCAATTATTTTACCATTGATAGTAGGAGGTGTAGCAACATGTGAATCATTAACATTACTAGTGGTGGTAATAGTCCAAACTTTAGCTACATTATTCTCTTTAGCTAGTTTTTCGTTTTCTTCTCTTTCCCACCTAGCATGCAATTCAACCATCAATCTAATATTCTCATTAATTCGAACTTGGATGGCATTTGCTGTAGTAACAATCTTATTATCAATATCCTCAGGTTTAGCAGCCATTTTATTAATTAAGGAGGATTGTGACGCAGACAGGTATGAGATTCGGTTTTCAGCATTTGAAATCTTAGTTTGCAAACCCGAAATCCCCATATTCAAATTTTCAAGTTGATTTCCTATATTTTTCAACAAGGTAGATTGTTCATTCATAGTTTTAGTAAACAATTGATTTTGCTCATATTGTGATTGCATAAAGCTCTTAGTGGATCTTTCAATTTCTAGCATCTTTTCCTCATATCTACCGTAAGAATTACCATGATCATTACCACTAGTAGGATATGGCCTATAGTTGTTACCCAAATTATTCCTATAAGCATTGTTGTTGAAATTATTACTTTTAATGAAGTTCACATGAACATGTTCTTCTTGGGCAACCAATGAAGCTAAAGGAACATTATTAGGATCAACATTAGAGATTGAGAGAATCCGACGTCCTTTGGGTCAACCAGCAAGTTTCCTTTTCGGAAACGTGCTGTTAGCGAGAAATTACACAGATCCCTCTACGAACAGGTTACCCGGCCGGAAGTGTCCGACTGCGCCCCCCGGTGTTCCAGTTCACAAACACTCAGATTGCCAACTCAAACACATACAGACCAACAAAAGTCTCAGACAGCCACTTCCGTAACTATCAGCTTCGGCAAACTTACTGATTGAACAACAAAACATAACAGACAATTGTACTAGGTAATATACAAAGGCAAACAGCTGGCTGACGAAAAATAAGCTGTGAGAGCAAGAAAACTGCTCCCTCCGTCCATAAAAGGATGTCAGAGTTTTATTCTAAATTCGTAATTAATCTCCATCAACGTATCATTTGATTTACACGTACGCAATTTAGCGAATGAGCACATCAATTCATACTAATACCAATTCATACAGAATCACTCTGGTGGCCGCCCGGTGTCCCATTCAGAAACACTCCATTGTTGTTATTGCCAACAGAAACACATGCAGGCCAACAAACTTTGACAATGATGTACATACTTGTAATTTGTAAGCACAATAAAAGTGCATAGACATACAAACGTCTTGGTGGCAAATTCCATAATCATCAGTTTCATAAAATTTGCTAATTGGGCAGCAAAACTTAACAGACAATTGTAGTAGGTAATAGACAATGGAAATAGCAGCCTGAGGAAAAATAAGCTTATAGAGCAAGAAAAGTACAACAATGGTGCGAGATGTTAAGTTATACATTCATCAAATGGGGTCCAAGATCCACCACATACCGATACTCTCATACTCTGTCCAGTGTGCAACAACTTGCTAACTTCAGAGAAGGTCTAGAACAGAAGAGTTTTTGTGGAACTTTCTGTTTAGATGGCCAGCGCTTGCACACTTGACAGAGTATTGAACTGATCTGGCAATCCCCTTCACAGCTTGCAGAGAGACCCTAGGGCAGCCTTCAATGATCAGAGACTCCAACTTCTGTGCTTGTACTAGCTCGGCCACTCCAACATCAGTCACATCTCCGCATAACCTGATTGTAAGATTAATCAAGCATGGAGTACGTGCGATGAAACGCATCCCAGCATCGGTTACTTCCTCGCAATCCACAAGCTCGAGTGTCTCCAGGTATGGAGCACATGAGACAGCCTCCATCCCCTCAGCATCAAAGAAGTTGGCTCCATTTAGCACAAGAACACGAATCGGACAGGACTGAATGAGAACCACAAGGCCCTCCTGTGTGAAGCCTATTTCTGATGGATATTCAGGAGCACAACCTGCAAATGTGAGCTCAACAGTCTCAAGCATAGGACAGCTGAGAGCTAGAGCCTTAAGGCTCTTATCAGTAAATGCTGTCCGATAAGAACGAGCGTAGAACTGAGGATCCAGCCAAAGTGAGATGCTTTTAAGGTTGTTGCAGCTTTGGGATAACGCAATCATGTCATTGTCGTTTAGGCCCCGGACATACTCCAAGCACAGCTTCTCCAGTGCTTTGCACCTCCCCAGGAGAAAACGAAGTCCTTTTCCAGTTGCTATTTCGATACACGCCAAACTCAAATCCTTCAAACTCTCACAGAAGATATCATACATATTTGGGCTATGGGCGTTGTATGAGGGATCATATCCCTCATAAGCCAGATAAGAATTAACAAAGAATCTATCGTTGATTTCAAACACAAACTTCTGGAGCTTCATCCATCCTGGACCAAACTTCATGAAGTCATCCTGGCTGATTCCATCGCAATTCTTTACTATAAGTTCTTCCAATGATCCATCATAGCCAAGGTACTCCAGCCAATCTTTGCTGCATATACTCTGGCAGTCATTAAGGTGGAGAGCAGATAGACTCTTGCAACCAACAGCCACAGCGAGAAGCCCTCTTGAAGTTATATTTGGTGTGGAGTCCAACCTGAGGGATGCTAACTTGTTGAAATTGGCTAGATAACCAAGACCAGAGTCATCGATGTTTGAGCAGAAGCTTAATGAGAGACTAGTCAGCAAGAGGCAGTGAGATGAAAACACAAAGAGGCCTTTGTTGTCCAACTGATTCCCATGGTTTGCCACCGAACCAGAGTAGTCGATTTCCACTTTATGCAAATTACGGAATCGGGTGCACAAAGATACCAAGGCTTCTGTAGCAGGGCAAAGGCCACAGCCAACACGGATAGCGCTCCTTTGATCTGCCTCAGTTTTGTAGAGCTGCTTTGACACAAGGGAAAGAGAATTCAGATCACTTGTCCGGGTGATCCTCTTGATGACCTCTGCAAACAGTGCCTCCGGGAGATCCTCCATCGAGCAATTCCGTGTGCTAGGGCAGTAATCTCAAGATTCAACAGGCACAAAGAGCACTGGACTGAAACTAAAGAGATCAGAAATAAGCACACCAATATAATCAGATCACTTCAGCAATATTAGTTAGCGAAGAAAACTATGTATAGTGATAAAAAAATTAAGTTTTATTTAGAAGAAATAACAGCAAATTAAACTATCGGCCAAGTATCTGAAAATGCTGAAACAATTAAAAATAAAAATTGGGAACAACAAAGAACCGATCAGAAATATGAGTCTACAAGATTACATTGATCTGACTGATCGCATGAAACCCACATCATCTAAACAATGTGGAGTGGTGGTATCTAGGTACTCCTGGGCAAGTTGCATCAACAGAACCAAAACAATTTCCTCCTAACGTACGAGTCTGACATCAAGTCATTAACAGAACCAAGGAAAACAATCCAATTTCTGAAGCATATATATATAACCAAAGCATCAATAGACGAAAACTTTTTCAGTTTTCGTACCTGTCAAAGATCACACATTCATTTTAAATACAAACATGAACTATGGTACAACCCAAAGTAATCTCTAAATCTCTACAGCACATGTGCAACAAGATAAGGTCGACCCATCTTGAAACATGCATATAACCAACCAATTCTTACATTGATTCATTAACAGAAAAAAAAATCCAATTTCTGAAGCATATATATAACAAAAGCATCAATTGAAAAAAAAATCGGTGTTCTCCCATGTTTGTACAAAATTCTTGTGTTCATCTTCGCATAGAACATCAACTAAGGTAACAGCCTGTTAATTTCGCCAAATCCGTGTTCAGACCGCACACGAGCAACAAGATCAGGCAGACGAAACCCTAGGCATCTGGAATTGCTTGCAAAATGAAAGAAAGGAAGAATCCACGGACATATGACAAGAAATCAATGCAAGTGTACCAGATAATATCCATCTACTAGACTGACAAGTTTAGGCTCGATTTATTGCCTTCTGCAGAGGCGCACAAAGAATTGCCTTTTTGCTCAGAGAACATACTGTACTAACTTTAAGGATAATCACGGAATTGGAGGTAAATTTACCCGCTCCAACATAGTAAGTTCACTTCAGGTTCGTCTCAATCGATGATGCAAAGCAAAAAAGAACAAGGATATGTACTTCCAGCCAACGAACCGAGGCTACCTGGAGGTGTTCTCTTAAGTCGGGCTGTAGAACAGGGCGGCGCCGTAGATCTGCTATGCCGCAGTAGGAGGGCGCGGCTTCTGCCCGGTCTCGAAGGGATGCCTGACGCCCGCCGCGGCCTCGTCTCTCTCTATCTCTCTCCCTATCTTGGAGTTGGAGCCCTGGAGAGGAATGCTAAACCTGTTGGAAATAGGATAGCTTTGATACTAAGCTAAGTAGACAGTTATTAACGTTAGCTTAGGTCTTAAGTTAAGTAGGCAGTTAATTTTATCCAAACGCTGTAATATTCAAGAGATGTCTTTGTTAGAGCATCTCCAAAGGGAGACCCAGACCCAAAAGATTCTTCCGTTTGGGTCTTTATTTGGAACAAAAGTAGCACCCAATGGAACAATCTAAAGCCAAAACGTCACAAAGTCCGGAGCGACCCTAATCCGTTTCAAAGCTGGGCGGCCTTTGCGTCTGCCCGGAAGGCTTTGTGCGGCTCCGCACATCCATTTATATCCACCCAACCCCACATCTTCTCTCTCCTTTATCTTCTTTTTTTCCATTTAGATGATCGGAATAGCCACCGGATTTTGGCTGGCCTGACCAACTGACTCCGTCCCACACGCATGGCGTACCCGGCGCTGACGGAAGTTGCTGCTCCCAAAAAGAGCTCCGGCGGCAAACATCATCTACGGCGACGACCAAGGGCGCGGGCACGGGCACCGGCCGCTCGCAACGCCGTCGTGAGCATGGTCGCCGACCGCGTGGGCACGGGCACCAGCAGCGCAAGCCGTGGGCGTGGGCGTGGGCGGAGCTCGCCGCGAGCACAGGCGCGGGAACAGACGTCAGCCGCTTGCCACGCCGACGCGGACTCGGGCGCCGGCCGCGCGGGCATAGGCGCCGGTCGCGAGCACGGTCGCCGGTCGGGCGAGCCACGAGCGTGGACGGAGCTCGCCGTGACGCGTGCGGGCACGAGCGACGGCCGCGCGAGCCACGGGCGTGGGCGGAGCTCACCGCGACGGGCGCGAGCACCGGCGCCCGCCGCTCGCCACGCCGCCGACGGCACGGGCGGGGCCGGAGCTGGCCGTGCGCGCACGGGCGGGCCCGGAGCCGGCCGCGCGAGCCACAGGCGCGGCGGAGCTGGCCGCGGGCGTGGCCTGCCGGGACGCTACGGAGCTCACCGCGAGCACAGCCGTGCGCGCCTCGACGCGCAAACATGGGCGCGGCGGGCATGGACGCGGCGCAGAGCAGCATAGGACGCAGCGTGGCGAGCGTGTGCGGCAGCGTGCTTGGATTGAGCTCCGTGGAGGATCTCCTCATGCTTCACTGTGGCTGGAGATTTGACTTTTATACCAAGAAAAAAAAGAGAAGGAAAAAAGAGGTGCTGATTTTGGGTCGCACCTTTTGGGAGCAAAATAGGTATACCTGTAAATGGACACGTCCGTGGCGTTCCACCAAGTGCCGCTTGTGCCCTTTTAATTTGATGAACAGGACGTTTCAGCTTGTCCATTTACTCCCGTCACGGTAAACGGCTGGCCAGTTGCCCGCTACGTAACTGACAAAATCTCCGTATGAATGTAGGATACGATGTTGCCTCGTATACGTACGGCTCTGGTTTCTTGCTCCCGGCAGCAGAGGCATCGGGCCTGGACACGGAGCTAGACAGGCCGACGCCCCTGGCCCCGTCCGTGGCGCCGCCCTCGGAGCTGAAGGAGAAGTGCTCCAACAACGGCGTGGCCGGCATCTCCAGCGCCTGCTCCCCGACGGCTGATGCTGCAGGGGCCTAATCTGCGCATCGCCGACCGCGCCGCCCGCCTCCGCCGCCGCCGTCGTCGAGGAAACTATCCCGCAGCCTTGCGGTGAGATTCAGCCGCACCGGAGCATTCCCCTCCGGCTGCTGACTGCTACCCCTCCTCCGCCCGATTCAGTGGCGACCACGCCGCTGGGCGGGCACCACGCACCCACGGGCTCGCGAGAGAGGGGACCGCGAATCCCGCCGGGCCGCGCGAGCGAGGGGACCAGGGCGGCCCCGCGCGGACTACCTGCAGGCCAGGAGCAGAGCAGTGGGTGAGCGGAGGGATGGGGCGGCCGCGGACTCCATCGCCATGGAGGAGTCAAGAGCGGCGTGACGGCGGTAGCGGGGATCCGTGAGTGGCCGCCAGGATTATTATTTTTTTACTGGGTGTCTAATTAGCAAAGTGAATGGGCTTGGGCTGGCGGCGCCGTGGCCTGCCGTTTCCATTTACATGTATAAAAATACCCAATTTCTAATAACTGCTATAGCACTGCCTTGTCTTAGACGGTGTCCACCCGTCCCCTCCGTCCGATTAACATCCTACGGCAAGAAGCATTTTCCGACACGTATGAGGTAACCGAAGCGAATCCCCCCCCTCGCCCCGTGATTATCTTCGCTCGCGCTCGCGTCCCGCTCTCTCCTCCGCCGTTCTCCCCCGCGTCGCCCACACCAAATCGAGCCTCACCGTCGACGAGTTGGTCTCCGGGAAGCCGTCTGCGAGGTCTCATGTAGCATGGGGCACTAGGGGAGAGCAGAATCGGTGGTGGGAACCGAGTGGATCGGCTCGTCCTCGCCCGATTTCGGTGCATTCGAGGTGGTGTTAGGTTGGATTTGGTGTCGTGTGCCAGATCTCTGGATTCTGCGTCTGCTTCTCGTCGGTGTTCTTCGTCAAGTGCTGGTGAGTGCTTCGATTCGGCGTTTGAGCATCTCATGTTTCCGATTTGGACGATTTTGCGTTTTCCTGTGATGTGCGCTCGGTTTTTTTTGCGGTGGAGGTACATCCCCCATCCCTGGCTAGGGTAGAAATTCATGTCGCCCGTGAGTCCGTTCTAGTTCCCCCACCCACGAACTTTTGATTATACTGTTAGTTTCCCCACCCATGAATTGTTGATCAAAGTTGTTTTTCTGCAATGCTTCATGCATGCTATCCGTGTGTGTCCGTACTTGTTTCGTTTTTGTTGTTGTTGATTATGTGAACGAATAATCTCCAGAGTATATTGCTCAGCTTTTAATTCAGTTTTTGTTCAGGTTGTATTCAAATAATTTTGAGATTCATATGGCGGACTAGTGACTGGACATCAACAGATTCATATGGCAGACTAGCTACTAGATTCATATGTTGTAGATCTAGTTTGTAGGTTTGATAGGTTTTTGTGATTTTGCACTCATGTGTTTCATGTAGCATGTATAAAACCTTGTAGCTAAGTATTTCTCTGCATTTGTTAATTTTTGTTGTTGCATGGCATAGGATGTATATTTTTCATGCATGTAATGTATATTTTTAACTGTCTGTTCTTCCAGTGTATATTCATCTGCAAAATATATATTCCCAATTGTAGGATATATATCCTTATACTTATGATGTATATCTGCGTGTGGTATTGAAGCCTTGAACTACCTTGTTTGGTTTTAGGAAAAAATTAGAGAACGGAGGGAGTAGTACTTGTATTTCTGAATCTAGTACAGTAACATTTCGTTCCTAGTACAGTTCTTCATGCTCGAACGTTGCTGGATATGATCAAATGTGATTGAAAGCAGGGTGATAGCGCAAGTGGAGCACAAACAGGGGAGGGGGTAGCACTCCCATTTCCTGCTTCTTGATCACTCACACTAAAGTTGGTTGTCATTAGCTGTAGTAAAGGGTTTAGATCTTGGTCACCCGGAAGTCGCACAGCCAAACCATACCATACAGCAAATTGAACCCGCCGCCGCCACCGCCTCCATCCCATCGCCATTCAACTAGGTTTTGTCTTTGCAAATGTACATCATATTTTGTGTAGATGTATATTTTGGGTAGCATGTACAATTTGTATGCTTAGGATGTACATTTTCATATTATTACATCATGTAGGATGTATATCCTTATACATATGATGTACATTTTCCTGAACATGAATAAAAATTTTGTTCATCTGCAGAATGTATATTCACTTTTAATAGGATGTACATCCTATAAATAGCTGACCACAAAGTATTGAACAATGTTTATGCTTAGGATGTACATTTTCTCAACTTTCTGATTTTACTCAAGCTTAGTGCTGTATATTTCAACTGCATAGGATGTAATAATATGTAGATAACTTTTTGTTTTGATCTATGCAGGGTTTGTTTCATCTAAGTTGTAATGAAATCAGTCAATCCAATTGTAAGTTCTGTTCCCTCAATTTATTTTTTCATTCAAATGTTGACTAGGATGATTTAGGGGGGTGTAATACTTACAGTGCTTTGTTTTCTTTCCTTTTTCTTTTCTCTTTGCAGATACGTTCTAAGACCCCAAAGAGCCGGCAGAAAAGTACCACTAAATTCAAAAGGATGAAGCAGAGGTTACAAGATAAAAATGTGCTCGTGGGTCACGGGCATGAAGACCAATCACCATTGCGAGTGTCCCTCCTTTGCATGATGTGCACCAAATTGCAGTTGAGCCAGCTGAAACAGTGGATTGCCCATCAGTTGAAGAAGAAATCCCTGGGGTAGAGACTACTGTTGCTTCCAAGAAACCGGTACATGATAACAAACTTGCTTCTACTTATCGTTTCCTCTTTTATTTTTTATTTATTTTGCATGCATTTCGTGGGTGTGCTCTGATGTGAAGTTTATATTTGATGCAGGTCAACTTATTCAACCGTTCTTCTCCAATGAAGGTTGTAAGGGTTTGCAAGGGAATGACGAGCAAGCAGCGTACCTTGATCAGTGAAGCAGAATTTTCCGCCATCCTAAGCATGAAATGCTCCAAGCTAATACCTGAGTTATGCATTTACCTGATGGAGCACTTCGATCCAGATCGCTTCGTGTTCTTGATTTTGGTGATAGGGGGAAGATACCCGTTGATGTCCAGTCAGTTGTCAATGTAATGGCAGTACCCATGGGTAATTTCCCTGTCCCATACAAGCAAAATATTGAAGCAACAAGTTCTGTTCCCGAGATGATGGGGATCAACAATGGCAAGCAACCAACTGTCGCAGCTGTGGAGTTGCAATTAGGGGAAACATATCCTGCCGATGCTCGCTTACTTGAGGAAATTTATCATTTACCTAATCTCTTCCGTGTTTGCTCCTACTACCGGAATATATGTCGGTCCAAAGTGTTACCCCGCGGTTATTAACACGTAAGCAATCCCAAGGTTGAACTGGGCAAGATTTATTATTGACATCCTCATTCAGACCGCGAATGCCAAAGGAAGCAAGAATTGGTTTAAGGCTTGCATGCCATACCTCATGGTTAGTTTTTTGTAATTTTGACTGTTTTTTCTTTTTCCACACATTTTCTCAATGGCTGTAGATAACACATACTGATTTGCACTTTATAATTTGGTTTCTAGGTCCTATATGTTGATTCATTACAAACAGATGCCGTAAAGGTACCAGTTGGTGGACCTCGCATATGTGTCTGGACAAACAAGCTCATAAATCGTGTCGTAGAGCTGGACACTAACACGGATGGATCGTTTGGAAAATTACCGGTACTACCCCGCTTTTTCCTTATTCTGGTGAAATTTTCTTATAGCATAAGATTCTAGAGAAAAGTATCTCTCTGTTTTTCAATATTTGTTTTGCCTGCATAGGATGTATATTTTTATACAACTTTTCTGATTTTGTACATGTAGCTAACAAAATGTTTCTTAAATCTGTTTTGATATATTTCATAAGAAGCTAACAAATGCTTTATACATTTGATGTTTTTATTTTTGTACCTTTAACCCTATAGCTAATTTGTGTCTCTGGTTTCGATTTATACATAAGAAAGAGAATTTGATCCACATAAAACTATAGCTAATTTTTTCACCTTGTAGCATTTGGGAGAAATATACACTGAAGCTTCAAATAAGTTCCAATTGTTACCCTTTTTGCAAATTTACATATAAACTGTGTTACATTGGTTTTTTACCCTCCATACGTCCCATCATATGATGATTTATAATTTTTATTGATAGCATGTATTTTTATATCACTTGCATGATCTCATTTGTTGACCATTTTTTCTTTTAAATGTCCCCAGCTAAAGGCTTGCTTCAGGAACAAGCCATTCTTGTTTTCTCGTCGAACCCTCTCGTTGTAGACATGTTCATCAAACGACATGCACCAGTATCTCCAAATGATGAAGTAAGGCTTAACATTTTTTGTTACTTCTAGCGGCATGTTCTACTTGTTATTACAAATACACTAGATTTTTCACTATCTTTTATCTTTTCTTATGTAACAGCAACTGGTAATATACAGAGAAGCTGTTTCTAGCTTGTGCAATGTGTTTGAAGATGGTCTTGCAGAATTTGTGAGGTCATTTGCAGTTAATCAAGGGAAGGAAAGTTCTGAAAATCCTCACCAGGCAGAGGAAGATGTGCAGATCATTAGCAAGAAGAGACGTCGCACAAGGCGGAAGGTGACGAAGCTAGGAATGAGGAGGAGGTGTTACTTGGACCACATGGCAGGTACCACAGAAGTGGAGGTTGTTCCAGAAATGGGGATTGCTGCAAAGTCTAGGAAAAGAAAGCCAGATGATAGAATTATTGCTGCTGCAAGGCCTAAGAAGAAGAAGATGAGAGGCTCTGA
This sequence comes from Lolium rigidum, assembly GCF_022539505.1. Lineage (NCBI taxonomy): Eukaryota > Viridiplantae > Streptophyta > Magnoliopsida > Poales > Poaceae > Lolium > Lolium rigidum. Next base: position 75,163,810 of record NC_061512.1, on the reverse strand, counting down.
AATTAATCCGGAAGAGCATGTTGTCATTGAAGATCATCAGGATAATCTAGGCACTGAAGTGCATAAGGAGGAAGCGACTGCAAATTTGTTTGAAGAAAAGGCATTTGGTTATCAAAATGACCACATAGTAGGAAACTACGAACTTGCTGAAGATGAACAACAAACACGAAGCAATGTACAAATGGAAGAACCTACAGAAGTCAACAAGGATGTGTCAGCTGTAGCTACTCAGGACAAAGAAGTATCCCTTCAACAGACCAACATGGGTGATGCACTGAGGAATCTCCAAGTTTATGGTACAGGATCTCAATCAAGCACTGAAACTCCTCCAGCTGTTAATAATATGGAAGGAAGTAAAGGGAGCCAAGAGGAAGAGGGTAGCCAAGGTTCAGGCCAACTTAGAACAAGGAGAAAGGAAACAGATTCTTGTAGCCCGATTGGCAGGAGGCCTGTCACAAGATCAATGTCACCCATTAAGCAAGATGTTTTCGCCAGCCCGATTGGGAGGAGGCTCACAAGATTTGCTACTGCTGAAGCACGGGCCAATGCTAGCATGAACAAGGTTTACAACTCGCCATCAAGCGATCAAAGTCACAACCATATTCACGCTGCAAAGCTTGACAGAGGGAAAACCAAGGAATTGGCTGTTCAAACTGCAAATGAAACAGATTATCAGAGAAAGGTGAGAGAGCTGGCGGAACATTTCCCATCGTTTGATCTTGGTTTCAGTCAAGTGGAAGAAACAGTGGGTCAGCAACCAGTAGCTGAGCAAGCACTAAGTGAGCAAGAACTAACTGAGAAGACAGTAGCCGACCAAGCACTAACTGAGAAGACACTAGCAGAGCAAACCATACCTCAGAAAACAGTAGCTGAGCAAGGTCTACAAGAGAAATCAGTACCTAACCAGCAGAATGTTATGGAAATACCGGAAGAAGATTCGGAGGTTCAAGAACTTGTTGTTATTTCCAGCAATGATGATAGTGGTGACTCACTGGATAAAATATATGCTTCTATTGAGATGCCTTCCTCATCAGGGAAGGGCATTGTGTTGCAATATGCAAGAACTTCTCCAACGACGCCTGGTAGTACCACACCTATTCCGCAAACGAGGAGGGTAGTCAAGCTAGGTCCACATCAGAAGTCTCCATTCATTGCAAACGCAAAGAAACCGTCTGTTCCTAAGTCGGATTCCGAGTTATACGACAAGGTTTGCATGTATGGAGGGAAAACTAAAGATACATTGAACGACGAAAGGATTATTGATTATGGAGACTTCTTCATCTACCTCCGTGATTTGTCTGACTCTGTCAAGCCTGGGGGTTGGTTAAGTAACTCCACTTGCGAGATCGCGTTGCAAGCACTTTCTACAGAGATGGCCAAGCAGAAGAAGTTTGTCATGCCACTTAGGATTGCGGTTAGTGCACTAACCACACTTTTTGTTTCATTTCAATGTTTGCATTTTCCAGTACTGCCATTGGAATCAGTACTGCCCTTTGTTTTCAGTAGTGCCATTTTTCCAGTACTTTGATTGTGTTCTTAAATGAAGTAGTGCCATTTTGCAGTAGTTCCATTATATAAGTAGTTCCACTTTTTTTTAAACGTGTTATCCTCTTGTTTCCTTCCACATGCAGACAAAACTCAGAAGTGCTGCCACTTGTTTGACGGATAGATCAGTGAAGAAAGCATTCGAGTGTTCTCCTAATCACCGTCTTGATCACAAAGACATTGTAAGTCCCAGGTTGTTTCTTCAATTATTACTTTTCACATATAAACTGTAGTTTTAGAGGAAATAGTTTTAGAGAAAAAGATGTAATTACTGTCTGGTTCACTTCGTTCTTTTTGGCGAATCTTTTTGCAGTGTTTGGATGTAGTTACATATTTTATAGGCGATACAAATCTCGAATGTGTTGATGTTTTATACATTTTAGGCTTTAATTAAAATTGAGTTGCAAACCTCTTGTTTAGAACAAATTGAGGTATTCATGTTTTTTTCAAAACCATGCAGGTAATGTTCTCAGTTTTGCAAGACTTGACACCTGACTTGGATGTCATGACTGGGCACTACTACCTTATCGTGCTAAATTTGAAGTCCGGTAGGTTTGAAGTGATGGACTCAATGAGACGTGAGAGTGATCGTGGACTCATGAAAGATTCTCGAACAATCATCGGAAGTATAAAACATTTGTGGGCAAAGAACTACAGTGAGTCAAAAATTGATATCTCAAAATATGAAACAGTACACATAAGTACGCCAATGCAAGACACTTTGTAAGTTCTAACATATGCTTTTTAATTGTTCATCTCAATGTATTCTATTACTTCTTTCTACAGGAAAGTACATTCAGCTTACTAACATTCTTTTTTTTCAAGATATGACTGTGGGTACTTCGTTCTAAAGTTCATTGAAGAATGGAATGGGAGAAAAATGCTAGCATTTAGAGGTTCGGACATGCCAGCTCTCAGGAAGCTTAACTTGAAGAAATGGGTGGACTTTCACAAGAATACAATCAACTCGGGAGGAACTTCTCTTCTCATAAGAAGTTAACCAGATGGTACATTCTTCATGTATGGCTCAAAGGTACTACTTTTTGTGGAGTACAAAATGTATCTTTTCATGATTCTCATGTAAATTCAGATTTGGATATATATTTTTCTCTCCATGATTTGTGATGACCAATCCAAACAAGTACAAAGCATGTATTTTTCAGCATGCAAATTCAGATTTTATGAATGTTTTTAAGCATAATCAGTGTGAATGATTGATGTCCATGATCAAGCACCGAAATTACATGAATGTAATTAATTCACAGAACTTGGATATGAGACACCAAATCATAATTCCCAGTGCAAACAGATAGCTTAACATTTGGGCAATGTATAAAATCAATTTTACACAAAGAACAAATCCACCAGTACTTGATAAGATGAACAAAATATGAATTCCTTTATGTGATTACACCATATCACGGAAGAAGTCAAATTCTTTGGGCTCTGGTGCTGGTGTTATCTTATCGTTGCACATAGCCGCAGTGTGTTGATTAGACCCGCATAAGCTGCATTTGACAACTTTGGATGACTTCAAATGCAAACCAGACTGTTTTCTTTTCTCTGCTGGACGACCTTGCTTTGGAACATATACTCGGATCCTCAACATGAGCAAGCCGCGGAAAACTATCAAGCCCACCATCATTTCCCCTTCTCCATCTTGAACGGTAGTAGCATTTTTTCTTTTCTTACGTTTAGCGGACTCCGAAGCTTTCATGTCTAACAATTCTTTCTCTAAAGCTTGCATGTATTTATCTCGCAAGCGCCTTCCCTTATCGGATGTTGATGCAATTTTGGCTACTTTAGTGAAATCATTGCACATAGTTCCATAACGTAGCTGCTGCCTTTCTTTGTTACTCATTTTTCATCTCTATCGGTACCTTTGGCAATTCCAATTTCTCCTCCACGATAATTTCCTCCGGTATTCTCCACCTCTTGAGGATGTACTTCTCTGGAATTCCGTCAATGTTACCCAATTGCATCATGACTCTAAAAATATGGCAGCACAACAACCCATCCCTGCTGAACTTGCAGCACTCGCAGTGGTAATTTTCAGCTTCCAAATTAGCCTCTACCTTGTAGCTTCTACTGCCATAGCCATAAACATAATTCTTGATAGGGCTAACATCGTACGTTTCATGACCAACATGCTGTACATTATAAGATGTCACTTTACGAAGCTCCGCACGAAAGCGCAAGTAAATGGGCCGTGTATACACCTGCAAGGCTTGCTCTTCAACCGGAAAATCTCCCCACGCCCTAAGAGTCTTGTCTTCATCCTTGAATTCAACTGCATCCTCCGCTACATCAATCTTTTCTTGCAACTTCATGTACTGAAGGAAGAAATGATGCAAATTGTTGTGCGGGTCCATGTAAGTTTTCAAAACAGCGTTGAACCCCTCACTACGAGCGATGAGTACCGTAGGAACGGAAAGAACCTTTCTTTGAAGTAGGCTGGCACAAAAGTGGCTCTAATATGATATAGATCATAGATATGGGTGTTGTCCACTACATTGTGTTTGGTAATCATTTGTGCCCACCTAGTTTCGAACTCTTCAACCGACATGCTCGTAATCAATTATCTCGTTCAACTCTGTCCTTAACTCCTCATGTTTTGACAAGAAGTTGCCCAAAACGGCCTGCGCATTTTGCATAATGTGCCACCTACAATTTCTGTGGCAGCAATTTGGAAATGAGACGAGAACTGCACTTCTCATTGCCGCATCTTGATCAGTTATGAAGTTATCTGGTCTGCGGACCACCCATAGCCTCAAGAAACTCCCGAAACAACCGGACAAAACTCTCGATGTTCTCATTCTTTAGGAACCCACATCCTAGCTGGATTGTTTGACAATACCTATTGATTCCAATGAATGGTGCGAAAGGCATATTGTACATGTTGGTCATGTAGGTGCTGTCGAATGAGAGGCAATCACTGTAATTCTTGTAAGCAAGCAATCGGCTGGCCCATCTACCTGAATATGCCGTCCACTTTGTCCGCATGATCCGTATGTATGTTGAAATAGAAATCTGGGTCTTCTTTTTTATCCTTGCAAAGTGAGCTAGCAACAGGGACATGTCTTTGTGCATGTGTTCTTCATCAATTTTAGCCATGAAATTGCTCACATCCTTACTGTCATAGGGTACATTTGCGAGACCGCCATAGTCCTCTCCCATAATCCTCATTACCCCGCCGCGAGATAGATTCACCTTATGCAATAGCTGAACAAAATCCTTCTCTTCCTTAGGTATACCTTTATGAGATCTCAAATACTTTTTCAAGGAAAACTTCTTCACCAAACTCGTGATTGTGTTCTTCGATGAAGTATGTGACATACCACTTTGTTCCTCTCCTTTTAATCCTCAATCTTACTTTGCATTCAGTTTTCTTGGTGATGCTTCTGTTCCTTTGCCTAACAGGTGGTGCTTCCAACTTATTGATGTCTTCATTTTTTCCACTCTTTTTGCAAACAAATAGCTGTTTGTCTCTTTGATCATCAATTTTCGAAACCTTGGATGTACTGCATTTGATGGAAAACCCAATCTTCTTAGCATATCGGTTGTACTGCATCTTCGCATCCTCCCATGAATCATAGATCTTCCCTTTGAAAGGGGTTTCAACTTCAGTTTGGCTGCATGGCGTTGATCGGACTTCACCCTCATCTTCATCACCGCCGGAATCATCGCTTGATAGTGTTTCACCGAGTTTCGGGTTTGTGTCGCGAAGCACCAGGTGTTGCTTCCACTCACATGCTTGCTATGTTCCGAGCTTTTGGTCACATCTGGATTGCTCAAGGTCCTTTGTATGCTGCTCGTTACTTCTATTTGCAAATCATGGAACAAACTAACATCTTCGATTACCCTGTCAACTTCAATTGCTGGTTCATTTAGATCTAGTGCTCCTGTAGAACATTTTGGATCCATATCTGCAATCAAAGTTGTGTATGTCTTAGTTCATATTGTACAAAATGTTTAAGTCTGCCAAAATCACTTGAGCATAGCAATTACATTTAAAAAACCAGGGTTCCATAATTTGTTTTTGAGCATTTTCACTTGAGCATTTTTAGATGTAAACTAACCAGCTTATTACAATCAAATACACAGGTTCTGGTGTGGTGCTGCATGGATTTTTGGAGTGCTTTTTAGGGGTAAATTTCATGATGGCTTCAGAAATGCTTCTTTTTTATGTCCTGCTCCCAACTGAAAAACTACATGGAATGATGCAAGCAAGCAGATGTATAAATCATGCAAAACAGAAGTGCTCTTTGGGTGTATAAACCTAGTTTCTGGATCAGTATGTTTGCTATGTTAAGTATGACACCTATCTATCTTAGTTTTCCCATGTTCTTTTGTGTTCTGGATCAATACACCTGATGCATGCACTGGTATGTACATGCCAAGTTCTCTCTGGTGTATAAAATTACTTCCAATGCAAGGTTTGGATCAATTTTATGCTATCTTAAGTTAGGCAGGTCAGTAGCTTAGCTAATTTTTGCATGTTTTTTGTTCATGTTCCTACAAAAATAACATGCTTTTTCCTGAACATGAATAGAAGTTTTCCCATCCGAAATTCCCGATGGCTCAGGTGTTCTAGATCTTGGGCAATAGAAGTAAGAAACACATGGGAGTTTTGGGAAGAACAGGGGGTGAGATAAGATCAATTTGTTACCTCCAGGTTCTTTGTCCCCAGATTTTTTCTTCGGATCTGCCTGGGTTTGTTCCCAGAATCCTCTTTCTTCAGATCTTGTAGAAGTACTGGGAGGTGGATGGAGAAGTTGGGTTTCTTTGATGAACTTTGGAGGAGGAAGATGTATATTCCTGTATTGCTGGAAGAAGTTTGTCCTCCAGCAATGGTGGTACTCTTGGTAGAAGATTTGGTAGAACCTCTCCTGGCAGCAATGGAGGTAAGATCTGTAGCCGTCGTGAGGAGGAAGAAGGTAGGAGCTAGGGTTTCAGGGTGGAATTGGTCGGGGGATGTATGTTTGTCCCGCTGGCATGTATATTTATTTTTGTCCTGAGGCGTTGTGTGGTCGTGCGTTTCTGTCGTGAGTCGTTGTGTGGTCGTCTTTTCCTGGTGACCGAGTCAAAAAAAACGGCGCGCAAGGTGGCATGTGAGGCCCAGGGACCACTTTCTACTTCGGGACAGGCTTTGGCGGGACCACATGCTATTTTGGGAAAAAAACGATTCGGACATGGGGGGCACTGTGGTAGCCTATATGGTGCTATAGCACTGTGTAGCCACGTCCACAATAGGTCACGGTCCGCGCGTATCCGCGTGTCTTGGGATGACCCAAACGATCAAAATTGGACGACCAACGTGCCCGATTTAGAGCATCTCCAGCCGCGTCCCCCAAAGCGTCCCTCAAAGGGATTTGGGGCGCGCCGGACCAAAAAACCCTTCCAGCCGCGTCCCCCAAAGCCCATTTTGTCCGGCGCGCCCCGATACGGTGTCCGGCGCCCCGAGCCCGTCCCCGTCCCACAGAGGACGCACCGAGGACGCCGGACACACCGAAAAGCGAGGCGGGGAGTGGCGGGGCTGACTCGTCAGCGGCACAATAAATTTTAACCTAACCGTCACCTACCTCGCGACGAAAGTTATTGGCGCGCAGCGACGGTGCAGTTCCCGCAGCGACGGTGCAGTTCCCGCAGCGACGGTGCAGTTCCCGCAGCGACGGTGCAGTTCCCGCAGAGCCGCAGCGACGCGTCCCGTCGCGCCTAGCTCTGCGTGCCGGCGTTAATGAGCGCCACCGCTCCTCCGCCTCCCTCCGGCCTATAAAAGGGCTGCCTCTCATCGTCCCTCTCACACACAAACCCTAGCGCCTCTCTCCCAAACCCTAGCCGCCACCATCTCAACAAGACTCGACGCTATGTCTGGTAGAGGCGGAGGCCGACCTCGCGGCCGTGGTCGTGGTCGTGGCCGCGGCAGAGGTGAACGCTCGCCGTCGCCTCCCACGCCGTCGGCTTCATCGTCGGAGATGGACATGGAGCCGGACGTGTTGTTCAAGTTCGTCCTCGTCCTCAAGGGCGACCCGCGCGGCATCCAGAGGCTGCCAGACTCCTTCGCCGACTACGTCGCCGGCGATGACCGCCCGCGCACGATGCATCTGCGGGAGGCTGCGTGCGGCTACTACCGGTGGATCGTCGACGTGATCTACGACGCTCGTGGCAAGATGTACCTCAACATCGGCTGGGACAAGTTCGCGCGGCACAAGAGCCTCGAAGCCGGCTTCATCCTCGTGTTCTCCTACTTCGGCGACAGGGACATGAGCGTCAAGGTCTTCGACGAGACGCGTTGCCGCCGGGACTACCACGGCGACAGCACCGACGAGGAGGACGACTGAGTGTTGTTTCTTCGCAGTGAACACGTGCACGGAAGTTTCTGGATGTTTGCCTCATCGGTAGAACCAATAAGGGCACCATCCTCCCGCTGGATTTTCCAGTTTAGGTGACTGGGTGTGCCCTCGAGTGTTCTTTCTTAGCAGCGAACACAGGAAACCTTCGATGCACGGCCTAGTTAGGTTTAGTTTCTTTGCAAAATTTTATATTTGTGTCCACGACGGTTCAAACTATGAATTAGTTTGTGGAAAACCATGTTCCAAACTGTGTCTTCGTGTAAACCACGTTCCCAATTACGTATTAGTTTGTGGAAATTGAAATAAAAATGTCAAAAAAGTATTTTAAATGTTTGGGGAAGCGTTTGGGGGATGCGGCTGGGGAGCGACGTCCCCCAAAGGCTGCACGAACAAAACACGTCCCCCAAACGCTCAATCCGGCGCGGTTTGGGGGAGCTTTGGGGGACGCGGCTGGAGATGCTCTTAGATCTCCCCGTTGGAGATGCCTTAACCGCCAAGCGGCGTCGAACGGTCGTCGGCGCGACCAGGACCCCCAATGGCGGCGAACACTGTAGACTTCGGCTCGGCCCTGCCCCCGGCGCTATCAAGCGTACAACGCGACCATGGCCTTCGGCCCGCTCCTCCCGACGCGAGACACGGGGCTGCAGCCACAGGGCTCCACCCCGAATAAACAGCAGCCTCGCCACACCCGTGTGTATGGAGTTGGCGCCTCAGGCGCTCAGGCCGACGAGCGATTGCAGCGGGCCAACAAACGGTGCGGTGGTGCCCTCCGGGCACGCGGCACGTTAAGGGCATCTCCAGCGGGCCGACGCATTTCGTACGTCCGAAATGTCCGTTTGCGTCGGCCCGCGGACGCGTTGTGGCCCAGGGCGACCGTTTGCGTCGGGGGTAGCTCCAGCGGTGCGGACGCATATTTTATCCCGGGACAGCGTCAAGGTCGCTTATGGCGTTTTACGTCCCGTCGAGGACTGCCGCCGGCGATTAACTGTTCCCGCGCGACGATGATCGTTCCCGCGCGCGCCCAATACATTGGCAAGTTTCACCGGCGTTTCGCGCGCGCGGGAAACGCCCTGCGCGCCAACGCCGTTTCCCGCCCCGCCGTGGCTATATATGGTGGACACCGGCGGGGGCGACGGGCACACCTCAAGCTACCATCCATCCATGGCCGACCATATGAATTGGGAGCACGTTGTTCACATGTGCCGCCAGCTCCACCCGGAGGAGGAGGAAGACGAGGTAGCCGCCGCCGGCGTTGAGGCGCAGCAGCTGGACCTGGAGGTGGCGGCGGCGGAGGCGGAGGTCGCGGAGGCGGAGGCGGCAGAGCGCGCGGAAGGGCGCCTCGCGGCGACCAGGGCGGAGATCGCCAACGCCATGGCCGAGCTCGCCGACGCCAGGGCCGAGCTCGCGGAGGCGCGGGCGGCCATCGCGGCCCCTCCGGCCGACGCCGTCATCCACGACATCGCGAACGACGACGTCCCCGTGCCCATGCGCTTCGAGTGCGCCGGTGACCAGCTGGTTTTGCTCGCGTCGTTCGAGACCCTGGCTGGGGACGCCCAGCGCCGTCAGGCTTGGCTGGCGGAGGAGGAAGCCCACAGCTATGCGATGGCCATGGCTGGGGGGTTAATGTGCTCCGACCTGGACTCGCTCCAGCGTAGGGGCCCTTCTCCCGTGCGGGTCGAGCAGGAGAACCGGGAGCTGGAGGTCGCCATCGCCGGCAGGGACGAAGCTGTGGCGGCGGCTAGGGACAGGGCCTGCTTCGTCGCCGACGTGGCGGCGATCTAGGCGGAGGAGGACGCGGCGGCGGCGGCGGTCCAGGCGGCAGCGGAGGAGGAGGCCCGGGCGGCGGCGGCGGTCCAGGCGGCGGCAGAGGAGGAGGAGGCCCGGGCGACGGCGGAGGCGGCGGCTACCAAGGTGGCCTTTGCGACGGTGACGGCCACTGTGGGACAGTTCCCGGCCGAGGCCCTCGAACGCCGCAGGCGGCAGGACGAGATGTCCGTTCGCCGGCGTGCGCGGCGCGCGGAGTGCAAGAAGCGCTCCCGCTTCGACGACGGCGCCGGCCCATCCGGCGGCCAGTAGTAGGGCGTGCGACTGCGAGTAACCGAGGCCGGTGTAGGCCGCACGACGGCGAGTAGGTACGGCCGTTGTAGTTTTAGGTTAACTTGATTAACCATCTCTGTAAAGATGGTCCTTTTGGCCAATCAATAGTAATGAAAAAATCTTTTGCTTACCTAGTCACTGTCGACCGGGCCCGGATGTACCCAACGCGGACATTTTCCGCGACCGCCGAGCGTCCGCGGAGACGCAAACCTGGCGCATATTTGGGCCAGGTTTGCGTCTCCCCGGACGGCCCGGTTACTTTGCGTCGCCCCGCTGGAACAGACCCCAGACGCATTTCCGGTCACGGCGGACGAAAACGATCGCTCAGCGACCGTTTGCGTCGCGCTGCTGGAGATGCCCTAACACCCCCGCAGCTGTGCTCTTCGGCATTGCACGGCCTCCCCGGCAATGTTCCTTTTGCAGAACATGAAGATGGCAGAAACCTTGGGCGCGTTTGGTTGCCTGCGAGCTCCTTGGCTCGCCAGCAATTTTTGATCTGTTTGGTTGGCTGGTTCACCCCGTGTTGTTGCATGGCACAGGTTTTAAAGCACTCCTGGGACAGCTCCTGGAGGAACGCCCGAAATGGCAGTTTCTTCAGCGCCAGGTCCTGGCGATGCAAATCACTATCTCCACTGATGCAAACTTTAGCTCCGCGATGCAAAAGGTGAAACATCCACGGAACGTGTGTTTCCAGGAGCTTCTTTAATCTCTCTCCTTAATCCTCTCCATGGCTCCATGAAGAGCTCCCCGAAGATGGCCACGGCCTCCGCGACGGCCTCGCCACGGAGGAGCTTCGCCACGGCCCGGCCAGCTCCGCCATGGACGCGGACTCGGCCACGGAGGAGCTTCGCCATGGCACCCTTGCCCCTGCCGGCCTCGCCGCGCCGGTGCCCTCGCCCGCCACGAGGCTTGTCGGCCACGCCGAGTCCAGCAGCCTCAACGCGCCGCTGTTGCCGCCCGCCCCTGGCTGCGACTGCCCGCCCACGGCCGCGCGCGCCCCCGCGCCGCCCGTCCACGCCCGCCCTGGCCGCGCTCGGACGCGCGCGGCGGCCTCGCCTAGCCGCGACCGTAGCCACCCAGGCCGCCCACGCCCCCGCGCCGCCCGCCCCGCCCGTCCCCGGACGAGAGCGCCCTGCCCCTCGCCAGGCCGCGCTCGTGGCAGCCCCGTCCACGCGCGCGCCCGCGCCGCCCGTTCCCGGCCGCCCTCGGACGCGCGCGCACCAGCCTCGCCTGGCCGCGACCGTGGCCGCCCCGGCCGCCTGCGCCCCCGCATCGCCCGTCCCCGGCCGCCCTCGGACGCGCGCGCGTCAGCCTCGCCTGGCCGCGGCCGTGGCCGCCCGTGCCCCCGCACCGCCCGTCCCCGCCCGCCCCCGGCCTGCCCTATGTCGCGCCCGTGGTCGCTCCGGACCCGCGCGCCCTGCCCCGCGCCGGCCTCGCATGGCCGCGCCCGTGGCAGTGCCGATCCTCAGCCTTACTGCAAATTTTATTAGCGGCTAAGTGAAGGATTAGTACATACGAGACAGTACTACTCAGACTAATACGGAGCAACCAAACATCTGTAAGTTGTATCTGCTCAGATCTGCAGACTAATACAGAGCAACCAGACGAAATAGCATTTGAGTGCCTAACGGTGCAATGCAGGCTAACAAACGAAGTGCATTTTTTATACCGAAGCTCGTCCGAAATGAGATGGGAGTTCCATCTCGCTGACGCAGTGAGCCATGATTCTCATACAGACTACCAAACGCGCCCATTATCTCTTAGTCAACGTTTCAACTTGGCCCTTCCCTTTTTCTTTTGGGATTTCTATTTTCGTGCCCTCGGTTCCTTAGTTGTGCTCAGTTTTCCCCAGCCCCTTAGTTTTTCCTCAGTTTTACCCTAGCCTTTGTCTGAAGACCCGCAGAAGGAGCTCAGATGGAAGGAATCCGTTTATTTGGACGTTCGTGCCGACGTGTTGCGCCGCGTCGTCCGTGGGGCCGCGTCGTGTGGGGCCGCGTCGCGTGGGGCTGGTAGAAAGGGACCGCGTGGGACGGGACGAGAAGCGTTTGGTTGCACGTGAGCAGGAGCTGGGTTTTGTCTCTCTCGGCCCAAATTGGCATTTTTAAGAGCACCTTTTCCCCTCTTTCTCTCTCTGTCTTTTTCACCAAATTAGTATCAAATCTAGAGAAGCTTCTATTTCTGTCTTTCTTCAATATGGCAGCAAATCTAGTAGCAAATCTCCGGGGTTATTTATGCCTTTTGGCCCTCGTTTTTTGCCCAATATGGCAGCAAATCTAGTAGCAAATCTAGAAGCTATTATATGATAAATTCACGACAGACATAATCGAGAAAACTAAGTATAATACATAGGTAAACTGCATACAGCAGCCAAAAGCAGCCAATAACATTGTTAATGTTCACGACAAACTAAGCTGCAAAAATATACAAGATCACGCACGCAATGTATGGACAACAAGAAGATTAGGATGAATGAATTTGTTCTTCATTCCTCCTCATATATTTCTCCGTCGCTCCATTCGTGCAATTCCCCAAGGAAATATTCATTGAACTCCTTCCGTCCGCAGTGTGAGGCCAATACATCCTCCAAACGGTATGGCCTGTGTTCATTTCTCAAACCGTAGAATCCTATTCTATCCACACGTAGTGGCCACTCATCCCAGGCATTTGTATCATGAGAGTACGCTCTGATATAACCCAAATCCGTGTAGTAGATGCTGCCAGGTTGAAGTGTCGGGTACACTCCGGTGTCGACGGAGATACACCGGATATAATTCACGAAGAAGGCATTACCGCCAATGTTAGTGACCGGATGGAGAGAGCGGCTCGAGTGTCCACACGGTACACCAATGGTCTGCCCGCCAAAGCCGCGCCGACCAACAACACAAGCAAGCAGCTCACCATCCGACTCCACAAGGTAGAACTTCGACGTCCAAGTTCTGGAAATGAAATTAGTGTCTCCATCTTGACAAGGTGCTCGCGCGCTGCTGCAACCGTATATTGGTGCACACTATTCTTCCGATCTCAAAATTGTCCGCAGACTATCGCATACGGTTCACCATTGAACGGGGTAATGGAACGGAAACCATGGTTCTTGATCGAAAATCTTCCTTCTCCCCAATCCCCATCTTCATTTATATCCTTAGTTGGAGTGCTCTCATCGACCCAACCAATTTCCGGCGGGTAATGTGTGGCAACGAAGACCATAGTCGGGGATTTGATAACAGCGACCGATTTCGGAAAAACGGATGGCATCTGCGCCTCAAACATCGTGTTCGATTTCTTTGTGAGTGGGTTCAGCAGCCGTATCTTGTGCGGTGGGTTCTTCCGGGCAAGCACGATGACGCCACGGGAAAAGCCGAGGAAGTAGAATCTAAAATATATTGAAAAGATAACATTCAGCACTAAGATTGAAAATAAGATCTATGGTGACGCCACGGGAAAAGCCGAGGAATTTGAACCTTGCACGAACTGCAGATAGATCTATGGTGACGTAGCGGGATGTGCCGAGATGGAGGAAGGTGAACTCAGCGGCGCGTGGAAGGGCGTGGTGTAGCATGATCCATTCGTGCGGTGCACGTCGGGATCGGGTAAACCCGAGCGCCAATTTCTACGGACTTGCCTCATAGCAGAGTAGCTGTCCACGTACTCCTCTTTGGCCAATAAGCATTCGCCGATCTTGTGAAGTGGTCCGTCAGCGAGTGAGACCGGCCCAGCTCACGGAGGCGCCGCGCTTGGATGCGCCGCCCTCGGATGCGCCGCCCTCGGAGGCGACGGGCTCGGCGGCGACGGGCTCGGCGGCGACGGGCTCCGGCGGCGACGGGCTCGGCGGCGACGGGCTCGGAGGCGACGGGCTCGGAGGCGACGGGCTCGGGGGCGATGGCCGCCGGCGCATTCTTCTTCTCCATCGCCGGCAGGGGAGGGCTCGTACGGCGGTTGGGGTTTTTGGAGAAGTTGATGGGACGTGAGAGGGGTGGTTTCGTGCGTGAGCGATAATGAGACGTACCGTGTGCGAGAGGGAGGGAGAGAGGGGCTTACGCGTCCTAAATGCGACCCGAGTCAACAATGGCACGTCTTCCACGTCCGCACCGCGACACGCGTCAACAATGGCACTTCTTCCACTTCTGCACCGCAACACGCGTCCTCGAGTCTAACCCCGGAAATTTAGATATACTCATGTATACCCTCGAGTCATATACTAGCATTTTTTGTATGCTCAGTTTTCACCTTGAGTGCTAATACTGGCTAGTGCAATATACTCAGCTTTACCCTCAAGTGGCTGGTCAACAGAGAGTCAACAAATGGGATTAACTAGTTAAATGAGTTATTTAATGTGCAAAAATTCCGAAAAGGAGTGGCACTTACTCATGGAGTCTTTACCACAAATTTCCACTTCTCAAATCATAGATAAATCGTAGATAAATCAAGTTTCACCACAAATTGCCACTTCTCAAATCACCTAGTAGCTATGAAGGTGCATGGTTTTCCATAATAAGCCCTACCCAAAACAAGCTTTCCCCAAAACATACTTTGTCCGAATGAGACCATAATTTTCACACTCATGTAGATTTGTATTGCAAATAGTTTGAGGTAGGCCAAGATGGGTTTCATTGTACAAAACACGCATTTTCCATTTTTTAAATCTCATATTTGAATCCCTTAGTCCGTTTACTACTCACTTGCCCTTGGTTTCTTGATACTACTCGGCTTTGCCCTCTCCCTTCACAAACTCTCACGGACGCCCAACATTGCCCTGATTGGTCTAGCCCATGTCACGCGGATCGTGCCCGACGACCGTTGATCGTATGATCTAACGGGCAGGATAACCCCTATCTCTCTCTCTGGTCGGGGCCACCACCCTCTCTCTCTCTCTCTGTCGTCGGTTAGCTTCACGCAAAGTTTGGTTTTCTGCATTATTTTTCACGAGCTAAATTATAAACTCTTTTTAGGCATTACTTTTCACGCAAAAAATGATAAACCATCACCGATTTGTTGTAGCCATTACTTTTCACGCACAAAAATGATACACCATCACCCATTTCGTGTACCCATTACTTTTCACGCAAAAAATGATAAACCATCACCGATTTTGTTGTAGCCATTACTTTTCACGCACAAAAATGATAAACCATCACCGATTTGTTGTAGCCATTACTTTTCACGCACAAAAATGATACACCATCACCCATTTCGTGTAGCCATTACTTTTCACGCAAAAAATGATACACCATCACCCATTTCGTGTAGCCATTACTTTTCACGCAAAAATGATACACCATCACCCATTTCTTGTACCCATTACTTTTCACGCAAAAAACGATAAACCATCACCGATTTCTTGTAGCCATTACTTTTCACGCACAAAAATGATACACCATCACCCATTTCGTGTACCCATTACTTTTCACGCAAAAAATGATAAACCATCACCGATTTTGTTGTAGCCATTACTTTTCACGCACAAAAATGATAAACCATCACCGATTTGTTGTAGCCATTACTTTTCACGCACAAAAATGATACACCATCACCCATTTCGTGTAGCCATTACTTTTCACGCAAAAAATGATACACCATCACCCATTTCTTGTACCCATTACTTTTCACGCAAAAAACGATAAACCATCACCGATTTCTTGTAGCCATTACTTTCCTTTTAGGCATAACTTTTCACGGTAAAATGATAAACTATACCCCCACAACGGTCGTCTCCTCCTTAATTTATTGTGTATAAACCCCCACAACGGTCATCTCCTCCTTATTTTATTGTGTAAACCCTACAACGGTCATCTCTCCCTTATAAACACCCACACGGCCATCCCTTGTGTCAATAGGTTCCGCCTCTCTCTTCTTTTCGTTCACATACACTTTATCCATTGCCATGGCTTACACGTCTCGGACGCGGACCGGAAGGGAAGGGGAAGGGGAAGGGGAAGGGGAAGTGGATCATCATCATTGCCACCACCACCGTCAACACTGCCATTGATCATAGAGGAGTTCTTCATCGTCGTCTATGAAGACCCTTTGGTCAAGAAGGTACGTACGCGTTCCCACATATATGATGCATGTGATTAATTATGGGCATGTTCTAAAAAACCTTTAATTTCAAGGGTTCCCTAATTTCAAACGATCGGCGCTCGATCTCTTTGCAGGAACTCCCAAAAAATTTGCGGACTATCTTGACGGCAAGGAGCCAGCTAAGGTGTATCCGCGAGCAGCTGACTCGCGGTCCTCGTCTCTCGGACCGTGGAGGTCCTATTTGACGGACAAGGCCGGATGTACCTCGACAAGGGCTGGGAGAAATTCGCCATCGCGCACGGTGTGGATTTCGGCTGGTTCGTACACTTCAAATATGAAGGCGATGATGTGCTCACAGTGAAGGTGTTCGACGGAACAATGTGCAGGAGGTACTACTACTCGGACGACGAAGATACCGACGATGAAAGCGACGACGACGTGAAGCCATGCATCCATCCCCTTTAGATAATTAAGGGGATTATGACCAAGAATATATATGTAGCTTCATATGCATCGATTTAGAGATCTAGCTATTTTCTATATATTATGCATGTAAAAAATAACATCCCATTTCCACTATTATTCGAGCACCACATCCTCCAAACGATGCCGATGCCGATACCGATATCGGCATGGTCAGAACGGCTATGCTCGCCACCACTGCTAGGTCAACGTCGGGATGCACAATGTTTAGCATAAGAGTCACTTTAGATTAAGCTGCGAAAATAGTCACGTGCCATGGGCTGAGGCGGCCCCTACGGAGCGGCTCTATATTATATTCTCTAAATAAAATAGACGACCACAACGGTCATTGGCTGCGGAGGCCCCACAGAGCGGCAATATATAATTTTCTATAAATAAATAGACGACCCACTGGTCATTGGCTGCGGCAGCCCCATAGAGCGGCCCCATTTGTCATTGGCAGCACCGCGTATACAATCAGGAAATAAAATGGCCCACGCGTCAGCGGTAGATGGATCCACCCGTCGAGCACGAGACGGTCAGCGAGGAACTGACCTCACGGTAACGGTAAGGCCTCGGACCTGACGGCAACCCGCGTCTTCGAGGGGTTTCAAACTAGAGGGAGGGGAAAACTGAGGAAAAACTAACGAGCTGGGGAAAACTGAGTACAACTAACGAAGCAGGGGCACGAAAATAGAAATCCCTTTTCTTTTTTGACCGAGCCCTTCCCTTTTTCTATTTATTAAGGGAAGCATCATTCTCTGATTCAGTCCTCAGACTTATTATGTGCACAGTAAAGCACACAACTTGTTATATGTTCTGATATCAGTCTTTCCTAATTATAGTTTAGTCTCAGACTCATTATAATGGATCAGAGATTAGATTATCAGACCTAATTTACGTACAATTTAACTCTGATTTTGACCTCGGGTCTTCATATATGCATAAGTATTATTTTACATTTACACGTATTACCACCGAAATACTATTGACAATGAATACAATTTTATATGATAATATATTTGCCTATAGAATTTTCTATAACATGTAATTCGATACGACAATTGTATGGAAATTGAAAATAAGTTTTCTTGCAAACTTCTCATTTAAAAAGATTGATGTTATGTGAATATCTGAAATTTAATTTGCGAATCGCAAGGTAATGGTATCTAATTCTTAAATTGGAGATTATCCATTACTAAGAGATGTACTGTGTCTTTTATGACATCAAATTATCTCCAATTAAAGTGCTCTTCCCAAATATATTTATGTCAAAGTATAACACAAGATACTAGGATAATGGGTCTAGTGACACTATGTTTCCTACTACCGAGAGATCTACTCCATAAACATGGAGTTTGACTATGTGTCAACTTAGAATTTGAGATCGACACACACACAAGTGGCATAAAAGCATCAGCTTAATATTCAAATTGTCCCTCTAGAGCAATTTTACCAAAAATATTTTACTATCATAGTAAAATGAATCCATGCATGGTTATTTCATGCTTCTATTACATTGGTGCAACATAAATTATGGATCCCATCATGAAATACTATTGTAGTGTCTTATGTCTATCAAGACAAAATCCATCATACATGACACTGATTGAGTTTCTCACAAAACTACTATAGGTTCTTCATTATATGGTGATAATTATATTCACCATAAATAACCAATGTCAAAATACATATCTATGTTTTGGTAATAAATTTAACATCTCCCATCTCTTTGGTAAGAAGTCCAATTAATTAATAGAAGTATCATTTAATATCTCAATATTGAATGCCGACTCCATAGTCATTAAGAAATTACCTTGACCATTAATATATGCTCATTCAGAGCATTTTTCATCACTTTCAATTTACTATCACAGTAAATGAGTAGCATGGTCATCTCTTGGACATGCCTAGCATTTTCATTAGTGGAGTTCACTAAACTCACATTACATGAGAGAAATTGGATACATATAGATTTCTCCATAAATCTCCAGCAAGGAGATATCTGACGCATAAACACAATGTTAATAGTTTCTCAAACACTTTTGAGTACTTCTAGTACATTGTAGTTTTTTTCTAGTGTCTACAGAATCAACTCCAAGTTGATTGTGTGTGATATAAAAATTTGATTCAAACCTCAAAATCACTTTACTTATTCTTTTAATGATAATGCAATAAATTATCGTATTTATTTCAGGTTGATAACATATATTATCTTCTTATGAAGACTCATGTGATACATCCTACGGATGATATGTACATGAGAAATCAGTGTAAAGTGAAGGTAAAATGACAAACAAAATCACAGTAGACATGGTAAAAGGGATAAGATAACTACCAAGTTTATCAAAAATGTTATTGTATGAATCATTGTACATATAAGTGTCCCCTAGCATCTGGATGAATTATACTACAGATTCATTAAGTAATGTGAGTGTAATGGGATAATTTGAAAGATCACTTTGATAAACATAGAAAATTACCTGGATGCGGATTGAACTTATAATCTTCATCAGAAAGATAACATAAGTCCACTCTGGTAGGAGATATACTCCTTCACAATATCAATTTTCTTGTGGAATAAAATTCCCAATAATATTTTGGGACTTCGTTTTGTGTCATGACTATCCCAATATGTCATTTAGCCAATAATCATACTACTAAATGTGATATGATGTTGATATCATGTTTCTCATACATGACATTTCAATGTATGAACTAAATTCATACTAAACTTTGTTGAGTACAAACTATTTTTTTTCAGATTTTGATGAATCTAATATTTTCATAGGCGCCATGATCACCCATTATAGGGATAATGCGAAAAATTAGTGAAATTTTGTTGGTCACAATTTACAAGTTGCAAAATTCTCAAATCATTAGATTTTATGAGCACCTAATGTGCCATGAGAATTTATTTTCTAAGTCTTTCACACTCCACTCAAATTACTTGAACTTATTCAAGAAAATACTTGTTGACTATTCAACAACTATCTGGGTCATATAAGTATTTCATGGTATTGATAGACACATCTAGTGGATTGTCTTATGTGGGTCTTTAATCTCCACAAATCCATGATTTTACTAAATTAGTTGCTCAAATTATCAAATTAAGAGCAAAATATTATAATGTATTGGTTAAACCAATACTAATATTGTTTTAACAAGCATTTGTGATTTTACTAAGTACTTACGTGTACATACCCAAAATAGTGCAACTAAATTCTTTGTCAAAAGAATTAAACTAATTAAATAACCACTGCAACAAAATTTTGATATACCAACATATTGTTGGAGACATGCAGTCTTACACGCCGTAGATCTAATCTAGATCAGTACAGTTGCTTATCATACTGCTTCCCCTTGAAGTAAGTACGTGGAAATCAAACAAGTATTTCCCATCTGCGATAATTCGGTTATATACTGGTATCACCACCCCAACGTACATCATGGGCCCTCACATCAATTTGGGATCTATGTGATAAATAACTGAGGTATACATGTTTATCCGTCAAATACCTCAAGACCCTAACAAGGGAGTTATTGATAGTCTGTACGCTGATTGCATTTGCAATAAGGACATTTTCGGCATTAGGGGAGATTAGTATCATAAAGAATGCCGATAAATAAATAATAAATGGCATAGACTTTCAGTCCTTATATTTAAGTACTTGAAAATCGGAACGATAAGTTCAGTCATAAATTTGCAACACATTGCAAATCTGCCACATACATTTACCCGTGACAAATATGTCACAAAATCATATTATGCATGCAACCAATGTGCCAAAAGAGTGAAGGCACCTAATGTAACCACTTTCCTCCGAAATGAGAGCAAAAGGGGGAGAAAATTGGCCACATGAGATATAAATTCTCACATGCTTCCGCGGAACAGAGGAAATTATATCCTCAACAAGTAAATGTAGTTCAACCTCAAGTTGAATAACACATAGTGGATGCTCATCATCCAAACCCAACACAAATGTGCACATAATTTTAAGTAGGGATTTCTATTTTCGTGCCCTCGGGTCCTTAGTTGTGCTCAGTTTTCCGCAGCTCCTTGGTTTTTCCTCAGTTTTCCCCAAGTCCTTGTTTGAAACGCGCAGAAGCAGCTCAGACGGCAGGATTCCCGTTTAGTTGACCGTTCCGTGCTGACGTGTTGGGCCGCGTCGCGTGGGACTGGTAGAAAGGGACCGCGTGGGACAAGACGAGATAGCGTTTGGTTGCACGTGAGCAGGAGCTGGGTTTTGTCTCTCTCGGCCCAAATTGGCATTTTCCCTTTTAAAAGTACCTTTTCCGCCTCCTTCTCTCTGCCTTTTTTCACCTAATTAGTATCAAATCTAGAGAAGCTTGCATTTCTGTCTTTCTTCAATTATTATTTGTGCCTTTTGGCCCTCGTTGTTTGCCCAATATGGCAGCAAATCTAGTAGGGAGCCCAATCTAGTACTCCATCTGGTTATGTAGTTAAATCTAGAAGCAAATCTACAGAGAATGTACGATAAATTCACACGGTCATATAGTAGAATAGGGATAGATAATAGGGATCCCTCCCTAGATAATAAGCTGCATACAGCAGCCAAACATAGTAACAGGTTCGAGGTTCTTCACAGCACCATCATACTAACAACATAACAACAAGGGATCCCTAGCTAACAACAAAATAAGAGGCAGCAGCAGCACACGTCCAGGACTACGCCTACCCCATCTGCCTCTGCCTCACAGCACCATCATACTAACAACATAACAAGAAGGGATCCCTAGCTAAAAACAAAATAGGAGGCAGCAGCAGCACACGTCCAGGACTCCGCCTACCCCATCTGCCTCTGCCTCCACTTGTTGCTCCCCTTGGGAGCCTTGGGCTTGAGCGGAGGCATGCGCCCGGCGGAGATCTCCACCCGCTGGAAGCTGCGGAGGTGCATGCCGAGCGCCATGTGCTTGGCGCGGAAGGAGTGGGGGTTCACTGATGCGCCGACCTTGGGAAAGGTGTTGCCGATGTTCTCGGCATGCGTGAGGAGGCAGTTGAAGTCAGTGCCGCCGAGCCTCCTAGTGCAGAAGGGGCACCTGTAAACACCCTTGGCGAAGTAGGAGACGTACTGGCCGACTTGCAGCCTCCGCAGCACCTGGCGAGTCTTGATGTCATGGTGCTCGTCGTCGCTGCCGACGTCGCTGCCAGACAGCTGATCCATATAAAACGGGAACTATTAGTAAATGAGTTGCAACGATAACTAACGTGCATGATAACAAAGATAGGAAAAACAGAGGCAGCCTCAGTTAGAGTGGACACGATTATATGTCTACAGGGATGTAGTCAGCGAACCAAAGCTCATGCACAACAGATTTGTACACAGCAATGCTTCGTTGAACCCTCCCTGTAAAAATTTGTGCCCACCGATTTATCATAGGAAAAGAAACAGATTCCAGATCTGAACTTGAACACATTCCAGATTATTTGCAAAATTAAACGGTTGATATCTTTTGATTCGTGCATAAAATAACTGATTGAGATCCTATGATAACTTGCATAAATTAACTGATTGAGATCCCATTATTACTTGCATAAATTAACCGAACGGCCGAACCCCAAATCTTAAACGAAATCAAGAAGGGATCAAAGCAAAATGGAATAAAATCGGCGCAAATATTAGCCCAATACTCATCCATCTACAGATCCATCTACACCAGCAAAAATAGGGTTCAAAAAGGAATGGGGAACAAAAAAGGAAGCAAACCGTAGTTACCTCGCTCCATGCGTCCTCCATGGAGGTGTCGTAGGGGTTCGGGGGCGGGACGTACGGCACATACTCGTAGGGGTCATATCCCGGCGGGATCTGACCGCGACCGGCGGCAGCAGCCTCCGAGGGACCGGCGGAGGAGGCGGCGGCGTCCGTTGAGGGGACGGCAGCGACGTCCATTGAGGGGACAGCGTCGAAGAGGGAGGTGTCGCGCTTGGAGCCGACGGCGCCGTGGACGATGGGATTGGCATTCTCCTTGTCCATCTCACCGGCATAGGAGAGGGAGAGGGAGAGGGTTTTTTGCTTTGGAGAAGATGATGGGACGTGAGAGAGGCGGCGTTGCGTGGGCGAGTGAGAGTGACGGAGATAGTGGGAGGAGGCGTCTATAAAGGCGAGGGGTGGTTAATGCGACCCGCGTCCTACGCGTCCACCGCTGCACGTCTGCACGTCTTGGACTTCTGCAATGCGACACGCGTCCACGATTGCACGTCTTCAACTTCTGCACCGCGACCCGCGTCTACGCGTCAACAATTGCACGTCTTCCATTTCTGCACCGCAACACGCGTCCTCGAGTCTAACCCTAGAAATTTAGATATACTCAGGTATAACCTCGAGTATTATACTAGCATTTTTTGTGTGCTCAGTTTTCCCCTTGAGTGCTAATACTGGCTAGTGCAATATGCTCAGTTTTACCCTCAAGTGGCTGGTCAAGAGACAGTCAACAAATGGGATTAACTAGTTAAATGAGTCATTTAATGTGCAAAAAATTCCGAAAAATTGTGGCACATACTCATGGAGTCTTTACCACAAATTTCCAGTTCTCAAAACATAGATAAGTCATAGATAAATCAAGTTTTACCACAAATTGCCACTTCTCAAAGGCCTTCTCAAATCACCTAGTAGCTATGAAGGTGCATGGTTTTCCACAATAAACCCTTCCCAAAACAGCTTTCCCCAAAACATACTTTGTCTAAATGAGGCCACAATTCTCACACTCATGTATATTTGTATTGAAAATAGTTTGAGATAGGCTGATGCGTGTAGTTGACACGTTCGTAGGGAACCCCAAGAGGAAGGTGTGATGCGCACAGTAGCAAGTTTTCCCTCAGAAAGACACCAAGGTTTATCGAACCAGGAGGAGCCAAGAAGCACGTTGAAGGTTGATGGCGGAGGAGTGTAGTGCGGCGCAACACCAGGGATTCCGGCGCCAACGTGGAACCTGCACAACACAATCACAGAACTTTGCCCCAACGTAACAGCGAGGTTGTCAATCTCACCGGCTTGCTGTAAACAAAGGATTTGATGTATAGTGTGGATGATGATGGTTGTTTGCGAAGAACAGTGATGCGTGTAGTTGACACGTCCGTTGGGAACCCCAAGAGGAAGGTGTGATGCGCACAGCGGCAAGTTTCCCTCAGTAAGAAACCAAGGTTTAATCGAACCAGTAGGAGTCAAGAAGCACGTTGAAGGTTGATGGCGGCGGCGTCTCAGTAAGGTTTTCCGTATCGTGGTTTTTTCGCCTCAGGGGTTTCGCGACGGAGGCTTTAAGTAGGCGGAAGGGCAGAGTCGGGGGCCGACGAGGGGCCCACACCATAGGGCGGCGTGGGCCCCCTTGGCCGCGCCGCCATGTGGTGTCGCCACCTCGTGGCCCCACTTCGTATGCTCTTCGGTCTTCCGGAAGGTTCGTGGCAAAATAGGCCCCGGGTCTTCGTTTCGTCCAATTCCGAGAATATTTCGTTACTAGGATTTCTGAAACCAAAAACAGCAGAAAACAGGAAGTGGCACTTCGGCATCTTGTTAATAGGTTAGTTCCAGAAAATGCACGAATATGACATAAAGTGTGCATAAAACATGTAGGTATCATCAATAATATGGCATAGAACATAAGAAATTATCGATACGTCGGAGACGTATCAAGTATCCCCAAGCTTAGTTCTGCTCGTCCCGAGCAGGTAAAACGATAACAAAGATAATTTCTGAAGTGATATGCCATCATAACCTTGATCATACTATTTGTAAACATATGTAGTGGATGCAGCGATCAAAACAATGGTAATGACATGAGTAAACAAGTGAATCATAAAGCAAAGACTTTTCATGAATAGTACTTCAAGACAAGTATTAATAAGTCTTGTATAAGAGTTAACTCATAAAGCAATAAATCAAAGTAAAGGCATTGAAGCAACACAAAGGAAGATTAAGTTTCAGCGGTTGCTTTCAACTTGTAACATGTATATCTCATGGATAATTGTCAACATAGAGTAATATAACAAGTGCAATATGCAAGTATGTAGGAATCAATGCACAGTTCACACAAGTGTTTGCTTCTTGAGGTGGAGAGAGATAGGTGAACTGACTCAACATAAAAGTAAAAAGAATGGTCCTTCAAAGAGGAAAGCATCGATTGCTATATTTGTGCTAGAGCTTTTATTTTGAAAACATGAAACAATTTTGTCAACGGTAGTAATAAAGCATATGTGTTATGTACATTATATCTTACAAGTTGCAAGCCTCATGCATAGTATACTATTAGTGCCCGCACCTTGTCCTAATTAACTTGGACTACCGGATCTTTGCAATGCACATGTTTTGACCAAGTGTCACAATGGGGTACCTCCATGCCGCCTGTACAAAGGTCTAAGGAGAAAGCTCGCATTTTGGATTTCTCGCTTTTGATTATTCTCAACTTAGACATCCATACCGGGACAACATGGACAACAGATAATGGACTCCTCTTTAATGCATAAGCATGTGGCAACAATTATTATTCTCATATGAGATTGAGGATATATGTCCAAAACTGAAACTTCCACCATGAATCATGGCTTTAGTTAGCGGCCCAAAGTTCTTCTCTAACAATATGCATGCTCCAACCATAAAGGTGGTAGATCTCTCTTACTTCGGACAAGACGGACATGCATAGCAACTCACATGATATTCAACAAAGAATAGTTGATGGCGTCCCTGAAGCATGGTTATCGCACAACAAGCAACTTAATAAGAGATAAAGTGCATAAGTACATATTCAATACCACAATAGTTTTTAAGCTATTTGTCCCATGAGCTATATATTGCAAAGGTGAATGATGGAATTTTAAAGGTAGCACTCAAGCAATTTACTTTGGAATGGCGGACAAATACCATGTAGTAGGTAGGTATGGTGGACACAAATGGCATAGTGGTTGGCTCAAGTATTTTGGATGCATGAGAAGTATTCCCTCTCGATACAAGGTTTAGGCTAGCAAGGTTATTTGAAACAAACACAAGGATGAACGGTGCAACAAAGCTCACATACAAGACATATTGTAAACATTATAAGACTCTACACCGTCTTCCTTGTTGTTCAAAACTCAATACTAGATGTTATCTAGACTCTAGAGAAACTAAATATGCAAACCAAATTAGCAAGCTCTAAGTATTTCTTCATTAATGGGTGCAAAGTATATGATGCAAGAGCTTAAACATGAGCACAACAATTGCCAAGTATCAAATTATCCAAGACATTTTAGAGTTATTACATGCAGCATTTTCCAATTCCAACCATATAACAATTTAACAAAGAAGAAACTTCGCCATGAATACTATGAGTAGAGCCTAAGGACATATTTGTCCATATGCTACAGCGGAGCGTGTCTCTCTCCCATAAAGTGAATGCTAGGATCCATTTTATTCAAACAAAACAAAAAAACAAAAACAAACCGACGCTCCAAGCAAAGTGCATAAGATGTGACGGAATAAAAATATAGTTTCGAGGGAGGAACCCGATAATGTTGTCGATGAAGAAGGGGATGCCTTGGGCATCCCCAAGCTTAGACGCTTGAGTCTTCTTAGAATATGTAGGGGTGAACCACCGGGGCATCCCCAAGCTTAGAGCTTTCACTCTCCTTGATCATATTGCATCATACTCCTCTCTTGATCCTTGAAAACTTCCTCCACACCAAACTCGAAACAACTCATTAGAGGGTTAGTGCATAATAAAAATTCACATGTTCAGAGGTGACACAATCATTCTTAACACTTCTGGACATTGCATAAAGCTACTGGACATTAATGGATCAAAGAAATTCATCCAACATAGCAAAAGAGGCAATGCAAAATAAAAGGCAGAATCTGTCAAAACAGAACAGTCCGTAAAGATGGATTTTATTAGGCCACCAGACTTGCTCAAATGAAAATGCTCAAATTGAATGAAAGTTGCGTACATATCTGAGGATCATGCACGTAAATTGGCTTAATTTTCTGAGCTACCTACAGGGAGGTAGACCCAGATTCGTGACAGCAAAGAAATCTGGAACTGCGCAGTAATCCAAATCTAGTACTTACTTTACTATCAAAGACTTTACTTGGCACAACAAAACTCAAAACTAAGATAAGGAGAGGTTGCTACAGTAGTAAACAACTTCCAAGACACAAATATAAAACAAAAATACTGTAGTAAAAACATGGGTTGTCTCCCATAAGCGCTTTTCTTTAACGCCTTTCAGCTAGGCGCAGAAAGTGTAACTCAAGTGTTATCGAGAGATGAAGCATTGACATTACCTTGGGCTTTACCCTTACCTTTCTTATCCTTACTCTTTGGCTTAGGGAATATATGACTACCCCCGGGTGTAGAGGTGAATTTTATGGTGCCTTCTCTCACGTCTATGACTGCTCCCAATAATTTCAGCAGGGATCTTCCGAGTGTGATTTGTCCTGTTCCTGCGCATTCAATGACAAGGTAATCAACGGATATTGTTATCCCAAGAATGGTTGTATGCACACCCGCAGCTATCCCTTTAGGAATTATAACAGAGTTATCAATAAGAGTTATTCCTTCTCCCCCTTCAGTGAATTCCCAAAGTTTCAAAGATTTATGAATCCCCTTAGGCATTAGGCAAAATTCAGTCATAATATCACAATTAGCACGAAGAGTTTGGTTACCTATGACAATTTTAATAGTAGGTTTCCACAATGAAAGTTCAGAGTTCACTAAAACTTGATCCAGACGGTTACGAATGTATCCATAATTTTCATTTAAGCGAGATGCACTTGTCTCAAGAGTATTTAATCTATTATGAATGCTAATAAGGGCTGAATCAAAATTATTAGATGAATCATGTGATGCAACCAACTTCTTTATGGCATTAAAAGCTTGATCCCCATTACAATGGAGGAAATCTCCTCCCACTAGAGCATCCAAGGCATATCTATAGCGAATCATAAGACCAAAATAAAAATTACTAAGGAGCAAACTTAGAGTCATTTGAGGTTCAGTTTTACGATAAGAAGTAAAAATTCTAGACCAAGCATCCTTAAAACTTTCCTCATCCCCTTGTTTAAAAGTAAAAACTAATTCCTCAGGTGAAGAAGTAGCTGGTACAGAGCTAGACATGGTAACAAAAGTAACTAAATTTTTTTTTGTTTTTTTAATATAGAGTGCAAGACAGTAAATAAAGCAAACTAGATAAAGTAAATGCAAGTAAACTAATTTTTTTGTGTTTTTGATATAGCAAACAAGACAAGTAAATAAAGTAAAGCTAGCAACTAATTTTTTTGTGTTTTGATATAATGCAGCAAACAAAGTAGTAAATAAAGCAAGACAAAAACAAAGTAAAGAGATTGAGAAGTGGAGACTCCCCTTGCAGCGTGTCTTGATCTCCCGGCAACGGCGCCGGAAATTTGCTTGATGCGTGTAGTTGACACGTCCGTTGGGAACCCCAAGAGGAAGGTGTGATGCGCACAGCGGCAAGTTTCCCTCGCAAGAAACCAAGGTTTAATCGAACCAGTAGGAGTCAAGAAGCACGTTGAAGGTTGATGGCGGCGGCGTCTCAGTAAGGTTTTCCGTATCGTGGTTTTTTCGCCTCAGGGGTTTCGCGACGGAGGCTTTAAGTAGGCGGAAGGGCAGAGTCGGGG
This sequence comes from Lolium rigidum, assembly GCF_022539505.1. NCBI lineage: Eukaryota > Viridiplantae > Streptophyta > Magnoliopsida > Poales > Poaceae > Lolium > Lolium rigidum. Next base: position 75,135,714 of record NC_061512.1, on the reverse strand, counting down.
GCCTAACGAGGGGCCCACACCATAGGGCGGCGCGGGCCCCCCTTGGCCGCGCCGCCATGTGGTGTCGCCACCTCGTGGCCCCACTTCGTATGCTCTTCGGTCTTCTGGAAGGTTCGTGGCAAAATAGGCCCCTGGGTCTTCGTTTCGTCCAATTCCGAGAATATTTCGTTACTAGGATTCTCGAAACCAAAAACGGTAGAAAACGAGAACCGGCACTTCGGCATCTTGTTAATAGGTTAGTTCCAGAAAATGCACGAATATGACATAAAGTGTGCATAAAACATGTAGGTATCATCAATAATATGGCATAGAACATAAGAAATTATCGATACGTCGGAGACGTATCAAACAGTAAAGAACAATTGCAGCAGTTTGTATTTCAGATGTAAAGAATAGGACCGGGGTCCACAGATCACTAGCGGTGTCTCTCCCATAAGATAGCAGATGTTGGGTGAACAAATTACAGTTGGGCAATTGACAAATAAAGAAGGCATAACAATGCACATACATATATCATGATGAGTACTATGAGATTTAATCAAGGCATTACGACAAAGTACATAGACCGCTATCCAAGCATGCATCTATGCCTAAAAAGTCCACCTTCAGGTTATCATCCGAACCCCCTCCAGTATTAAGTTGTAAACAACAGACAATTGCATTAAGTATGGTGTGTAATGTAATCAACACAAACATCCTTAGACAAAGCATCGATGTTTTATCCCTAGTGGCAACAGCACATCCAGAACCTTAGAACTTTCTATCACTGTCCCAGATTTAATGGAGGCATGAACCCACTATCGAGCATAAATACTCCCTCTTGGAGTCACAAGTATCAACTTGGCCAGAGCCTCTACTAGCAACGGAGAGCATGCAAGAACATAAATAACATATATGATAGATTGATAATCAACTTGACATAGTATTCAATATTCATCGGATCCCAACAAACACAACATGAAGGATTACAAATAGATGATCTTGATCATGATAGGCAGCTCACAAGATCTAACATGATAGCACAATGGGGAGAAGACGACCATCTAGCTACTGCTATGGACCCATAGTCCAGGGGTGAACTACTCACACATCGATCCGGAGGCGATCATGGCGATGAAGAGACCTCCGGGAGATGATTCCCCTCTCCGGCAGGGTGCCGGAGGCGATCTCCTGAATCCCCCGAGATGGGATTGGCGGCGGCGGCGTCTCTGGAAGGTTTTCCATCTCGTGGCTCTCGGTACTGGGGGTTTCGCGATGAAGACTATATGTAGGCGGAAGGGCAGGTCAGGGGGCCACACGAGGGGCCCACACAACAGGCCGGCGCGGCCAAGGCCCAGGCCGCGCCGCCCGGTGTCCGGCCACCTCGTGGCCCCACTTCGTAAGTCCTCCGGTCTTCCGGAAGCTTCGTGCAAAAATAGGCCCCGGGCGTCGATTTCGTCCAATTCCGAGAATATTTTCTTACTAGGATTTCGAAACCAAAAACAGCGAGAAAACAACAATCGGCTCTTCGGCATCTCGTCAATAGGTTAGTGCCGGAAAATGCATAAATATGACATATAATGTGTATAAAACATGTGAGTATCATCATAAAAGTAGCATGGAACATAAGAAATTATAGATACGTTTGAGACGTATCAAGCATCCCCAAGCTTAGTTCCTACTCGCCCTCGAGTAGGTAAACGATAACAAAGATAATTTCTGAAGTGACATTCTATCATAATCTTGATCATACTATTGTAAAGCATATGAGATGAATGCAGCGATTCGAAGCAATGATGAAGATAATGAGTAAACTAATGAATCATATAGCAAAGACTTTTCATGAATAATACTTTCAAGACAAGTATCAATAAGACTTGCGTAAGAGTTACTCATAAAGCAATAAATTCAATGTAAAGGCATTGAAGCAATCACAAAGTAAGATAAAAGTTTCAGCGGTTGCTTTCAACTTCAACATGTATATCTCATGGATAATTGTCAACACAAAGTAATATAACAAGTGCAATAAGTAAACATGTAAGAATCAATGCACACAGTTGATACAAGTGTTTGCTTCTAAGATAGAAAGAATAGGCAAACCGACTCAACAATAAAGTAAAAGATAGGCCCTTCGCAGAGGGAAGCATTGATTACTATATTTGTGCTAGAGCTTTTCATTTTGAAAACAAGAAACAATTTTGTCAACGGTAGTAATAAAGCATATGAGTTATGTATAAGACATCTTATAAGTTGCAAGCCTCATGCATAGTATACTAATAGTGCTCGCACCTTGTCCTAATTAGCTTGGGTTAACACGGATTATCATTGCATAGCATATGTTTCAACCAAGTGTCACAAAGGGGTACCTCTATGCCGCTCGTACAAAGGTCTAAGGAGAAAGATCGCATTGGATTTCTCGCTTTTGATTATTCTCAACTTAGACATCCATACCGGGACAACATAGACAACAGATAATGGACTCCTCTTTAATGCATAAGCATTTCAACAACAATTAATATTCTCATAAGAGATTGAGGATTAGCTGTCCACACTGAAACTTCCACCATGAATCATGGCTTTAGTTAGCGGCCCAATGTTCTTCTCTAACAATATGCATACTCAAACCATTTGATTGTGAGAACCGCCCTTACTTCGTGACAAGACGAACATGCATAGCAACTCACATGATATTCAACAAAGGTAAAAGAGTTGATGGCGTCCCGTGAAAACATGGTTACCGCTCAACAAGCAACTTACTAAGAAATAAGACACATAAGTACATATTCTTCACCACGATAGTTTTTAAGCTATTTTGTCCCATGAGCTATATATTGCAAAGGTAAAGAATAGAAATTTTTAAAGGTAGCACTCAAGTAATTTACTTTGGAATGGCGGAGAAATACCATGTGGTAGGTAGGTATGGTGGACACAAATGGCATGGTTATTGGCTCAAGGATTTGGATGCACGAGAAGAACTCCTCTCAATACAAGGCTAGGCTAGCAAGGTTGTTTGAAGCAAACTCAAGTATAAAAGGTGCAGCAAAGCTCACATATGAACATATTGTAGCTATTATAAGACTTTATATTGTCTCCTTGTTGTTCAAACACCTCAACCAGAAAATATCTAGACTCTAGAGATCAATCCCAAACCAAATTTTAACAAGCTCTATGTAGTTATTCATTAATGAGTACAAGGTACATGATGCAAGAGCTTAAACAAGATCTATATGAGCACAAAAATTGCCAAGTATCACATTATTCAAGACATTTAACCATTTACCACATGCGGCATTTTCCGTTTCCAACCATATAACAATGAATGAAATAGTTCAAATTTCGCAATGAACATTAAAGATGAAGCTAAGAACATATGTGTTCATACGAAACAGCGGAGCGTGTCTCTCTCCCAAACAAAGAATTCTAGGATCCGATTTATTCAAACAAAAACAAAAATAAAAACAAACAGACGCTCCAAGTAAAGCACATAAGATGTGACGGAATAAAAATATAGTTTCACTAGAGGAACCTGATAAGTTGTCGATGAAGAAGGGATGCCTTGGGCATCCCCAAGCTTAGACGCTTGAGTCTTCTTAAAATATGCAGGGATGAACCACGGGGGCATCCCCAAGCTTTGACTTTTCACTCTTCTTGATCATATTGTATCATCCTCCTCTCTTGACCCTTGAAAACTTCCTCCACACCAAACTCGAAACAAACTCATTAGAGGGTCCAGTGCATAATTCATATATTCAGAGGTGACATAATCATTCTTAACACTTCTGGACATTGCTCAAAGCTACTGAAAGTTAATGGAACAAAGAAATCCATCTAACATAGCAAAACAGGCAATGCAAAATAAAAGGCAGCATCTGTCAAAACAGAACAGTTCGTAAAGACGAATTTTAAAGTGGCACCAGACTTGCTCAGATGAAAATTCCCAAATTTAATGAAAGTTGCGTACATATCTGAGGATCACGCACGTAAATTGGCAGATTTTTTGATTTTTCTACAGGGACTACTGCTCAAATTCGTGACAGCAAGAAATCTGTTCCCGCGCAGTAATCCAAATCTAGTATTGGCTTTACTATCAAAGACTTTACTTGGCACAACAATGCAATAAAATAAAGATAAGGAGAGGTTGCTACAGTAGTAACAACTTCCAAGACTCAAATATAAAACAAAGTGCAGAAGTAAAATAATGGGTTGTCTCCCATAAGCGCTTTTTTAACGCCTTTCGCCTAGGCGCGTAAAGTGTGTATCAAGTATTATCAAGAGACGAAGCATCAACATCATAATTTGTTCTAATAATAGAATCATAAGGTAACTTCTTTCTGTTTCTAGGGAAGTGTTCCATACCTTTCTTAAGAGGAAATTGATATTTAATATTATCTTCCCTCATATCAATGGTAGCACCAACAGTTCGAAAAAAGGTCTTCCCAATATAATGGGACAAGATGCATTGCATTCAATATCCAAGACAACAAAATCAACGGGGACAAGGTTATTGTTAACCATAATACGAACATTATCAATCCTCCCCAAAGGTTTCTTTATAGCATTATCAACAAGATTAACATCCAAATAACAATTCTTCAATGGTGGCAAGTCAAGCATATCATAAATTTCCTTAGGCATAACAGAAATACTTGCACCAAGATCACATAAGGCATTACAATCAAAATCATTGACCCTCATCTTAATGATGGGCTCCCAACCATCTTCTAACTTTCTAGGAATAGAAGTTTCAAGTTTTAGTTTCTCCTCTCTAGCTTTTATGAGAGCATTTGTAATATGTTTTGTAAAGGCCAAATTTATAGCACTAGCATTGGGACTTTTAGCAAGCTTTTGTAAGAACTTTATAACTTCAGAGATGTGACAATCATCAAAGTATAAACCATTATGATCTACAGCAATGGGAGCATTGTCCCCAATATTTTGAAAAATTTCAGCAGTTTTATCAATTTCAGCAGTTTTAGCAGTTTCGTGTAATTTTGCACGCTTTGCACTAGGAGTAGAAACATTGCCAACACCAATTATTTTACCATTGATAGTAGGAGGTGTAGCAACATGTGAATCATTAACATTACTAGTGGTGGTAATAGTCCAAACTTTAGCTACATTATTCTCTTTAGCAAGTTTTTCATTTTCTTCTCTTTCCCACCTAGCATGCAATTCAGCCATCAATCTAATATTCTCATTAATTCGAACTTGGATGGCATTTGCTGTAGTAACAATTTTATTATCAATATCCTTATTAGGCATGACTTTCAATTTTAAAAGATCAACATCAGAGGCAAGACTATCAACCTTAGAAGCGATAATATCAATTTTATCGAGCTTTTCCTCAATAGATTTGTTAAAAGCAGTTTGTGTACTAATAAATTCTTTAAGCATGGCTTCAAGACCAGGGGGTACACTCCTATTATTTTTGTAAGAATTCCCATAAGAATTACCATAACTATTACCATTAGCGACAGGATATGGCCTATAGTTGTTACCAGAATTATTCCTATAAGCATTGTTGTTGAAATTATTATTTTTAATGAAGTTCACATCAACATGTTATTCTTGGGCAACCAATGAAGCTAAAGGAACATTATTAGGATCAACATTAGATCTACCATTCACAAGCATAGACATAATAACATCAATCTTATCACTCAAGGAGGAGGTTTCTTCAACAAAATTTACCTTCTTACCTTGTGGAGCTCTTTCCGTGTGCCATTCAGAGTAATTTATCATCATATCATCAAGAAGCTTTGTTGCCGCCCCCAAAGTGATGGACATAAAGGTACCTCCAGCAGCTGAATCCAATAGGTTCCGCGAAGAAAAATTCAATCTCGCATAAAAGGTTTGGATGATCATCCAAGTAGTCGATCCATGGGTTGGGCAATTCTTTACCAAAGATTTCATTCTCTCCCATGCTTGAGCAACATGTTCATTATCTAATTGCTTGAAATTCATTATGCTACTTCTCAAAGATATAATTTTAGCGGGAGGATAATATCTACCAATGAAAGCATCTTTACATTTAGTCCAAGAATCAATACTATTTATAGGCAGAGATAGCAACCAACCTTTAGCTCTTCCTCTTAAGGAGAAAGGAAACAATTTTAATTTTATAATGTCACCATCTACATCCTTATACTTTTGCATTTCACATAGTTCAACAAAATTATTAAGATGGGCAGCAAGCATCATCGGAACTAACACCGGAAAATTGCTCTCTCATAACAAGATTCGAGTAAAGCAGGTTTAATTTCAAAGAATTCTGCTGTAGTAGCGAGTGGAGCAATAGGTGTGCATAGGAAATCATTATTATTTGTGCTAGTGAAGTCACACAACTTAGTATTCTCAACAGTACCCATTTTAGTAGTAGTAAATAAAGCAAACTAAATAAAGTAAATGCAAGTAACTAATTTTTTTGTGTTTTTGATATAGAGAACAAGACAGTAAATAAAGTAAAACTAGCAACTAATTTTTTTGTGTTTTATTTAAGTGCAGCAAACAAAGCAGTAAATAAAGTAAAGCAAGACAAAAACAAAGTAAAGAGATTGGATGTGGAAGACTCCCCTTGCAGCGTGTCTTGATCTCCCCGGCAACGGCGCCAGAAAAAGTGCTTGATGCGTGTAGTTGACACGTCCGTTGGGAACCCCAAGAGGAAGGTGTGATGCGCACAGTAGAAAGTTTTCCCTCAGAAAGAAACCAAGGTTTATCGAACCAGGAGGAGCCAAGAAGCACGTTGAAGGTTGTTGGCGGAGGAGTGTAGTGCGGCGCAACACCAGGGATTCCGGCGCCAACGTGGAACCCGCACAACACAATCACGGAACTTTGCCCCAACGTAACAGCGAGGTTGTCAATCTCACCGGCTTGCTGTAAACAAAGGATTAGATGTATAGTGTGGATGATGATGGTTGTTTGCGAAGAACAAGTAAAGAACAATTGCAGCAGTTTGTATTTCGGATGTAAAGAATAGGACCGGGGTCCACGGATCACTAGCAGTGTCTCTCCCATAAGATAGCAGATGTTGGGTGAACAAATTACAGTTGGGAAATTGACAAATAAAGAAGGCATAACAATGCACATACATATATCATGATGAGTACTATGAGATTTAATCGGGGCATTACGACAAAGTACATAGACCGCTATCCAAGCATGCATCTATGCCTAAAAAGTCCACCTTCGAGGTTATCATCCGAACCCCTCCAGTATTAAGTTGTAAACAACGGACAATTGCATTAAGTATGGTGCGTAATGTAATCACCACAAATATCCTTAGACAAAGCATCGATGTTTTATCCCTAGTGGCAACAAGCACATCCACAACCTTAGAACTTTACGTCACCGTCCCAGATTTAATGGAGGCATGAACCCACTATCGAGCATAAATACTCCCTCTTGGAGTCACAAGTATCAACTTGGCCAGAGCCTCTACTAGCAACGGAGAGCATGCAAGAACATAAATAACATATATGATAGATTGATAATCAACTTGACATAGTATTCAATATTCATCGGATCCCAACAAACACAACATGAAGGATTACAAATAGATGATCTTGATCATGATAGGCAGCTCACAAGATCTAACATGATAGCACAATGGGGAGAAGACGACCATCTAGCTACTGCTATGGACCCATAGTCCAGGGGTGAACTACTCACACATCGATCCGGAGGCGATCATGGCGATGAAGAGACCTCCGGGAGATGATTCCCCTCTCCGGCAGGGTGCCGGAGGCGATCTCCTGAATCCTTCGAGATGGGATTGGCGGCGGCGGCGTCTCGGAAGGTTTTCCGTATCGTGGCTCTCGGTACCGGGGGTTTCGCGACGAAGACTATATGTAGGCGGAAGGGCAGGTCGGGGGCCACACGAGGGGCCCACACAACAGGCCGGCGCGGCCAAGGCCCGAGCCGCGCCGCCCGGTGTCCGGCCACCTCGTGGCCCCACTTCGTAAGTCCTCCGGTCTTCTGGAAGCTTCGTGCAAAAATAGGCCCCTGGGCGTCGATTTCGTCCAATTCCGAGAATATTTCCTTACTAGGATTTCTGAAACCAAAAACAGCAGAAAACAGCAACTGGCTCTTCGGCATCTCGTCAATATGTTAGTGCCGGAAAATGCATAAATATGACATATAATGTGTATAAAACATGTGAGTATCATCATAAAAGTAGCATATGGAACATAAGAAATTATAGATACGTTTGAGACGTATCATAGGCCAAGATGGGTTTCATTGTACAAAACACGCATTTTTCATTTTTTAAATCTCATATTTGAATCCCTTAGTCTGTTTATTACACAGGTGCCCTTGGTTTCTTGATACTACTCAGTTTTGCCCTCTCCCTCGACAAATTCTCGCACACGTGCAACATTGCCCTGATTGGTCTAGCCCATGTCACGCGGATCATGCCCGCCGATCGTTGATCGTATGATCTAACAGGCAGGATAACCCCTCTCTCTCTCTGTCGGCGGTTACCTTCCACTCTCTAAGTATGCTAAAGGGCGGTTTTCTGTATTCATTTTCACGCGCTAAAAATTATAAACTTTTTTAGGCATTACTTTTCACGCAAAAAATGATAAACCATCACCGATTTGTTGTAGCTATTAATTTTCACGCAAAAAAAGATAAACCATCACCGATTTGTTGTAGACATTAATTTTCACGAAAAAAATGATAAACCATCACCGATTTGTTGTATCCATTACTTTTCATGCAAAAAATGATAAACCATCACCGATTTCTTGTAGCCATTACTATTCACGGTAAAAATGATAAACGAACCAATCTATCTATCTCTCGTATTTGAAGTTTGGAAGGGTTCACCATCTACTTATGTTAACTTTCAAGGTTTTGACCTGAAAACAAATGGGTATTATAAAGGGAAATAAAAGTTCAAAAAAATGTAAAAACGAAACAATCTACCTATCTTTGTATAGAAGATCGTCTTTATGATTTTTGAGATCATTTAGAGAAGGTAGAAAAAAATCCCTTTTGAGAAGGTCGAAAAAACCTAACTTGTTACAAAAGCTGGTTTCAGTGAGACCTAACCAAATTTGGCATACATTATGCCATATCTATAACAACAAGGAATATCTAAAAGGGAAAGTTTCACAAAATTTGAAATTTAGAGCGAAAATGATGCCATACATGATGCTGTTTTTCGAGGTTTTGACCTGAAAATCAATTGGGTATTATAAACGGAAATAAAAAGTTCGAAAAATGAAAAAACGAAGCAATCTATCTATCTATGTATAGAAGATCAGTTGTATGAAATTTGAGGTCATTTAGAGAAGGTAAAATAAATCACCTTGTTAGAAAAGCTGGTTTCAGTGAGACGAAACGGCATGCGTTTAAGCAAAGTGATTTTTTCGAACATCTCCAAATGACCCCAAATTTGCCATATATGATGCCATACATGTTACAACAAGGAACCCTATCTAAAAAGTGTCAAAAAAGTTTGCCCAACCGTAAAAAGAACATCACCATGGCGCTAGTATAATTTTGGGCTTAGTTACAAACTTTCGTTACCTAACCTTCAACACGAAACTTGTTTCAAATCACTTTTGGCGTACAAGAAACAAATCCCACCTTGATTCGAGCACCACAGGCTCCAAACGATGCCGATGCCGATATCGGCATAGTCAGAACGGCTATGCTCGCCGCCACTGCTAGGTCACCGTCGGGATGCACCCTCAATCCCGTCCCCTCATTCGATCACTGACACACCAGAGATACCTGATACGTCTCAAACGTATCTATAATTTCTTATGTTCAATGCTAGTTTTATGACAATACTCACATGTTTTATATGCACTTTACATCATTTTGATGCATTTTCCGACACTAACCTATTAACAAGATGCTGAAGCGCCAGTTCCTGTTTTCTGCTGTTTTTGGTTTCAGAAATCTTACACAGAAAATATTCTCGGAATTGGACGAAACAAAAGCCCACGGTCTTATTTTGCACGGATCCTTCCACAACACCGAAAAAGAGATGGAGAGGGGCCAAGGAGGCCCCACACCACCTGGCGGCGCGACCAAGAGGGGGGGCGCGCCGGCCTGTGGGGTGGGCCCCTCGGCCGCCTCCCGACTCTGCCCCTTCGCCTATTTATTCTCTCCGTCGCGAAAACCCTAGTACCGAGAGCCACGATACGAGAAAAGTTCCAGAGACGCTGCCGCCGCCAATCCCATCTCGGGGGATTCAGGAGATCGCCTCCGGTACCCTGCCGGAGAGGGGAATCATCACCGGAGGACTCTACATCATCATGCCCGCCTCCGGATTGATGCGTGAGTAGTTCATCCTTGGAGTATGGGTCCATAGCAGTAGCTAGATGGATGTCTTCTCCTCTTGTGCTATCATGTTTAGATCTTGTGAGCTGCCTATCATGATCAAGATCGTCCATTTGTAATGCTACATGTTGTGTTTGTTGGGATCCGATGAATATGGAATACTATGTCAAGTTGATTATTGATCTATCATATATGTGTTGTTTATGTCTTGCATGCTCTCCGTTGCTAGTAGAGGCTCTGGCCAAGTTGATAGTTGTGAGTTTGTGACTCCAAGAGGGAGTATTTATGCTCGATAGTGGGTTCATGCCTCCATTGAATCTGGGATAGTGAAAGAAAGTTCTAAGGTTGTGGATGTGCTGTTGCCACTAGGGATAAAACATCGATGCTTTGTCTAAGGATATTTGTGTTGATTACATTACGCATCATACTTAATGCAATTGTCTGTTGTTTGCAACTTAATACTGCAAGGGGTGCGGATGCTAACCTGAAGGTGGACTTTTTAGGCATAGATGCATGCTGGATAGCGGTCTATGTACTTTGTCGTAATGTCCTAAGTAAATCTCATATTAGTCATCATGATATGTATGTGCATTGTTATGCCCTCTCTATTTATCAATTGCCCAACTTTAATTTGTTCACCCAACATGCTATTTATCTTATTGGAGAGACACCACTAGTGAACTGTGGACCCCGGTCCATTCTTTTACATCTGAAATACAATCTACTGCAAACTCTGTTCTCTGTTGTTCTTCGCAAGCAAACATCATTCTCCACACCATACGTTTAATCCTTTGTTTACAGCAAGCCGGTGAGATTGACAACCTCACTGTTAAGTTTTTTTTAGAGGAAATTGCTGCGATATTATTAACCCTCAGGCACATCCCGAGCTAACTCGTCCACAATACAGTTTGGAGAAAATAAAAATCAAGTTTTACAAAGTTCTAAGTCGCAGATTTCCTTCGCTAGTTTGTGAGCAACCGAATTGGCTGATCGCCGCGCCCATTTGACCACCTGGCCATCCAGCGCCATGAGCTCCCTCTTGATATCTTCAATGATGAAACTTTGCACTGATCTGTCCAGCTCCATGTCATTGAGCTTCCTCACCACATTCACGCAGTCCACCTCCAAAACCACTTTTTTCAGCTTCAGTTGCTTGATCAACCCAATGGCTCGCTTACATGCTTGGAGCTCCGCTGCTTCAGGGTCTGGCAAGGAGGGGAAAAATGGCAAGCTCCGGCTAAGAAGCATCCATCGTGGTCGCGAACAACCACTCCTCCGCCACCTTTCTCTGAATCCTTGTTCCACGTTCCATCTGTGTTGACCTTAACCCACCCACTCTCCGGCGGGAGCCAACGCTCCTTTGGCACCGGGACCTTGCTTGGCTTTGGCACCTGGACAGTATGCCACTCCTCCAGCAAGTGGATTGCCCTTTTGGCAATACTCTCCGGCTCGTCGATCTTCTTGCCGTCACGGGCATCATTCCTAGCCAGCCATGAGTGATACAAGACCATGAGTGTAATATCCATCTCCGAATCCTTCACCGAAGCGAACCATTCAAGCATCCAGCACTACAAGAAAAGTTGCCATGGCCAACGAAGTTGAAGTCGCGCCGTGGTTGCTGGTGTACCATGGCCGACGATTTTGGGTCCCTCCGTGGTGCATGTCAAAACTTTTTTTTTCTCGTTTTTGAGGCCACCTAGCCCGACGAAAGCGGCCAAAACGTCGCGTATGGTGGCCCGGGACGTGGTGCATCGCGAATTCTCGGGTTCGCCGGCCGAGTCAACGCAAATCCGCACCGCCCGGGGATGTAGGGCCCAGATGGCAGCCTCTCTAGCATTATTTTTTTTCTCGATCGCGCCATCTCGTTCAACACTCTCCGATCGAGCCGTTTACGATGCAGGATCATGGGTCCCGCATGTCATCCTCTATGAACCAAAATTCTTTCTATTCTTGGATTTTTTTTGACCCCCTGATTTCTGGCTACTTCCTTTTTCTTTTGATCCCTTGTCGCCTTGGAAACGTTGAGACTCGCTCGCTGCTAAATGGGACCCGCATGTCATCCTCTATGTGCAATCAACTTTCTTTTCTTGGAGTTTTTTTGGCACCTCAAATTTGTTCACTTGCCTTTTTCTTTCGATCCCCTGCCGCCTCTCAAACGGTGATACCGCTGCTGCTAAATGGGACCCGCATGTCATCCTCTATGTACTATAAAACTTTCTTTTCTTGAATTATTTTTGGCACCTCATATTTGGTCACTTACCTTTTTCTTTCGATCCCCTGCCGCCTCTCAAACGGTGATACCGCTGCTGCTAAATGGGACCCGCATGTCATCCTCTATGTACTATAAAACTTTCTTTTCTTGAATTATTTTTGGCACCTCATATTTGGTCACTTACCTTTTTCTTTCGATCCCCTTCACTATAAGTTCAGGAGTATTATTTAGTTCACGGCCAAAATGAAGTAATTGCACTTGGCACATGTTGGTTCACATTCCCTCCTCTTTAGCTTTTGCCATCGTAACTTCTATTTTTGGTTTACATTCCCTGCTCTGCAGATGTAGCCATCATAACTTCATCTTGCTCAGTCCTTGCTACAAAATTTATAGCCTGCTACTATGTTGTTCATGCCAATTTTGTACTCCCTGAACATGTTGGTTTGCATGGGACTCGACAAGTAGTAAGTCTGTCTGTTTCATTCTAACATGCTCGTTATATTGGTCTGTTGGTATGCGGCATGCACTCTTTGTTTGCTTATTGTGCGCATTACAATGATCTTGTTATAACGACGAAATGATGAGTTCCAAATTCTTTGGCAAACAATATTGCGGTGTCTTTGCGTTTCCATTGTTCTTGTCTTAACTTGTAATGTCTTTGTTTCGGATATAGGTGCTTGCATGGACAACTTAAAAGATTGTCGGATCGCTTCATTGTATTGCTAGGTTTAATTACCATTCAATTTCTCTCGGTTCTGTAATATTTTTCAAAGCCTTGCAGCTGATGTAATATTTAGTTAGTTTTTATAGTTCTTTCGCGCATTTTTTCTTTGGTGCTTGTGGTAAGTGAGGCTATCCGACGTAAATCAATGCTTGCGTAAATATTCTCGATATCTAAATCACGAATTCCCATCCCTTAAACGGCCCAATTAAGCGAAATCACATACGTGCCGGCCCGCAAAATCCTAAAGCGCCTTTTACGCCGGCATATAAACGGCAACTAAACGGGCTGGCCCACTTACTTATTGGGCCAGCCCACTTGATTTACTGTGGACCCCGCACTTTTATTGGTCCGGCCCACTTGCTTTAAGGTGGACCCCACCGACTACTGGGTCGGCCCACTAACTAGTTGGGCCAGCCCAATTGCTTTTGTGGTGGTCCCCACATACTAAATGGGCCGGCCCTTTAAGACGAAAGTGGGACCCACCTGTGTTTTTGGCCCGGCCCACTAGCATGTTGGGCCGGCCCACTTGCTATATGGTGGACCCCACATACTAAATGGGCCGGCCCTTTGACAGGAAAGTGGGACCCACCTGTGCTTTTGGCCGGCCCACTGGCGTGTTGGGCCGGCCCACTTGCTATACGGTGGACCCCACATACTAAATGGGCCGGCCCTTTAACGAGAAAGTGGGACCCACCGGTGTTTGGGCCGGCCCACTATCTTGTTGGGCCGGCCCACTTGCTATATGGTGGACCCCACATACTAAATGGGCCGGCCCTTTAACTGGAAAGTGGGACCCACCTGTGTTTTGGCCCGGCCCACTATCTTGTTGGGCCGGCCCACTTGCTATATGGTGGACCCCACATACTAAATGGGCCAGCCCTTTAACTGCAAAGTGGGACCCACCGGTGCTTTTGGCCCGGCCCATCGGCTTGTTGGGCCGGCCCATTTGATCTAATGTGGACCCCACGTACTAAATGGGCCGGCCGATAGCGAGAAAGTGGGACCCACATGCTAATTGGGCCGGCCCACTAACTTCTTGGGCCGGCCCGGTTGCTTTAATGTGGACCCCACTTTGTAAATGGGCGGCCCGATACCGAGGAAAGTGGGTCCCACATGTCTTGTGGGCCGGCCCTTTTGCTCGTTGACCGGTCAAACGAGTGCATTCGGCCCGGCCCACATGCTTAGTGGGCCGGCCCATTAAAGTTTTGACCGATCAACCTTAGAGGTTAGGCCCGGCCCACGTAACTAATGGACCAGCCCGGCTATATAGTTGACCGGTCAAACTAAGTCGGCTGGCCCGGCCCGCAAACTTAATGGGCCGGCCCGCTTAAGACGTGGCGAGGCCTCGTGTGGGCCTACCATCTACCACGGGGTTTCGGCCGGTTAACGCCGTTAGCCGCCGGTTAACGGCGTCCGCCACGTGTCGGCTTGCATGACGTCGGCGGTCAACGGGCTCCCGGAAACACTTGGGCAACGGTCCGATTTTCCGTGGCGGAAGGGCGCCCAAGCGCGACGGACCGAAAAAATCGTCGTAGGACTTTGCCTGACGCAGTTTCGACAACACAACCCATATCGTCGGGTTAGGCCCATAGGCGACGAAAAATGCCCCTTAGTTGACGATTTTGGGACGTTGTCTATCAGAACTTTTCTTGTAGTGCAGTTCATTAGGTCACGCTGGTTGTGCACGTTTCTTGGAGGAGAGGTCTCGACAGGCCCAGTGAGGAGACGGACGTGACGCCAGATCTGTTGCGAGTGGTTGCAGTGCCAGAAGCGATGAAGAGCTGTCTCTTCCCGTCCGCACGCCATGCAAAAGACGCCTCCTTTTATCCGTCTCCTATGCAATTTCGCTCCCAAAGCCAGTACATTCTTCATCAGCCTCCAAACATGCACCTTCACTTTCCCCGGAATATTGGCGCCCCATAGTTTGAGCCATCCTTTATGTGAATCCACCGTGGACGAACCCTCCATGCGCCCCTTCTTCTCGTTCATAATCTGCATCTGCACGTGGTACGCTGACTTGACCGAGAACAGCCCGGTCTTCGTAAAGTTCCAAGCCGGCACATCTTGTTTCATTGGGCCACCGATCGTGATCTTTTTAATATCTGTCACATCAAACTCGTGAAAGACTTGATTTACTTTTGCTTCATCCCATCCTGTACCATCCAAATTCAAGAGGTCCGACACTTTCCGAACTACATTCGGCGGACAATCGGGCTTACGACCCAGTGGTCGCTGCGTCCCGGCTCTCGGTATCCAATTGCTCGTCCAAACATCCACCTGCGTGCCGTCCCCAATGCGCCAAATTAAGCCTCTCTTAAGCAGGTCCCGTCCATGCAGAATGCTGCGCCAAGAGAACGAGCCCCGCCCCGGGCAGCCTGCATGGAGAAGATCAGAGTGTTTGAAGTATCAGGCCTTGAGAGCGCGTGCCCTGATTAAATCTCATAGTAGTCATCGTGATATGTATGTGCATTGTTATGCCCTCTCTATTTGTCAATTGCCCAACTATAATTTGTTCACCCAACATGATATTTATCTTATTGGAGAGACACCACTAGTGAACTGTGGACCCCGGTCCATTCTTTTACATCTGAAATACAATCTACTGCAAACTCTATTCTTTACTGTTCTTCGCAAACAAACATCATTTCCCACACCATACGTTTAATCCTTTGTTTACAGCAAGCCGGTGAGATTGACAACCTCACTGTTAAGTTGGGGCAAAGTATTTTGATTGTGTTGTGCAGGTTCCACGTTGGCGCCGGAATCCCTCGTGTTGCGCCGCACTACACTCCTCCACCAACAACCTTCACGTGGCCTTCATCTCCTACTGGTTCGATAACCTTGGTTTCTTGCGAGGGAAACTTGCTCGTCGTACGCATCACACCTTCCTCTTGGGGTTCCCAACGGACGTGTGCTTCACGCGTTATCAAGCTAGTTTTCTGGCGTCGTTGCCGGGGAGATCAAGACACGCTGCAAGGGGAGTCTCTCACATCCAATCTCTTTACTTTGTTTATTCTCTTGCTTTACTTTACTTTATTTTCTATTTTGTTTGCTTTCCTTATATCAAAAATACAAAAAAATTAGTTACTTGCATTTACTTTATTTTATTTTCTGTCTTGTTTGCTTTCTTTATATCAAAAACACACAAAAAAATTAGTTACTAGCTTTATTTAATTCTGTTCTGCTTAGTTTATTTTTGTTATTGCTAAAATGAGTAATCCTGAAGTTGAAGTTCGTTCGTTTAAGCAACAAGGGGGAGAAATTTTTAAAGATGCTTGGTATAGAATTAGTGATGCTCATCATAGGTGCACTAAAAAACACTTCAGTATTATTCTCCTTAGGAACTTTTATGTTGATATCTCTAGCTGGAATAGATATGTTCTTGATACTCTTGCGGGAGGTAATTTCCTAGGCACTCCTGC
The DNA here is from genome assembly GCF_022539505.1 of Lolium rigidum. NCBI lineage: Eukaryota > Viridiplantae > Streptophyta > Magnoliopsida > Poales > Poaceae > Lolium > Lolium rigidum. The sequence goes on along the minus strand of NC_061512.1, from coordinate 75,119,081 downwards.
TTTAGAAGCTAGTTGCATTATTGAGAGTCTAGTTGGAATACCACCTGTTAATGAAGCTAAAATTGAAATCTCTCTTGAAGATGTCATGAAAAAGTTGGAGGCCATAGAGAAAAATCTTCCATGTGTTGAGACCAAAGTGGGAATATTACTTGAGAACACTGATAAACTTGATAAATCTCTAGGAGGAATTAATGAAAGAATTGTTGTCTTAGAAACTTGTGTCCATGATAATCAAACCCATAGGATTGGTGAACTTGAAAAAGCTATGGGAACCTTGGGTTCAACTTTTTCTTCCCTTAAGTTTAAGGAGAAAGCTTATGTGGGTAAGGAGCAAAAATTCATGTATGTCTCTAAAGTGCCTAAGCCAAAGAATTATTATAAGCCTAAAATTGATAAAGCCCTTAGCACCACTATGAGAAATTTAGATAATGGAGCATCTAAGATACCTATTGTGACAAGTTGTGTTTTTAAGGAAAATCATGATGTTGATGCTTCATCTCTTGATAATACTTGAGTTACACTTTCTGCGCCTAGCTGAAAGGCGTTAAAGAAAAGCGCTTATGGGAGACAACCCATTATTTTATTTCTGCAATTTTTGTTTTATATTTGTGTCTTGGAAGTTGTTACTACTGTAGAAACCTCTCCTTATCTTTACTTTATTGCATTGTTTTGCCAAGTAAAGTCTTTGATAGTAAGGTTGATACTAGATTTGGATTTCTGCGCAGAAATAGATTTCTAGCTGTCACGAATTTGAGTAGAACTCTCTGTAGGAAACTCAGAAAAATCTGCGATAATTCATGAGTGATCCTCAGATATGTACGCAACTTTCATTTAATTTGAGCTTCTTCATCTGAGCATGTTAAGTGCCTCAAAAAAAATCGTCTTTACGAACTGTTCTGTTTTGACAGATTCTGCCTTTTATTTCACATTGCCTCTTTTACTGTGTTGAATGGATTTCTTTGTTCCATTAACTTTCAGTAGCTTTGGGTAATGTCCAAAAGTGTTAAGAATGATTGTGTCCTCTCTGAACATGTGAATTTTTGATTATGCACTAACCCTCTAATGAGTTTGTTTCGAGTTTGGTATGCAGGAAGTTTTCAAGGGTCAAGAGAGGAGGATGATATAATATGATCAAGAAGAGTGAAAAGTCTAAGCTTGGAGATGCCCCCGTGGTTCATCCCTGCATATTTCAAGAAGACTCAAGCAGCTAAGCTTGGGGATGCCTAAGGCATCCCCTTCTTCATCGACAACTTATCAGGTCACCTCTAGTGAAACTATATTTTTATTCCGTCACATCTTATGTGCTTTACTTGGAGCGTCTGTGTGCTTTTATTTTTGTTTGTGTTTGAATAAATTCGGATCCTAGCATTCCTTGTGTGGGAGAAAGACACGTTCCGCTGTTTCATATGAACACTGGTGTTCTTAGTTTTACTTTTAATGTTCATGGCGACGGTTTAAAGCCGCTTCATTCATTGATATTTGGTTGGAAACAGAAAATGCTCCATGTGGTAATTGGTATATGGTCTTGAATAATTTGATACTTGGCAATTGTTTTGAGTTCTCAAATAGATAATGTTTAAGCTCTTGCATCATGTAGTTTAAACCTATTAGTGGAGAACTACTGTAGAGCTTGTTGAAATTTGGTTTGCATGATTGGTCTCTCTAAAAGTCTAGATATTTTCTGGTAAAGGTGTTTGAACAACAAGGAGACAGTGTAGAGTCTTATAATGCTTTCAATATGTTCTTATGTAAGTTTTGCTGTACCAGTTCATACTTGTGTTTGCTTCAAACAACCTTGCTAGCCAAAGCCTTGTACTGAGAGGGAATGCTTCTCGTGCATCCAAAACCTTGAGCCAAAACTTATGCCATTTATGTCCACCATAACTACCTACTATGTGGTATTTTTCTGCCATTCCAAGTAAATTGCTTGCGTGCTACCTTTAAAATTTCATTCCTTGTCTTTGCAATACATAGCTCATGGGAAAATAGCTTAAAAACTATTGTGGTATTGAATATGTTGCTTATGTATCTTATTTCTTATAAGTTGCTTGTTGAGCGGTAACCATGTTTCGGGGACGCCATCAACTGTTACACCTTTGTTGAATATCATGTGAGTTGCTATGCATGTTCGTCTTGTCTGAAGTAAGGGTGATTTGTCATGATTAAAAGGTTTGAGTATGCATATTGTTAGAGAAGAACATTGGGCCGCCAACCGAAGCCATGTATCATGGTGGAAGTTTCAGTTTGGACATTAATCCTCAATCTCTTATGAGAATATTATCTGTTGTTGAATGCTTAAGCATTAAAGAGGAGTCCATTATCTGTTTTCTATGTTGTCCCGGTATGGATGTCCTCAAGTTGAGATCTATCAAAAACGAGAAATCAAATGCGATTTATCTCCTTGGACCTTTCTACAGGTGACATAGAGGTACCCCTTTGTGACACTTGGTTGAAACATATGTAATGCAATGATAATCCATGGAAATCCGAGCTAATTAGGACAAGGTGCGAGCACTATTGGTATTCGATGCATGAGGCTTGCAACTTATAGGATGTTTTATGCATAACACATATCAATTATTACTGCCGTTGACAAAATTGTTTCTATGTTTCCAAAATAAAAAGCTCTAGCACAAGAGTAATCCCTGCTTCCCTCTGCGAAGGGCCTTTCTTTTACTTTATGTTGAGTCAGTTTACCTACTTCTTTCTATCTTAGAAGCAAACACTTTTGTCAACTGTATGCATTGATTCTTACATACTTGCTTATTTGCACTCATCATATTACTTTGTGTTGACAATTATCCATGAGATATACATGTTGAAGTTGAAAGCAACTACTGAAACTTATATCTTCCTTTGTGTTGCTTCAAAACCTTCTATTAAGAATCTATTGCTTTATGAGTTAACTCTTATGCAAGACTTATTGATGCTTGTCTTGAAAGTACTATTCATGAAAAGTCTTTGCTATATGATTCAGTTGTTTAGTCATTATCTTTACCATTGCTTTGAATCACTCATTCAACTCATATGCTTTACAATAGTATTGATCAAGATTATGATAGCAGCATGTCACTTCAGAAATTATCCTTGTTATCGTTTACCTACTCGAGGGCGAGTAGGAACTAAGCTTGGGGATGCTTGATACGTCTCAAACGTATCTATAATTTCTTATGTTCCATGCTAGTTTTATGACAATACTCACATGTTTTATATACACTTCACATCATTTTGATGCATTTTCCGGCACTAACCTATTAACAAGATGCCGAAGCGCCAGTTCCTGTTTTCTGCTGTTTTTGGTTTCAGAAATCTTACACAGGAAATATTCTCGGAATTGGACGAAACAAAAGCCCACGGCCTTATTTTGCACGGAGCCTTCCAGAAAACCGAAGGAGAGACGGAGAGCGGCCAAGGAGGCCCCACACCACCTGGCGGCGCGGCCAAGAGGGGGGGGGGCGCCGGCCTGTGGGGTGGGCCCCTCGGCCGCCTCCCAACTCTGCCCCTTCGCCTATTTATTCTCTCTGTCGCGAAAACCCTAGTACCGAGAGCCACGATACGAGAAAAGTTCCAGAGACGCCGCCGCCGCCAATCCCATCTCGGGGAGGGGAATCATCACTGGAGGACTCTACATCATCATGCCCGCCTCCGGATTGATGCGTGAGTAGTTCATCCTTGGACTATGGGTCCATAGCAGTAGCTAGATAGTTGTCTTCTCCTCTTGTGCTATCATGTTTAGATCTTGTGAGCTGCCTATCATGATCAAGATCGTCTATTTGTAATGCTACATGTTGTGTTTGTTGGGATCCGATGAATATGGAATACTATGTCAAGTTGATTATTGATCTATCATATATGTGTTGTTTATGATCTTGCATGCTCTCCGTTGCTAGTAGAGGCTCGGCCAAGTCGATACTTGTGACTCCAAGAGGGAGTATTTATGCTCGATAGTGGGTTCATGCCTCCATTGAATGCTGGGACAAGTGACGAGAAAGTTCTAAGGTTGTGGATGTGCTTGTTGCCACTAGGGATAAAACATCGATGCTTTGTCTAAGGATATTTGTGTTGATTACATTACGCACCATACGTAATGCAATTGTCTCGTTGTTTGCAACTTAATACTCGGAAGGGGTGCGGATGCTAACCCGAAGGTGGACTTTTAGGCATAGATGCATGTCTGGATAGTGGTCTATGTACTTTGTCGTAATGCCCTAAGTAAATCTCATATTAGTCATCATGATATGTATGTGCATTGTTATGCCCTCTCTATTTGTCAATTGCCCAACTGTAATTTGTTCACCCAACATGCTATTTATCTTATTGGAGAACCACCACTAGTGAACTGTGGACCCCGGTCCATTCTTTTACATCTGAAATACAATCTACTGCAAACTCTGTTCTCTGTTGTTCTCCGCAAGCAAACATCATTCTCCACACCATACGTTTAATCCTTTGTTTACGAGCAAGCCGGTGAGATTGACAACCTCACTTGTTAAGTTGGGGCAAAGTATTTTGATTGTGTTGTGCAGGTTCCACGTTGGCGCCGGAATCCCTGGTGTTGTGCCGCACTACACTCCTCCACCAACAACCTTCACGTGGCCTTCATCTCCTACTGGTCGGTCGGTTGGGCCAGGAACCCGCCGGATCCAGCGCCGGTGCCAACTGGGCGGGTGTACTGATCCACCCGTCCTCGGCCCAGTTTCCACCCGTTCCCTGGCCCGGTCCAAACCGGACCGGTCGGTTCCTGGCCCGGTCGACCGACCCCAACGCCGGCCATGTCCGAGTCAATCTCGACCAGATCCCGATCTGGGTCGATTTTTAATGTATTTTCTTGACTTCTGGTCGTCCTGAACCCCTATATAAGTGCCCAGGACGCCCCCATAATAGGTTTAGACCATGTTTAAGATAAACCCTAGTTCATAGTTGATTGCTTTGGAACTCTATTGAATCTATACACCAATTCGCATCGATCTGGTGTTTTGCTACTGAAAGTTTTGTGTGATCTGCTGTTACATTGGGATTAGAAGATTGCAATCTACCGCTTCGTGGTCTGCGGCTACGTGCGCAAGTGTGTGGAGTTGCGAATATCTTGCAGGGTTGAGAGTTGTTGCATTGGTGACAGGAATCGATCGAGAGACTTCGTCGGCGTTATACAAGTTATCTCCACCTCCTCATCGTGTTATCTCCGCTATGTTCATTGTGTGTTCATCACCACCACCGTTCTTACTGAGAAGATCGGGCAACCCCATATAATCTTGGTATCAGATTTCAGCGTTTCCTCGGTAAGCCATCCACAATCCACCCCATAGCTGAGTTGTGAGTGTTTCCTATCCAGGAAAAGCCAAAAAAAGGGTTAGGGTTAGGGTTTGCCATAGCCTTATATTGCACTAATTTCGAGTTTTAGTTGCTTTTCGTAGTTGTTTTTGCGTATCCTTTTCTTCCATCTAGTAGATTGTTAGGATTTGTGTTTCCGCTATCATCTAGTTTCAGTTTTTGTTACTCCGAGTCCACATACCGTTCAGTTTTCTTGTTCCCAACCATAGACACATCCTTTTGATATACGTGACTAGGACCTTTCCCAAAAGAGACTAGTTTTACCGCTCGACAGGCTGCTCGTTAGGGTTTTGGTGCTTTGCAATTCCTGTTGACCGTGTTACAAAGAGTAGAGTCATTAAAAAAAGAAAATAGAAAAGAGGCAAAAAGAGCTACAAGTGTTGCGTGTGTTACAAAAAGAAAATCCAAAAAGAAAAAGTGAAGTGCTAGTAAGATCAAGTGAAGGACTAGTTTACTTTTCTGCACCTATAGTTGAGCAATCCTGTGCCTGTTTCGTTGAGCTTTACTAGTGTCTCTCGAGTGCATTGCAACCTATTCATCCATATAGTTGCATTGCCACAATTATCGTCTTGTGTGAGTATCATTGGTTGTTCTACGGTCAGCGCTAGAGCTTGTTATTGGTGCAAATAGGTAGCCTACCTACAGCCCCACATATATCCTGCTTTGTCGTGTGATTATTCTTATACCCTTGATATTTGGTTCGCTACATACGTGCAATAGTTGTCACTACAAGTGGTAAGCAATACTAATTCACTTTGGAACGTAAGATTACCTTTTCTTATCAGTTTTGAGTGAGTTGTGAGAGTACCACCACATATATTTGTTTTAGTGCACTAATCTACTAACCATGTCTTCTAGTGATGCTAAAATTGTTAACCAGAAAAACAAGGATGCCGCTGATGTTATGACTTGGAGGGAGTATGAAGCCCTTTGTAATGAGATGCGACGTGATTTTGGCGATCAAGGCCAAAAACTTAATGAAGACATTGAGAAAGTCACCAAGATGCTTGACACTACTAATGAGACCGTCAATACAATTCAAGTACAGGTGACGGACATTTAGCGCTCTATCCAAGCGTTGCAGTTAGCTGAGAACTTGACCCAACAACAACAACAACATGCAGCTAGGGATAGTGCTCATGGTGATTTTGAAGAACAACCCGCTACTGGAGCTAATACTTCTGGTTGTGGCGTTGGACGTGGTAACCGTGGTCGTGGTTTTGTTGAACTTGGAGCTCACCGTGCTCAACCACAACCGCAAGATGATGGATTGGGTAAGCCAAAATTCTCAATACCCAAATTTGAAGGAGGTCCTGATGTTGAAGAATACCTCACTTGGGAGCTGAAAATTGAGAAGTTGTGGCGCTTACATGATTATACTGAAGATAGGAAGATCAAGCTTGCTTCCTCAGAATTTGATGACTATGCATTGCATTGGTGGGATGGAGTTACACGTGCTCGTCAAGAAGATGGAGAAGTGCCACATCTTACATGGCGTGAGATGAAGGCAATTATGCAAGAGCGATTTGTTCCCACTAACTATTTGCCATCTATATTTGATAAGTTGACCCTATTGAGACAAGGTGTTATCACGGTTGATATTTATTACAAGGTGTCCGTGAGTCACTTCAGGTGACAATGCAGGGTTTCCTACATGGTTTGAAGTACAATGTCAAGGGCATTGTTCGTCATCATACTTACAATAATATGAATCAGTTGTTACATCATGCGAGAGAAGTTGAAGCATAGTTAGCTGAAGAGGCGCAAATCAAAGGCCGTGCTACCGGAGCTGGACGATTCACATCTAGGGCACCACCCTCTATGGCGCCGACACCATCATCGCGTCCTGCAATGTTTCCTACTTCGTCTAGCAAGCTGGTCTCCAATGTGTCCAACACAAAGAAGCCCGAACCTGCTGCAAGTACAAGTGGTTCTAGCATGTCGACTACGCGCAACCGCGATATGAATTGTCATACATGTGATGGAAAGGGTCACTTCAAGAGAGATTGTCCGAGCCGCAAAGTAATGTTCATTAATGACAATGATGAGTATGAGACTGGAGATGATGCTGATCCGGATGCTCCAGAAGATGATGATTATGACAGTGATGGTGTAGATGCTTTTCCGTCTGAAGCTCGCACTATTGTTGTGTCAAAGCGTGCTCTTAATGTGCAGCCAAGTGCTTCTACTTAGCGCTGCAATTTGTTCCAAACAAAGGCACTAGTTGGTCCTGATAAAGCTTGCAAGGTCATTATTGATGGCGGAAGTTGTCGCAATCTAGCAAGCAAGGAGTTGTGTGCCAAGCTGAAATTGGAGTATCTACCGCACCCGCATCCATATTATATTCAGTGGTTGAGCGATAATGGTGAGATCAAGGTAAACCACATGGTGCGTGTTGATTTTGAGACTGGAACGTATAAGGATTCCATTGATTTTGAAGTGGTTCCTATGACGGTGTATCACCTACTATTGGGTCAGCCATGGCTCTATGACCGTTCTGTGCAACACAATGGTTGCGCCAATACATATCACTTGGAGTTCAAGAGCAAGAAAATTAACTTACAACCTATGTCACCACAGCAAATTGTCAATGAATCTCGTCAAAAAGTTGAAGTAAACTTGGAGGATGCACCTATAGATAGGCGAGAGAATTGTAATGCCGTGAGTGATATAACGAAAAGTGAGAGAGTGAATTCCTTAGTTATATTAGCCACCAAAGAGGATATGAGAGAGTTTAGTGAGGATCCTACAACTAGGCCTCTTGTGCTCATGTACAAGAGTGAGGTTTTGGTTTCTAACGACATGACCCCTATTTCTCTTGTGTTTCTAGTGTTTTGCAGGAATTCAGCGACGTGTTTCTGGAGGAGGTGCCCGCAGGATTTCCACCATTGCGTGGTATTGAGCATCAAATTGACTTGATCCCCGGCGCCTCGCTGCCCAATAGGGCACCATATAGGACGAACCTCGAAGAAACAAAGGAAATTCAGAAGCAAGTATAAGCGCTACTCGACAAAGGTTATATCCGCATAAGCCTAAGTCCTTGTGTTGTTCCTGTTATTCTAGTTCCTAAGAAAGATTGTACATGGCGCATGTGTGTAGATTGTAGAGCGATAAATAACATTACTATTCGATATCGTCATCCTATTCCCCATTTAGAGGATATGTTAGATGAATTGAGTGGTGTTGTTGTTTTCTCTACAATTGGTTTGCGTAGTGGTTATCATCAAATTAAGATGAAAGAGTGGGATGAATTGATAACAGCCTTTAAAACAAAATTTTGTTTAAATGAGTGGTTAGTAATGCTTTTTGGTTTGACTAATGCACCTAGCACTTTCATGAGACTGATGAACCATGTTTTGCGTGATTTTATTGGCAAGTTTATGGTTGTGTACTTTGATGACATATTAATTCACAGCCGCAATGAATCTGATCATACTGTACATATTCGACATGTTTTGCAAGTGTTGCATGATAATAAACTCTATGGTAATCTTGAGAAGTGCACATTTTGCAAAGCTAAGGTCATATTTCTGGGTTATGTTGTCTTTAAGCATGGAGTAGAAGTAGATGTTTCTAAAATTGAAGCAATTCAAAATTGGCCTACTCCCATGAATGTGAGTCAAGTACGAAGTTTTCATGGTCTTGCTGGGTTTTATCGACGTTTTGTGCCTAATTTTAGTACTATTGTTGCACCTTTGAATGAATTGACTAAAAAGGGTGTTGCATTTGAGTGGGGCGTCGCCCAAGATCATGCTTTTGATAAACTGAAAAGATTGTTAACTTCTGCACCGTTGCTTGCACTTCCTGATTTCAATAAGCAATTTGAGATTGAATGTGATGCTAGTGGTATTGGAATTGGTGGTGTGTTGATGCAAGAGGGTCGCCCAATTGCATATTTTTTTGAGAAACTTTCTGGTGCTAAGTTGAACTATCCTATCTATGATAAAGAATTGTATGCTTTAATTAGAGTTCTTGAGGTTTGGCAACATTATTTCTGGCCAAAGGAATTTATCATACATTCTGATCATGAAGCTTTAAAATATCCGAAAGCTCAATCTAACATGCATAGGCGTCTTGCTAAGTGGGTTGAGTTCATTGAGTCTTTTCCATACATTATTAAGCATAAGAAGGGAAAAGATAATGTTGTTGTTGATGCTCTATCTAGGAAAAATATGCTATTAACTCAACTTGATGTTAAAATTCCTGGATTAGAAGTATTATGTGATTTGTATGCCACTGATCATGATTTTGCTAAACCATATCGCTTGTGTGCTATTGTTAAAGCATGGGAAAAATATCACATACATGATGGGTTCTTGTTTAGACCTAACAAACTATGTGTTACAGAATCGTCTGTGCGTTTGATCTTATTGCAGGAATCACATGCTGGAGGTTTGATGGGTCAATTTGGGCGTGAGAAGACGCTACTCATGCTCGCTGATCACTTTTATTAGCCAAAGATGAAGCGGGATGTGGACAGGTATGTGAAGAGATGCATTACTTGCAACAAGTCCAAGTCCAAGCTGAAGCCTCACGGTTTGTATGCTCCTTTACCGGCACCTACTACACCATGGAAGGATATTAGTATGGATTTTGTGTTGGATTTGCCGCGTACTAAGAGAGGCCATGATTCTATATTTGTGGTAGTGGATAGATTCTCTAAGATGTCACACTTTATTGCCTGCCACAAAAGCGACGATGCGTCGCATATTGCTAACATGTTTTTCAGGGAGATTGTACATCTACATGGAGTCCCGAAGACTATAGTTTCTGATCATGACGTGAAGTTTATGAGCTACTTCTGGAAGACACTTTGGGGAAAGCTGGGGACGAAGCTACTTTTCAGCACTACTTGTCATCCCCAAATTGATGGTCAAACTGAGGTGGTGAATATAACATTCTCACAACTGTTGAGATCCATGATCAAGAAGAACTTGAAGGAGTGGGATGATTGTTTGCCGCATTTGGAGTTTGCTTACAACAGGGCGGTTCATTCTACCACAAAGATGTGTCCGTTTGAGGTGGTGTATGGTTTCAAACCCATTACTCCACTTGACTTGTTGCCTCTACCCATACATGAGAGAGTCAATATGGAGGAATCAAAGAGGGCAGATTTTGTACAGAAGATACATGTGAAGACTAAAGAGCTGATTGAGAAGAAAGGCAAGAACAATGCTGCAAGGGTGAACAAGAAGCGCAAGGAGATGTTGTGCAAGCCTGGTGATATGGTCTGGGTACATTTTCGCAAGGATAGGTTCCCGAAGCTACGGAAGTCCAAGTTGCTTCCTCGTGGTGCTGGTCCTTACAAAGTGCTTGCCAAGATCAATGATAATGCATACTCTATAGATCTTCCAACTAATGAGTTTGGTGTCAGTAATTCTTTCAATGTGGTTGATTTGACACCATATGACGGAGAAGACCTTGGAGTGTCGAGGTTGACGCCTTTTGAAGGGGGGAGATGATGAGGACATCCCTACCGAACCACTACCTCCGTCATTACAAGATGCAGAAGATGTTGATGTGAAGCTCAAGTCCAATGAAGTCAGGATTGGACCTATGACAAGAGCTCGTGCGAAGCTACTCAAAAACAGGTGAACTTGTTCCTAAATGATACTTTGATCGATGAGAACTTTATACTGCCTAAGTCCTTTTACTTATGTATGATCAAGCACGAAGAGGGAGCAAGCATCGCACGAGGAGAAGAGGAGCAGCTGGACGTGAAGCTGGACATGGAGCTGGACATGAAGCTGGACATGAAGACATTCCATGGACGCGCGAGGGAGGAGAGGGAGGCATGCGCGAGGAAGGAAGACCAAGTCCAGGCCGGCGCACAACCCGGTCAGACCGGCCGCCACACCGGCCAGCCCGACGCCAAGCCCGGTCCAACCGGATCCCACACCGGGACAGCCCGGCGCCCGCCGAATCCAGCACCGGTGCCAACCGGGTGGGTGTACTGAGCCACCCGTCCCCGGCCCGGTTTCCACCCTGTCCCTAGCCCGGTCCAAACCGGACCGGCCGGTTCCTGGGCCGATCGACCGCCCCCCACGCCGGCCATGTCCGAGTCAGTCTCGACCAGATCCCGATCTGGGTCGGTTTCTAATGTATTTTCTCGACTTCTGATCATCCTGAACACCTATATAAGTGCCCAGGACGCCCCCATAATAGGTTTAGACCATGTTTAAGATAAACCCTAGTTCATAGTTGATTGCTTTGCAACTCTATTGAATCTATACACCAATTCGCATCGATCTAGTGTTTTGCTACTGAAAGTTTTGTGTGATCTGCTGTTCCATTGGGAATTAGAAGATCGCAATCTACCGCTTCATGGTCGGCGGCTACGTGCGCAAGTGTGTGGAGTTGCGAATATCTTGCAGGGTTGAGAGATGTTGCACTGGTGACAGGAATCGATTGAGAGACTTCGTCGACGTCATACAAGTTATCTCCACCTCCTCATCGTGTTATCTCTGCTGTGTTCATCGTGTGTTCATCACCACCACCGTGCTTACTAAGAAGATCGGGCAACCCCATATCATCTTGGTATCAGATTTCAGCGTTTCCTCGGTAAGCCATCCACAATCCACCACATAGTTGAGTTGTGAGTGTTTCCTATCCAGAAAAAGCCAAAAAAAAGTTAGGGTTAGGGTTTTCTATAGCCTTAGATTGCACTAATTTCGAGTTTTAGTTGCTTTTTGTAGTTGTTTTTGCGTATCCTTTTCTTCCATCTAGTAGATTTTTAGGGTTTGTGTTTCCGCTATCATCTAGTTTCAATTTTTGTTACTCCGAATCCACATACCGTTCAGTTTGCTTGTTCCCAACCATAGACACAGCCTTTCGATATACGTGACTAGGAACTTTCCCAAAAGAGACTAGTTTTACCGCTCGACAGGCTGCTCGTTAGGGTTTTGGTGCTTCGCAATTCCTATTGGCCGTGTTACAAAGAGTAGAGTCATTAAAAAAATTGAAAATAGAAAAGAAGCAAAAAGAGCTACAAGTGATGTGTGTGTTACAAAAAGAAAATCCAAAAAGAAAAAGTGAAGTGCAAGTAAGATCAAGTGAAGGCCTAGTTTACTTTTCTGCACCTGTAGTTGAGCAATCATGTGCCAGTTTAGTTGAGCTTTGCTAGTGTCTCTCGAGTGCATTGCAACCTATTCATCCATATAGTTGCATTGCCACAATTATCGCCTTGTGTGAGTACCATTGGTTGTTCTATGGTCAGCGCTAGAGCTTGTTATTGGTGCAAATAGGTAGCCTACCTACAGCCCCACATATATCCTGCTTTGTCGTGTGATTATTCTTATACCCTTGATATTCGCTTCTCTACATACGTGCACTAGTTGTCACTACAAGTGGTAAGCAATACTAATTCACTTTGGAACGGTAAGATTACCTTTTCTTATCAGTTTTGAGTGAGTTGTGAGAGTACCATCACATATTTTTTTTATTGCACTAATCTACTAACCATGTCTTCTAGTGATGCTAAAATTGTTAACCAGAAAAACAAGGATGCCGCAGATGTTATGACTTGGAGGGAGTATGAAGCCCTTCGTAATGAGATGCGACGTGAATTTGGCGATCAAGGCCAAATACTTAATGAAGACATTGAGAAAGTCACCAAGACGCTTGACACTACTAATGAGACCGTCAATACAATTCAAGTAAGTGACGGACATTCAGCGCTCTATTCAAGCGTTGCAGTTAGTTAGCTGTTGAGAACTTGACCCAACAACAACAACAACAACAACAACAACATGAAGATGGGGATAGTGCTCATGGTTATTTTGAAGAACAACCCGCTGCTAGAGCTAATACTGCTGGTCGTGGCGTTGGACGTGGTAACCGTGGTAGTGGTTTTGTTGAACTTGGAGCTCGCCGTGTTCAACCACAACCACAAGACGATGGATTGGGTAAGCCAAAATTATCAATACCCAAATTTGAAGGAGGTCCTGATGTTGAAGAATACCTCATTTGGGAGCTGAAAATTGAGAAGTTGTGGCGCCTACATGATTATAATGAAGATAGGAAGATCAAGCTTGCTTCCTCAGAATTTGATGGCTATGCATTGTGTTGGTGGGAGGAGTTACACGTGCTCGTCAAGAAGATGGAGAAGTACATGTTCTTACATGGCGTGAGATGCTTTGTTCCCACTAATTATTTGTGGTCTATATTTGATAAGTTGACCCTATTGATACAAGGTGTTATGACAGTTGATGTTTATTACATGGAGATGGAGATGCTTATGCAGCGTGGCCGTGTCCGTGAGTCACTTCAGATGACAATGTCGCGTTTCCTACATGGTTTGAAGTATAATGTCAAGGGTGTTATTCGTCATCATACTTACAATAATATCAATCAACTGTTATATCATGCAAGAGAAGCTGAAGCACAGTTAGCTGAAGAGGCACAAATCAAAGGCCGTGCTACCGGAGCTGGACGCTTCACATCTAGGGCGCCACCCTCTACGGCGCCGACACTCATCGCGTCCTGCAACATTTCCTACTTCGTCTAGCAAGCCGGTCTCCAATGTGTCCAACACAAAGAAGCCCGAACATGTTGCAAGTACAAGTGGTTCTAGCATGTCGACTGTGCGCAACCACGATATGAATTGTCATACATGTGGTGGAAAGGGTCACTTCAAGAGAGATTGTCCGAACCGCAAAGTAATGTTCATTAATGACAATGATGAGTATGAGACTGGAGATGATGTTGATCCGGATGCTCCAGAAGATGATGATTATGACAGTGTGTTGCTTACCAAAACCCACCGGCGAGCAGCGACGGGCAACACGGAGAGCCGGGAGGCTCCCAGGACTGCTGGTGGGCCCTGGTCCCTCGGGCAACGGCCCGCAATGCTCTGGCACACATCCTGGCTAATGCAAGGGCGTGCCACCTGACCTATACCTGGTCAGGAAGGTGATGGATTTCTTCAATTAGTTTCCTGCATGGCAAACACGTAAACATTAAATACGAGCCCCGATCGGCTCTTAGGTTACTCTGTGAATCGGCTCAAAGAGCCGATTGACCCATGATTCACGTTGGATTTACGATAACATGGGGATCCTGCTTAATCAAAACCAAGATAAATCAATCTACGACAGTCTAGGGTTTTCACCGCATAACCGGAACATCCTACGTGTAGTTGAGCCTAGCAGATGCGTAAGATAATAGAAAACTAGTCCTAAAGAGGCTGATACGTCTCCGACGTATCGATAATTTCTTATGTTCTATGCCATATTATTGATGATACCTACATGTTTTATGCACACTTTATGTCATATTCGTGCATTTTCTGGAACTAACCTATTAACAAGATGCCGAAGTGCCGGTTCCGTTTTCTCGCTGTTTTTGGTTTCAGAAATCCTAGTAACGAAATATTCTCGGAATTGGACGAAACGAAAACCCGGGGCCCTATTTTTCCACGGAGCTTCCGGAAGACCGAAGAACACACGAAGTGGGGCCACGAGGTGGCCAGGCTATAGGGCGGCGCGGCCCAAGCCCGGCCGCGCCGACCTATAGCGTGGGCCCCTCGTGACGCCCCTGACCTGCCCTTCCGCCTACTTAAAGCCTCCGTCGCGAAACCCCCGATGCGAAAAACCACGATACGGAAAACCTTGCCGAGACGCCGTCGCCGCCGATCCCATCTCGGGGGATTCACGGAGATCTCCTCCGGCACCCTGCCGGAGAGGGGATTCATCTCCCGGAGGACTCTACACCGCCATGGTCGCCTCCGGAGTGATGAGTGAGTAGTTCACCCCTGGACTATGGGTCCATAGCAGTAGCTAGATGGTTGTCTTCTCCTCATTGTGCTTCATTGTTGGATCTTGTGAGCTGCCTAACATGATCAAGATCATCTATCCGTAATTCTATATGTTGTGTTTGTCGGGATCCGATGGATAGAGAATACCATGTCATGTTAATTATCAAGTTATTATACATGTGTTGTTTATGATCTTGCATGCTCTCCGTTTCTAGTAGAGGCTCTGGCCAAGTTTTTACTTTTAACTCCAAGAGGGAGTACTTATGCTCGATAGTGGGTTCATGCCTGCATTGACACCGGGACAGTGACGAGAAAGTTCTAAGGTTGTGTTGTGCTTGTTGCCACTAGGGATAAAACATTGGCGCTATGTCCGAGGATGTAGTTGTTGATTACATTACGCACCATACTTAATGCAATTGTCTCGTTGTTTAGCAACTTAATACTGGAGGGGTTCGGATGATAACCTGAAGGTGGACTTTTTAGGCATAGATGCAGTTGGATGGCGGTCTATGTACTTTGTCGTAATGCCCAATTAAATCTCACTATACTTATCATGTTATGTATGTGCATTGTTATGCCCTCTCTATTTGTCAATTGCCCGACTGTAATTTGTTCACCCAACATGCTTTTATCTTATGGGAGAGACACCTCTAGTGAGCTGTGGACCCCGGTCCATTCTTTAATACTGAAATACAAATCTGCTGCAATACTTGTTTTTACTATTTTCTCTGCAAACAATCATCTTCCACACAATACGGTTAATCCTTTGTTACGGCAAGCCGGTGAGATTGACAACCTCACTTGTTTCGTTGGGGCAAAGTACTTTGGTTGTGTTGTGCAGGTTCCACGTTGGCGCCGGAATCTCCGGTGTTGCGCCGCACTACATCCCGCCGCCATCAACCTTCAACGTGCTTCTTGGCTCCTCCTGGTTCGATAAACCTTGGTTTCTTTACGAGGGAAAACTTGCTGCTGTGCGCATCATACCTTCCTCTTGGGGTTGCCCAACGAACGTGTGAAATACACGCCATCAAGCATATTTTACGGCGCCGTTGCCGGGGAGATCAAGACACGCTGCAAGGGGAGTCTCCACTTCTCAATCTCTTTACTTTGTTTTTGTCTTGCTTTATTTTATTTACTACTTTGTTTGCTGCACTTATATCAAAACACAAAAAAATTAGTTGCTAGCTTTACTTTATTTACTGTCTTGTTTGCTATATCAAAAACACAAAAAAAATTAGTTTACTTGCATTTACTTTATCTAGTTTGCTTTATTTACTGTCTTGCACTCTATATTAAAAATACAAAAAAAAATATTTAGTTACTTTTGTTACCATGTCTAGCTCTGAACCTGTTACTTCTTCGCCTGAAGAATTAGTTTTCACTTTTAAACAAGGGGATGAGGAGAGTTTTAAGGATGCTTGGTCTAGAATTTTTACTTCTTATCGTGAAACTGAACCTCAAATGACTCTAAGTTTGCTCCTTAGTAATTTTTATTTTGGTCTTATGGTTCGCTATAGATATGCTTTGGATACTTTAGTGGGAGGAGATTTCCTCCATTGCAATGGGGATCAAGCTTTTAATGCCATAAAGAAGTTGGTTGCATCACATGATTCAGCTAATAATTTTGATTCAGCCCTTATCGGCATTCATAATAGATTAAATACTCTTGAGACAAGTGCATCTCGCTTAAATGAAAATTATGGATACATTCGTAACCGTCTTGATCAAGTTTTAGTGAACTCTGAACTTTCATTATGGGATCCTGTCTGTTAAAATTGTTATCGGTGATCGAACTCTTCATGCCTACTTGTGATATTATGTATGAATTTTGCCTTATGCCCGAAAGCATTTATAAATCTTTGAAACTTTGGGGAGTCGATGAAGGAGGAGAAGAGATAACTCTCATTGATAACTCTATTATAATTCCTAAGGGAGTAGCTGCAGGTGTGCATACAACCATTCTTGGAAGAACAATATCCATTGATTATCTTGTTATTGAAACAGGAAAAATCATACTTGGGAGATCCCTGTTGAAACTATTGGGAGCAGTCATTGATGTGGGAAAAGGCACTCTGAAATTCACCTCTATGCCAGGGGAAATCATATATTCCCTAAACCAAAGGGAAGGAAAAACAATAAGAAAGGTAAGGGTAAAGCCCAAGGTAAGGTTGACGCACCACCCTTCGATAACACTTGAGATACACTTTCTGCGCCTAGCTGAAAGGCGTTAAAGAAAAGCGCTTATGGGAGACAACCCATGTTTTTACTACAGTACTTTGTTTTATATTTGTGTCTTGGAAGTTGTTTACTACTGTAGCAACCTCTCCTTATCTTAGTTTTAAGTTTTATTGTGCCAAGTAAAGTCTTTGATAGAAAAGTAAGTACTAGATTTGGATTACTCGCGCAGTTCCAGAATTCTTTGCCTGTCACGAATCTGGGTCTATCTCCCTGTAGGTAGCTCAGAAAATTACGCCAATTTACGAGCATGATCCTCAGATATGTACGCAACTTTCATTCAATTTGAGCATTTTCGTTTGATCAAGTCTGGTGGCCTAATAAAATCCATCTTTACGGACTGTTCTGTTTTGACAGATTCTGTCTTTTATTTCGCATTGCCTCTTTTGCTATGTTGGATGAATTTCTTTGATCCATTAATGTCCAGTAGCTTTATGCAATGTCCAGAAGTGTTAAGAATGATTCTGTCACCTCTGAACATGTGAATTTTTATTATGCACTAACCCTCTAATGAGTTGTTTCGAGTTTGGTGTGGAGGAAGTTTTCAAGGATCAAGAGAGGAGTATGATGCAATACGATCAAGGAGAGTGAAAGCTCTAAGCTTGGGGATGCCCCGGTGGTTCACCCCTGCATATATTAAGAAGACTCAAGCGTCTAAGCTTGGGGATGCCCAAGGCATCCCCTTCTTCATCGACAACATTATCAGGTTCCTCCCCTGAAACTATATTTTTATTCGGCCACATCTTATGTACTTTGCTTGGAGCGTCGGTTTGTTTTTGTTTTTTGTTTTGTTTGAATAAAATGGATCTTAGCATTCACTTTATGGGAGAGAGACACGCTCCGCTGTTGCATATGGACAAATATGTCCTTAGGCTCTACTCATAGTATTCATGGCGAAGTTCTTCTTCGTTAAATTGTTATATGGTTGGAATTGGAAAATGATACATGTAGTAACTCTAAAATGTCTTGGATAATTTGATACTTGGCAATTGTTGTGCTCATGTTTAAGCTCTTGCATCATATACTTTGCACCCATTAATGAAGAAATACTTAGAGCTTGCTAATTTGGTTTGCATATTTGGTTTCTCTAGAGTCTAGATAACATCTAGTATTGAGTTTTGAACAACAAGGAAGACGGTATGAAGTCTTATAATGTTTACCATATGTCTTTTATGTGAGTTTTTGCTGTACCGTTCATCCTTGTGTTTGTTTCAAATAACCTTGCTAGCCTAAACCTTGTATCGAGAGGGAATACTTCTCATGCATCCAAAATACTTGAGCCAACCACTATGCCATTTGTGTCCACCATACCTACCTACTACATGGTATTTATCCGCCATTCCAAAGTAAATTGCTTGAGTGCTACCTTTAAAACTCCATCATTCACCTTTGCAATATATAGCTCATGGGACAAATAGCTTAAAAACTATTGTGGTATTGAATATGTACTTATGCACTTTATCTCTTATTAAGTTGCTTGTTGAGCGATAACCATGTTTCGGGGACGCCATCAACTATTCTTTGTTGGATATCATGTGAGTTGCTATGCATGTCCGTCTTGTACGAAGCAAGAGAGATCTACCACCTTCATGGTTGGAGCATGCATATTGTTAGAGAAGAACTTTGGGCCGCTAACTAAAGCCATGATTCATGGTGGAAGTTTCAGTTTGGACATATATCCTCAATCTCATATGAGAATAATAATTGTTGCCACATGCTTATGCATTAAAGAGGAGTCCATTATCTGTTGTCCATGTTGTCCCGGTATGGATGTCTAAGTTGAGAATAATCAAAAGCGAGAAATCCAAAATGCGAGCTTTCTCCTTAGACCTTTGTACGAGGCGGCATGGAGGTACCCCATTGTGACACTTGGTCAAAACATGTGCATTGCAAAGATCCGGTAGTCCAAGTTAATTAGGACAAGGTGCGGGCACTATTAGTATACTATGCATGAGATTTGCAACTTGTAAGATATAATTTTCATAACTCATATGCTTTATTACTACCGTTGACAAAATTGTTTCATGTTTTCAAAATAAAAGCTCTAGCACAAATATAGCAATCGATGCTTTCCTCTTTGAAGGACCATTCTCTTTACTTTTATGTTGAGTCAGTTCACCTATTTCTCTCCACCTCAAGAAGCAAACACTTGTGTGAACTGTGCATTGATTCCTACATACTTGCATATTGTACTTGTTATATTACTCTATGTTGACAATTATCCATGAGATATACATGTTACAAGTTGAAAGCAATCGCTGAAACTTAATCTTCCTTTGTGTTGCTTCAATGCCCTTACTTTGATTTATTGCTTTATGAGTTAACTCTTATGCAAGACTTATTAATACTTGTCTTGAAGTACTATTCATGAAAAGTCTTTTCTATATGATTCACCTGTTTACTCATGTCATCACCATTGTTATGATCGCTGCATCCACTACATATGTTTACAAATAGTATGATCAAGGTTATGATGGCATATCACTTCAGAAATTATCTTTGTTATCGTTTTACCTGCTCGGGACGAGCGAGAACTAAGCTTGGGGATGCTTGATACGTCTCCGACGTATCGATAATTTCTTATGTTCTATGCCATATTATTGATGATACCTACATGTTTTATGCACACTTTATGTCATATTCGTGCATTTTCTGGAACTAACCTATTAACAAGATGCCGAAGTGCCAGTTCCTGTTTTCTGCTGTTTTTGGTTTCAGAAATCCTAGTAACGAAATATTCTCGGAATTGGACGAAACGAAAACCCAGGGCCCTATTTTTCCACGGAGCTTCCAGAAGACCGAAGAACACACGAAGTGGGGCCACGAGGTGGCCAGGCTATAGGGCGGCGCGGCCCAAGCCCCGGCCGCGCCGACCTATAGCGTGGGCCCTCGTGACGCCCCTTGACCTGCCCTTCCGCCTACTTAAAGCCTCCGTCGCGAAACCCCGATGCGAAAAACCACGATACGGAAAACCTTACCGAGACGCCGTCGCCGCCGATCCCATCTCGGGGATTCGGAGATCTCCTCCGGCACCCCGCCGGAGAGGGATTCATCTCCCGGAGGACTCTACACCGCCATGGTCGCCTCCGGAGTGATGAGTGAGTAGTTCACCCTGGACTATGGGTCCATAGCGGTAGCTAGATGGTTGTCTTCTCCTCATTGTGCTTCATTGTTGGATCTTGTGAGCTGCCTAACATGATCAAGATCATCTATCCGTAATTCTATATGTTGTGTTTGTCGGGATCCGATGGATAGAGAATACCATGTCATGTTAATTATCAAGTTATTATACATGTGTTGTTTATGATCTTGCATGCTCTCCGTTTCTAGTAGAGGCTCTGGCCAAGTTTTTACTTTTAACTCCAAGAGGGAGTACTTATGCTCGATAGTGGGTTCATGCCTGCATTGACACCAGGACGAGTGATGAAAGTTCTAAGGTTGTGTTGTGCTTGTTGCCACTAGGGATAAAACATTGGCGCTATGTCCGAGGATGTAGTTGTTGATTACATTACGCACCATACTTAATGCAATTGTCCGTTGTTTAGCAACTTAATACTGGAGGGGTTCGGATGATAACCTCGAAGGTGGACTTTTTAGGCATAGATGCGGTTGGATGGCGGTCTATGTACTTTGTCGTAATGCCCAATTAAATCTCACTATACTTATCATGTCATGTATGTGCATTGTTATGCCCTCTCTATTTGTCAATTGCCCGACTGTAATTTGTTCACCCAACATGCTTTTATCTTATGGGAGAGACACCTCTAGTGAACTGTGGACCCCGGTCCATTCTTTAATACTTGAAATACAAATCTGCCGCAATACTTGTTTTTACTATTTTCTCTGCAAACAATCATCTTCCACACAATACGGTTAATCCTTTGTTACAGCAAGCCGGTGAGATTGACAACCTCACTGTTTCGTTGGGGCAAAGTACTTTGGTTGTGTTGTGCAGGTTCCACGTTGGCGCCGGAATCTCCGGTGTTGCGCCGCACTACATCCCGCCGCCATCAACCTTCAACGTGCTTCTTGGCTCCTCCTGGTTCGATAAACCTTGGTTTCTTTCCGAGGGAAAACTTGCTGCTGTGCGCATCATACCTTCCTCTTGGGGTTGCCCAACGAACGTGTGAAATACACGCCATCGAGGCCTAAAAACCAACATAACGTCGATTCCCGAACAGTCCCTCTAGGATCGGCGAGACTATACCTTACGCACTACCGGATCGTTCAACCCGTTTGTAAGGCCTAACCATGCGGATATCAAACTAATCCTTGAAGAACAAGGAACGACTATAACAGATCAGATCTACTAAATAGAGACTAAGCAAGATGCTGCCCTTACACCCAAGATAGGTGCAAAGGCAGCTAGATATTGAGGGGCAGCGTAGCTAAGCAAGCCGATCATGAAAGTATCGACGTCAGCCCCAAAACATCTAAGATAAGGGTGTTGCTCGCCATCAACAAGGCTTCAGCACGAGCAACACCAAGCAACGAATAAACAGATACTGCCTAGATCGCAAGATGCGATCTAGGCAGCATGACGCTTACCCGGAAGAAACCCTCGAAACAAGGGGTGGCGATGCGCCTAGATTGGTTTGTTGTGAACGTGATCGTCCTCCTTTCTCAATAACCCTAGGTACATATTTATAGTCCGTAGACTTTCTATCTTGGGAATAAACCCAGCTGTGTACGACTAAACTCTATCTCTTAATTCTAAGCCTAAAACGTAATCTACCATAATATACAGATACATGGGCAATCTAGCCCAAACTTTCGCACAAGGCCGATCCAGAGACACTTTATACGCATGTCCTCTAAGCCCATCTTCGATCACGGCCCATCTCCTGCTCTGGCTAAATTCTGGTGATAACACATGCCCCCCCTGGTTTTGGCAATGATAATTTCAAAACCACTCTGTTTTTTCTTCGTAGGGTCACGTCGTGGCAGAGCAGAATGTCACAGTATCCTTTCATCATGATGCCTTGCCTTCTCAGCTTCTCTGCACGATTTGACATTTTTGGCACCATGTCCTCGGAAACCGCCGCAGCATTAAATCACCACTATATCCCCTTTATTTAACCGCGTCGAGCAGTTCGCTTCTTCATCCCCCTGCTCCGTACTAGCCATCGGAAAGCCCTCCTCTGCACCATGGACTCCTCCACCTCCTCCTATGCTTCATCGGGTCTCTCCTTCCAGTCCTCTTCCTCGAGCGAGCCGATGCTGGAGTACAACCAGATGGAGGCGTACAATAGGCGCGCTCCCGAGCATTGGGACGAGAGGGACTGGGACTTCGACTTCGTGCCAGATGGCCCACCCCTGACCGTCGTCGGGTCAGATGATGATTTGCCCCTGACCGACGGGGAGGACGACCTCCGATTCCTCGTCGACGGGGAACTGGAGGCGGAGAGTGAGGACGACCTCTTCTCCTGGGGCGACTTCACTTCCTCCGACGAAGAGGAGGAAGAGGAGGACGACACCTCCTCCGACGAGTACCCGCCGGCGAAGCGCTTCCGCGCCGGGTCGGATGACGACGATGACGACGACGAAGAAGCCCCTGCCGAGGGCTACGGCAGCAGCGACGAGGAGCTCGCCGGCAGCAGCGCCGACGGCGGCTACGACGGCGACGACGAGGGCAGCGACGGCCCTTAGATTAGGGACTACTAGCATAGGACTAGTAGTAGCAATCTGCTCTTCTTTTGTTCTTCCTTTCCTGAGCTTTCTTCTCTGTAAATTCAAACGGTGACCTGATGCTAGCTTGTGACAGTTATGCCTCTAGAGTCGATGGCTATGCATCGGCTTTTTAGTTCTAAAGTCGATGTCAGTGCATCGGCTGTACTTTGTATATTTAAGAAATTTTTTTACCGGCCGATTTCATGTATCGGCCCCCATATTTTACTCGTCCATCATCCCACATACTCGGAAATATTTCTTGAGATGCTCGACCATTGACAGGCCACTGGGAACTTCACACCGCTCAGCTCCTCGAGCATGTATGCATTACCCTTTAAAACTTGGTCGACCCTGTACGGCCCGTGCCAATTTGGAGACCATTTACCATACACCTTGTCCTTAGTCCCCAATGGCAATACATCTTCCCATACCAGATCACCAACGTGGAACTCCTTTGGCGTCACCTTCTTATTATATGCACGAGCTACCTTGGCTTTGTTCTCCTTAATTTTCTGAAGCGACCAAATCTAAGTTCCGTCAGATCCTCGATGCTATCACTCATCAGGGCTGCATATTCTTCAGTCGTTAAGCCATTCTGAAACGTAACACGTCTCGACCCAGCCGTGATCTCCCAGGGCAACACGGCTTCTTGTCCATAGACCAGATGATATGGCGAGGTTTTATCGCTCCATGACATGACATGCGATAAGCCCACAAAGCCTCTGACAAAACCTCGTGCCAACGTCTAGGGTGCTCGTCGACTTTCCTCTTAATCAGCTTGATAAGGCTCTGGTTGGACGCTTCAGCTTGCCCATTTGCTTGAGCATAGTATGGGGACGATCGGATCAACTTAATTCCCATGTCCTCGCGAACTCTCTAAACTCGCGAGAAACGAAAACCGAACCTCCATCGGTCGTGATAGTCTGGGGAATCCCGAATCTGTGAATGACATGTTCTTTCACAAAATTGATAACATCGGCCGATGCTACTGACTTCATAGGGACGACCACCACCCATTTAGTAAAATAATCTGTGATGGCCAAAATCCACACATGGCCTTTGCTCGATGGAGGATTGATTTTACCGATCATATCCATACCCCAACCTCGAAATGGCCAAGGCTTGATGATGGGGTTCATTGCTGATGCAGGTGCCATCTGAATTTTCCCAAACTTCTGACATGCTTGACATCCTTTATAGTAATTAAAACAGTCCTCAAGCATGGTGGGCCAATAAAACCCTGATCGCCTGATCAACCATTTCATCTTATGAGCCGATTGATGAGTTCCACGAGCGCCTTCGTGTACCTCGTGTAAGAGCCGATTCGACTCGGCCGGTCCCGTACATCTGAGAAGTAACCCTTCCAAGGTCCTGTAGAACATGTCATCTCCAATAAGGACATACTTCATGGCCTTGTACCTTATCCGTTTAGGTGCCCCCCGAGCCGAGTCTTTCAAGTAATTGAAGATATCGGCTCTCCAGTCATCCGGTTCCATGAACTGTACCTGGACATCGGCTCCATCTGCTACGTCCTTGTAGCCTGACGCCATCCGTGCGAGATCGTTCGCCTCGGTATTCCGTGACCTAGGGATCCAGGTTGAAGTTTATGTACCTAAATTGTGCCATCAACTCACGGCATTGCATCCACAATGGGAAGAGCGACTCGCTCTCGCATTTGTATTCGTCCGTGAGCTGGGAAATCACCAACTTTGAGTCTCCAAAAAGTTCCACTGCTTCTGCCCCGACTTCGATAAGCAACTCCATCCCCTTGTGTATTGCTTCATACTCCGCGACATTGTTGGTGCAAGGGGTAGATAGCCTGATGGAGAAGGAATAGGTTGCCCCCCGGGGCGACACGAGTAAAACGCCGATGCCGCAACCATCATCACAAGCCGATCCATCGAAAAACATGGCCCATGCACGTACAGACAGTGCTGCTATATCAGTGTTGATTCGTTCAGCAATAAGATCGGCCAACGCCTGTCCTTTGATCGCTTTCGCAGGTTGATACCGGAGATCAAATTCCGATAAAGCAAACATCCACTTACCGAGTCGGCCTTTCAACACAGAGCCGACAAGCATGTGTTTGACAACATCTGATTTGCATATGATGACAATTTCCACGGTTAGCGTGATGTGACGAAGCTTGGTGCAGGTAAAGAATAGGCAGAGGCACAACTTCTCGATCTCAGGGTACCTAGTTTCTGCATCCAACATCCTTCTGCTGAGGTAGAAAGCGACCCTCTCCAGACCATCATAGACTTGCACCACCACTGAGGCGATGAAAGTGTCAGCTACTGACAGGTAAATATAGAATGGTCTGTCCTGCTGGGGCGGAACCAACACAGGTGGCTTCGTTAGATACTCTTTAATCTCGTCGAATGCTCGCTGTTGCTCTGCCCCCCAGCGAAACTCCTCATCGGGTTTAATTTTCACCAATCCCATGAACGGCTCGATTCGTCCTGACAGGTTAGAGATGAACCTTCTGACGAAGTTGATTTTGCCGATGAGACACTGGAGTTCCTTCTTCGTGGTAGGTGGCCTCATTGTTCATACTGCCTCCTGACTTTTCAGGCCGATCTCAATTCCGCGTTCATGAACCAAGAAGCCCAAGAATTGACCGGCCGTCACACCAAAAGCACACTTCTTTGGATTCATTCTTAGTCCGAATTTTCTAGTTCGGTCCAGGATGCGTCGCAAATCTTCCAAGTGTCCTTCCACTGAGACAGACTTGACCACCACGTCATCAGTGTAAATCTCCACCAACTTGCCGATCAGATCATGAAAGATGTAATTCATGGCTCGTTGGTACGTTGCGCCGGCATTTTTCAGTCCAAATGTCATGACTACATACTCAAACAAGCCCACCGAACCTGGTACTCGGAATGCAGTCTTGTGTATATCTTCTGGAGCCATAAAAATTTGGTTGTAACCGGCATTGCCATCCATGAAGCTTAAAACCTTATGACCAGCAACTGCATTGATCAATGTCTCTCGCCACCGGCATTGGGTACTCATCCTTTGGAGTGGCTCGTTGAGATCCCGAAAATCTATGGAGACGCGCCATCGGCCGTCCTTTTTCTCTACGAGTACGATACTAGAAATCCACTCAAGCATACCCGCATGGCCCGATGAACCCGGCGCTCAACATTTTCTCGATCTCTTTCTTGACTTCTTCTAAAATTTCGGCCTTCATCCGTCGTGCTCGTTGCCGGAACGGCCGAAATCCTTTCTTAAGAGGGAGCCGATGCTCAATGATGCTCCCGTCTAACCCGGGCATCTCTCGTGTAATCCTGTGCAAAACAATCTGGGTATTCTTTTAACAAAGCTATCATCGTGCCCCTCGTATGCGGATCTAACTTTTTGCCGATAAATGTTGGTCGTGGCTTATCCCCAGG
This sequence comes from Lolium rigidum, assembly GCF_022539505.1. Lineage (NCBI taxonomy): Eukaryota > Viridiplantae > Streptophyta > Magnoliopsida > Poales > Poaceae > Lolium > Lolium rigidum. The sequence goes on along the minus strand of NC_061512.1, from coordinate 75,092,693 downwards.
ACCAATGTCAATCTCTTCTAGCTCATCAGCCGATGTAAACCCATATCCTAGCTTTCCGTCGCCCGCTAGGTCGATGCCGAACACAAGCAGTAACGTATGGTGAGGATAATTTTGGCCGATTGCCGGAATCGGCCTCCTTTTTGATTGTATTGCTCAATGAAGGTTTACCACTTATTTGTGCTCCCCTACAGGAGGGAGTCTCCCTACTACGACTACGTGACATGCTTGAGGTGAGATCATCGCTTTCTATTTTTTGGGGCCGATCGCAGGGATCAGCCTTTCCACGTACGTCGATCGATGTTGCTCTTGCTACTCTGTCAGGCCGGTGGATAAGACCAGCCTCACCCTGTTTTTTGTAACTTCGATGCGATCACAGCCGTCCAAACTGACTCCAGAGAGCGGCTCTTGGTCTTCCGAGTCCCAAATATTCGTGCCGGCTATTGAGACCTCGATCGAGTCATCTGCATGCACGACTTCCACTTCATCTCCATCCCATTGTATCAGGCACTGGTGCATTGTAGATGGAATGCAGCAGTTGGCGTGAATCCAATCCCTCCCTAGCAGGACATCGTAGGTGCTTTTGCTGTCGACGATGAAGAATGATGTAGGGATGGTTTTTCGGCCTACGGTTAGCTCCACATTCAGAACGCCTTGCGTCTCTGATGCTTGGCCGTTGAAGTCGTTTAGTGTGACGTTGGTTTTGATCAGATCTGCGCTAGAGCGTCCCAAACGCCGTAGCATGGAATATGGCATTATATTGACTGCCGCTCCCGTGTCAACCAACATCTTGCCGACAGGCTGCCCATTGATATAACCTTTTAGGTACAGGGCCTTCATATGTTTGTAGCCCTTCTCTCGTGGCTTTTCAAATATAACTGGTCGTGGACCGCAGTCAAACTGTGCTATCGGCACTTCTTCGGTTCCTGGAGCATGAAACTCCGATGGAAGTATGAACACCATATTTGCACCAGCCGATGTACTCGCATCGGCTTTTACTTGCTTGGGGCGCCATTCTTTCTTCTGTGGACGACTCTCCTCGTCCAAACTTTGCTGAATTTTCATGGCCAGATCGGGCCGCGCTTTCCTCAACGTGTGCAGGTATTGCGCCTCGGCTTGCTCCAAGCTACGTAGCCGCTGAACCCTACGCTTTTGGGAGTGGCTGAGTCCATCAGGACACCACCTTGGCCGGTGGTATTTATCCTCTTCTTCATCTTCTGACTCCTCAAAGTCTTCTTCTTGAGATGACTCGGCTCGTATGTTCTGAGATGGGAGAGGCCCTAGACGCTTGAAAACTGAAACTTCTCCTGCGTCCTTCTTCCGCTGTCTACACTCCGGGCAGTTGTCGATTGTAGGCAATCGGCTCATTCCTGAATCCCAGCAGTGCTTAAAGAAAGGACAGTCCCAGTGTCTATCCATGTCCTCTTGCTCTCTTGATTTCCCCTTAGCGCGATGCTCATATCCTTCGTCGTTTTTATCATACCGACGATATCTTCCATAGTCTACGTCAGACCGACGATATCTTTCGTCTTCTCCGTCGTACCGCCGACGTCGGTCATACTGACGCTCATACTTGTTAAGGAGATGCGCGGAGAGTGGTCGTTGATATCGCACGCTTCTCACTTGTTCTTCGGTGAGGTACCGTCTGTTGTCATATCGGGGCCGGTCGCGTGGACCGGCCTCCTCCTTTTCCTTGCCACGGGAGTGACTGCTTTCTTCTTTATCCTTGCCATGGTGGTACACAGGCCCTGCCATGTTAACATCGAACGAGAAATCTAGCCGACGCCTCGCGGAATGATTGAGTTCCACCATGTTGACGCCAGGAAACGGATGTGTGTCCACTTTCATGGCAAATTGGCCAAAGATCAATCGGCCTTGTTCTATCGCCGTTTGGATCTGCCGACGAAACTCTTTGCAGTCATTGGTGGTATGGGTGAACGAGTGATGCCACTTGCAGTACGGTCTCCCGTTCATTTCTTGCGCCGTAGGGATTTTATGGCCTTCGGGTAACTTCAGCTGTTTTTCCTTAAGCAATAAATCAAATATCTGCTCAGCTTTGCTCACGTCGAAGTCAAACCCTTTTGCAGGCCCTTGTTGTTTCACCCATTTGCAGGACACGGGAGCTGCCCCCCGAGCCCATTCAGCCACGGCTACTTCCAGGTCTTCTGCAGAATCCTCAGCTTCTTCTGTCTCGACCAGGCCTACCGGACGCTTAAACTTGTCCCGGTACAATTCGGGTGGCGCTGCTCATACGATGTTAGTTTCTGGACCATGTGCGACGTTGAACCGTACTCTACTTGGAAAGCCGGATCCTTGATCGGCGTTGCAAGGCCCAATGCTGCCGTATCGATCGCTTCTTTCTCGCTTAAACGAACCGAATAACATCGGTTCCCGACGAGTCCTGAAACGTTGAATGTATTCCGACACCGTTTCTCTCCGCTTCGCCGCACCTGCGTTAGATCGGCAATGCCAGCCTCGAAGCTTCGAGTGATATTGAACATGAAACTTGTTCTTCCAGCTTGCTTCCACGTCCGGACCGAGTTTGGTGGCAACGAGGTGTACCACCCAAAGGCTGATCCCGTGAGAGATTGTGCAAAAAACCTTACACGTAACGGGTCCGATGCTGAAATCATGCCCAACTCGTGCCAAATATCGGCTCACGTGCTCAATTGAGCTAGACCCTTCTCGCTCCATTGAATTTTGAGAATTCAGGGAGCCGATACTTGGGTGGCGACGGGATCAAATCATACTCGTCGGGGTACGGCTTGGAATAGCCGATTGTTTTCCTCTTCGGCGAGATGCCGAACTCGGTCTCTCAAGATGGTATTGATTTGTTCCATGGTATGAGCTGCAGGGACCGAGCTTTCATGACTCGTTCCGGTGGCATATTTCGCTAGCCATGCCTGTTTATCGGCGTCTGCTCCAGAAATCCCTGCTGGTGCAATCTGGTTCGTGCGCGCCAAGGTGTTGCAGTCCGGCACGTATGTGCACACGTATCCATGTGGGATCTCTTTAGGCGGCTCATACAGGAATTGGCAATCGCCAGGATCGCCTCCCACCTTGTAGACGACGTACGCCGGTGAACCCTGTAGCTCTGGAGCTGCAAGTGCAAATGGCAGCGGCGGTCTGGTCTGGAACGGTATTTCTCCCTAGTGAGTCCCTAGGGTAGGTCCTGACGGAGAGTACCGATGCTTCATGATTTCCCGAACCACGCGAACCGCAACGCGCTCAAAAGCGTTCACCAGGCTCTCAGAATGACGGTGTAGGGAATGAGCCACCATGTAATTAATTTCCTGGCGCAGAGCTCTGGTGCGTTCCTCTGAAGAGGTAGAGAGGTCTACTTCAACGAGAACACCTTCGGGTGAGAACCCTTTCCACCTAATGCCATGTGAACGGGTCTTCGCGAAGGAGCCGATGAGATCGGCTTCTAAGAGGGCTTTAATCTCATCATATTTCTTCTTGTGCTCCTCAGGCAGATCTGCGTACGTGACTGGTTCGTCCGCCACCTCATCTGCAGATTTTGACATAGTTGCTGCAGATGTCGACGTAGTTGTTGTTGTAGAGTGTCCCACCGGGCGTGCCAGAATGTGTTGCCTACCAAAACCCACCGGCGAGCAGCGACGGGCAACACGGAGAGCCGGGAGGCTCCCGTGACTACCGGTGGGCCCTCGGTCCCTCGGGCAACGGCCCGCAATGCTCCGGCACATGTCCCGGCTAATGCAAGGGCGTGCCACCCGACCTATACCTGGTCGTGAAGGTGATGGATTGCTTCAATTAGTTTCCCGCATGGCAAACACGTAAACATTAAATACGAGCCCCGATCGGCTCTTAGGTTACTCTGTGAATCGGCTCAAAGAGCCGATTGACCCATGATTCACGTTGGATTTACGATAACATGGGGATCCTGCTTAATCAAAACCAAGATAAATCAATCTACGACAGTTTAGGGTTTTCACCGCATAACCGGAACATCCTACGCGTAGTTGAGCCTAGCAGATACGTAAGATAATAGAAAACTAGTCCTAAAGAGGCCTAAAAACCAACATAACGTCGATTCCCGGAACAGTCCCTCTAGGATCAGCAGACTATACCTTACGCACTACTGGATCGTTCAACCCGTTTGTAAGGCCTAACCATGCGAATATCAAACTAATCCTTGAAGAACAAGGAACGACTATAACAGATCAGATCTACTAAATAGAGACTAAGCAAGATGCTGCCCTTACACCCAAGATAGGTGCAAAGGCAGCTAGATATTGAGGGGCAAGCGTAGCTAAGCAAGCCGATCATGAAAGTATCGACGTCAGCCCCAAAACATCTAAGATAAGGGTGTTGCTCGCCATCAACAAGGCTTCAGCACGAGCAACACCAAGCAACGAATAAACAGATACTGCCTAGATCGCAAGATGCGATCTAGGCAGCATGACGCTTACCCGGAAGAAACCCTCGAAACAAGGGGTGGCGATGCGCCTAGATTGGTTTGTTGTGAACGTGATCGTCCTCCTTTCTCAATAACCCTAGGTACATATTTATAGTCCGTAGACTTTCTATCTTGGGAATAAACCCAGCTGTGTACGACTAAAGTCTATCTCTTAATTCTAAGCCTAAAACGTAATCTACCATAATATACAGATACATGGGCAATCTAGCCCAAACTTTCGCACAAGGCCGATTCAGAGACACTTTATACGCATGTCCTCTAAGCCCATCTTCGATCACGGCCCATCTCCTGCTCTGGCTAAATTCTGGTGATAACACAGTGATGGTGTAGATGCTTTTTCCGTCTGAAGCTCGCACTATTATTGTGTCACAGCGTGCTCTTAATGTGTAGCCAAGTACTTCTACTCAGCGCTGCAATTTGTTCCAAACAAAGGCACTAGTTGGTCCTGATAAATCTTGCAAGGTCATTATTGATGGCGGGAGTTGTCGCAATCTAGCAAGCAAGGAGTTTTGTGCCAAGCTGAAATTGAAGTATCTACCGCACCTGCATCCATATTATATTCAGTGGTTGATCGATAATGGTGAGATGAAGGTAAACCACATGGTGCGTGTTGATTTTGAGATTGGACCGTATAAGGATTTCATTGATTTTGATGTGGTTCCTATGACGGTGTGTCACCTATTATTGGGTCGGCCATGGCTCTATGACCGTTCTGTGCAACACAATGGACGCGCCAATACATATCACTTGCAGTTCAAGGGCAAGAAACTTAACTTACAGCCTATGTCACCACAGCAAATTGTCAGTGAATCTCGTCAAAAAGTTGAAGTAAACTTGGAGGATGTACCTATAGATAGGCGAGAGAATTGTAATACCGTGAGTGATATAACGAAAAGTGAGAGAGTGAATTCCTTAGTTATATTAGCCACCAAAGAGGATATGAGAGAGTTTAGTGAGGATCGGAGAAGTCGAATCCGGCGATGTAATTCCTCGCCGGAGGTGGAGATTAGACGCGGCGGAGCGGCGGCAGGGGTGGCGGGGGAGTAGGGTTTTGGAACCCAACTCCCCTCCGCGGCCTGCATTTATACAGGTCGACGCTCCAGTTTCTCGGGCCCCCCGGACTTCTTATACGGGTGGCCCACCGATTCAGGTGTTGTTGTGCGCATCTTTCGGCCCGAACCCGTAAATCCGCCGGAAAAATTCGGTTCCGACGGGATTTACGGGCTCTGTTAGAGATGCTCTAAATACATAAGCTATTTTGAAAGACGGGGAAGTGAGTTTTCGGGGGGACGACTTGTATAGGATCACTTCATTAGGTGGGATCGTAGGATCAACTCACAAAACTCATTCCTAGAAATTGCAAAAAAAAAAAGAAAAACTAAAACTTGTATACAACATATCTACCGGTTGTATCTACAACTCCACAAAAAATCAGCTCAAAAGTTCCTCTACAGGCAGAGAAAAAAAAAATAAACCTGCTGTGAATAGTATTAGCTTTAGGTGAACAGGATTTCCCACACTGGTAGAAAAATGGCCTTCCGTCCAGCCCCATTAGTCGCAAAAATATAGGAACCGCGACTAATGGGGTCTTTAGTCGCGGTTCGGGTGGCGAACCGCGACTAAAGAGCTGGGCCCAGCGCGCTCGCCGGCCAGCTCGGTGGACGGGAGGGGCTTTAGTCGCGGTTGGCCAGGCCAACCGCGACTAAAGGTCCTCGAAGCTCGGACCGAAGGCCTTTAGTCGCGGTTGGCCAGGCCAACCGGGACTAAAGGCCCATCCCTATAAAAGGGCCTCAGCTCACAGCACTTAGCCATTTGGTGCCACTTCTCTTCACAAGCTTCACAAGGGGGTGTAGATTTGCTTTTGGTTCCTCTTATGCACACAAGGTGTTTGATAAAATGCCCCAAGAGCATGAAACAAACATGATATGAAGTGTTGGAGCCACACTTGAGCTTCCTCATTTATTTTTTCCTCCTCGATCGCGGTTAGCAACTTGAACCTTTCATGCATGTGTGTCATTAATAAAATATGCATGTGTGTAGTTCATTGTTTAATTTATATTATTTATAGCTAGTTAGTTTAACAAATGCATGATGGTTAATTATATTTTTATATTATAATAATGCAGATGAATCGGCAATGGATGTACGGTAACCGACTCTCCGGCGAGTTCACTACGGGTTTGAAAGATTTCCTCGTAGTGGCTAATGCGAACAAGCAGAAGGGTTTTGTTATCCGTCCATGTGTTGACTGTAAGAATCGAAGGGTTACTCTTCCTCAAGAGAAGTTCACTCGCACCTGCTTCGGCACGGTTTCATGCCAAGCTATAATTGTTGGACCAAGCATGGAGAAAGAGGGGTTATAATGGAAGAAGATGAAGAAGGGGATGATTTCATCGATGAAAACTATCTTGATCATTTCGGTGATACTTTCATGGAGGATGCTCGAAGGTGAAGGGGAAGGTGAAGGGGAAGGTGAAGAAGAGGCACGTGATGAGCCCGTTGATGATCTTGGTCGGACCATTGCCGATGCACGGAGACGCTGCGAAACTGAAAAGGAGAGGGAGAATTTGGATCGCATGTTGGAGGATCACGGAAAGTCGCTGTACCCCGGATGCGATAATGGTCCGAAAAAGCTGGGATGCACACTGGATTTGCTGAAATGGAAGGCACGAGCAGGTGTAGCTGACTCGGCATTTGAAAACTTGCTGAAAATGTTGAAGAATATGTTTCCAAAGAATAACGAGTTGCCCGCCGATACGTACGAAGCAAAGAAGGTTGTCTGCCCTCTAGGTTTAGAGGTTCGAAGATACATGCATGCATCAACGATCGCATCCTCTACCGCGGTGAATACGAGAATTTGAATGAATGTCCGGTATGCACTTGCATTGCGTTATAAGATCGGAGGCGATGACCCCGGTGACGATGTTGAGGGCGAGAAACCCGGGAAGAGGGTTCCCGCCAAGGTGATGTGGTATGCTCCTATAATACCACGGTTGAAACGTCTGTTCGAGAACAAAGAGCATGCCAAGTTGTTGTGATGGCACAAAGAGGACCGTAAGTCGGACGGGGAGTTGAGACACCCCGCGGATGGAACGCAATGGAGAAAGATCGACAGAGAGTTCAAAGATTTTGCAGTCGACGCAAGGAACATAAGATTTGGTCTAAGTACGGATGGCATGAATCCTTTTGGCGAGCAGAGCTCCAGCCATAGCACACTGGCCCGTGACTCTATGCATCTACAACCTTCCTCCTTGGTTGTGCATGAAGCGGAAGTTCATTATGATGCCGGTGCTCATCCAAGGTCCGAAGCAACCCGGCAACGACATCGATGTGTACCTAAGGCCATTAGTTGATGAACTTTTACAGTTGTGGGGCAGACCTGGTGTCCGTGTGTGGGATGAGCACAAAGAAGAGGAATTTTACCTACGAGCGTTGCTTTTCGTAACCATCAACGATTGGCCTGCTCTTAGTAACCTTTCGGGACTCGTCAAATAAGGGATACAATGCATGCACGCACTGCTTACATGAGACCGAAAGTGTACATTTGCCAAATTGTAAGAAGAACGTGTACCTTGGGCATCGTCGATTTCTTCCGAAAATTCATCCAGTAAGAAAGAAAGGCAAGCATTACAACGGCAAGGCGGATCACCGGCCGAAGCCCGCGGAACGCACTCGGTGCTGAGGTATTTGATATGGTCAAGGATTTGAAAGTCATCTTTGGAAAGGGTCCCGGCGGACAATCGGTTCCGAAGGGAGCCGACGGGCACGCAGCCATGTGGAAGAAAAAAATCTATATTCGCGGGAGCTAGAATATTGGAAAGTCCTAGATGTCCGCTCTGCAATCGACGTGATGCACGTTACGAAGAATATTTGCGTGAACCTCCTAAGCTTCTTGGGCGTGTATGGGAAGACAAATGATACAAAGGAAGCACGGCGGGACCAGCAACGTTTGAAAGACCCTGATGACCGGCATCCGGAATGGTTTCAAGGTCGTGCCAGCTACGCTCTGACCAAAGAAGAGAAGGTCATCTTTTTTGAATGCCTGAGCAGTATGAAGGTCCCGTCTGGATTCTCGTCCAATATAAAGGGAATAATAAACATGGCGGAGAAAAAGTTCCAAAACCCGAAGTCTCACGACCGCCACGTGATTATGACGCAATTGCTTCCGATTGCTTTGAGGGGCTCCTGCCGGAAAATGTTCGAGTAGCCATTGTGAAGCTATGTGCATTCCTCAATGCAATCTCTCAGAAGGCAATCAATCCATAAGATCTACCACAGCTAAAGAACGATGTGGTCCAATGTCTTGTCAGTTTCAAGTTGGTGTTCCCGCCATCCTTCTTCAATATTATGACGCACCTCCTGGTTCACCTAGTCGAAGAGATTTCCATTCTCGGTCCTGTATTTCTACACAATATGTTCCCCTTCGAGAGGTTCATGGGAGTATTAAAGAAATATGTTCGTAACCGTGCTAGGCCGGAAGGAAGCATCGCCAAGGGCTATGGAAATGAGGAGGTAATTGAGTTTTGTGTTGACTTTGTTCCCGACCTTAAGCCGATTGGTCTTCCTCGATCGCGGCACGAGGGGAGACTAAGTGGAAAAGGCACGATCGGAAGGAAATCAACGATATGTATGGACGGCCATTCTCTGACTGAAGCACACCACACAGTTCTGACCAATTCCAGCTTGGTGGCTTCGTTCGAGGCGCAAAGCTCCTCCACCTGCTGGTAGGTTAGAGTGGGTGCGGTGGAAGCCATGAGAGAGTGATGAGAGATTGTAGAGATGTGATAATGCTGGCCAAGCCGGGCTACATATATGTAGTGAGAAATGGCGGGAAAAATGGGAGCGGAAAGACAGGAGGCGGGAAGAAAGTGGCGGGAAGAAAGAGGCGGGAAGAAAGAGGCGGGAAGAAAGAGGCGGGAAGACAGGGAAGAAATGGCGGGAAGAAAGAGGCGGGAAGACAGGGAAGAACTGGCGGGAAGAGGGGGCCGGAAAGATAGAGGCGGGAAGAGGGGGCCGACGGAAAGACAGAGGCGGGAAGAGGGGGCCGGCGGAAAGATAGAGGCGGCTGGGAAGAACTGGTGGGAAAAACTGGTGGGAGAGGGAGGCGGAAAGATTTTGAAATGAATTAGTTTTATTTTTCTGAATTTTTTGATATATTATTTGTATTTTTCAGATTTTTAAATGAATTAGTTTAATTTTTCTGAATTTTTTGATATATTATTTGTATTTTTAACATTTAGAAATGAATTAGTTTAATTTTTCTGAATTTTTTGATATATTATTTGTATTTTTAACATTTAGAAATGAATAAGTTTTATTTTTCTGAATTTATTGATATATTATATGTACTTTTAACATTTTGAAAAAGAAAAGAAATTTGAAAAATACCTTTAGTCGCGGTTGGCCTCGCCAACCGTGACTAAAGGGTATTTTCCGTGGAAAACGAAAACCCGGCGAAAAATACCCTTTAGTCACGGTTGGGGTCGCCAACCGCGACTAAAGATACCCCTTTAGTCGCGGTTGGGGTCCCCAACCGCGACCAAAGGTCGCCCAGTATAAATGTCGCGCCCGAACCGCCGCTGCCCCCATCTCTTCTTCCTCGATCGTTCCTCGCGCGAACTTCTCTCTGCAGGACGCCGTCAGGCTGCTCGCCGACCGCCGCCCTCGCCGACCGCTGCCCTCGCCGACTGCGCCGCCCTCGCCGACCGCCACCAGGGCCCCTCGCCGACCGCCGCCCTCGCCGACTGCCGCCGCGTGCGCGGCGCCGCCCCTCGACGTCGTCGCCAACACACGCACGCGCGCCACCACCGTACGTCGCCACCGTACACGCGCCCCTCGACGTCGTCTTCCCCGTCGGCGCCGGTGCTGCCGCGCGCACACACAGGGAGAGGGAGGCCGGCGGCCGGCCGGGGGCGCGCGCCAACACACACACGCACAGTAGGGCGGTGCCCGGCCCCGGCCCCTCCATCTCCCATTTTTTATTTTTTTTTTTAATTAAAAAAAATTTAACTTCATAAAAACTTTAATTAACTTAACAAAAAAAATTGAACTTCACAAAAACAGTAACTTAATTAAAATTTGAAACGTGTATGTGACAAAAAAAAATTAATTAAAATTGTAACTTAATTAAATTGTAAACGTGTATGTGAAGAATCTGCCTGACGACTATGCACGTGAACCTCGTAGGCAGGCACTCATGTTGAAGAAGAAGAAAGAGCGGGCGGAGAAGCAGGAGAAGAAAGCCTTGGAGGAGGCCGAAAAAGAATTAGCAAGTACAAAAAGCGGGAAACGAGTTGCCCAGCTCGGGGAACAAAGTAAACAATCGATTGCCCCGCTCATAGTGAAAGCCGCCGATCCGGATGCCCCCGATATCATAGAAGCTGCGGCAGCACGAGGGATTGAGCGTAACGAGTGCCGGAGAACAAGCGGCCAACTTAGGTATGACTCTTCGTCAAGCTGTTAGGCCTTGATGAGGCGCCGGTGAAGGAGGTAGTAATTACATATGTGCCGAATGGGCCTCTCGTCGAGCTCCGTGCGGGAAGAGGATCTACCTCCACAAATGACAAGTCTGCTAAAATGGTACAAGGGTTACATAAAAAATAAAAACGCCAAAGAATATATTTATGCGGAAGTTAGACATGAGCATCACTTCAAACATTACTATGTAACAATTCATCTGAGTGAATTGTTCCAGCTTCTCAATCTGCGTGAGCTCGACAAATCTATCATCAGTTGCTACGTTCTGTAAGTGATTTATTTCTACCCCATCTCGTTCATTGCCTGCACTATATATATGTCCTAACTATATTGTTCTGTACGCTATTATGCAGATTGAAGATCAAGGAATGCGAAGTAAGGAACGTCCATGATGTTGGGTTCATTGACCCACAAATCGTTAATGGATATGTGTTAAAACATCACCCCGCCGACGTGGAGGAAGACCTGTGGCGGTTTCTTGATAAGTAGGAACTCAAAAGTGATATTCTATTTCCTTACCATTTTGGGTGAGTGTTTCTGTCTTGAGCACATTCTCTTTTGTTTACTCCATGCATGGTATGTGGCTAATCGATGAGTTATGCATGATCTGTGCATGTATCGTGTCCGCAGGTTCCACTCGGATTCTCGCTAGTAATTAAATTTCACGACTCCACAGTAATCGTCCACGACTCTCTGAATATGGATTCAAAGCTTTGGACCGACATGAGAAAAATGATGCCGAAGTAATTATTTTCATTCATTTGCGCTCTATATCGATCGGCCTATTTCGTTCATTTCCTAATATCAAGTAACTAATAACTCTCTTGTTTTCATTTAATTTTCTTTGCCTCGTAGGGTTTGGAGACGGTTCGTAGATGCCAAGGTCGGTGAGTTCAAAAAGAGCTACATTTTATGCGGTCAAAGAGTGGGACTCGGGGATATTCAGCCAGCGGGGACCAATCTATGTGGATACTATGTTTGTGAGATGATCCGGAGATACACCTCCGAGCGGGTTCCGAGTGACAACAATATCAAGAGGAATAACCTCCGGATGATGCTTACTCCGAAGCTCGCTTCCGACCACTTCAAGAGGAACTAGCTGGATGGTTCGTGAGGGAAGTCGTCGATCCTAAAGGAGAACACTATGTAGAGGACGTAGAACTTTATATGCACTAAATTGTGTATGGAAACTTGTTCAAAATTGTATATGCTTGGTCATCCGATATTGAATATATATTGTATATTCCTCTTGAATTCTCTTTGGTTCTAATTTCAAATTTGTTTGAAATTGTACATTCATATGCATGTATGTAGTACCGTAGAATATGTGAAACTCCTTCAAAATTAAAATAAAACACAAAAGAAATAAAACAATACAAATTAAAAAGAAAACAGGTTTAGGGGGGGCTAAAACCCTAAACCTGCGGCGGCCTTTAGTCGCGGTTGGCCAGGAGAACCGCGACTAAAGGTCCTCCGCCCCGACGGTCGCCTGGCGCCCACGTGGACGGGCCTTTAGTCGCGGTTCGTAAGCAACCGCGACTAAAGTGGGGGGGCTTTAGTCGCGCTTATTTGGTCGCGGTTGCACAACCGCGACTAATGGCAGTTGCGAACCGCGACCAATGGCCCTTTTTTCCACTAGTGCCACTGTTCATACCTTTTTCGCGAAAACGCAAAAGACTTGCGTTTCGATGCATTGATAGATAGAAAAGGTTATATGTACATGTCCACAAAGGACCAACACCCCGCACTACAACTCGACCCAAGAAAGGAGACCTAGCCTAGGGGAGGATCTGGCGGACACCCCGGGCTCCCGCGCTCGCCCACTGTTGCGCCTCGGTCTTGATGTCGTTGAGCAAGGAAGACACCGAAGGCTGTGCGTTGTCAAAGATCGCAGCATTCCGGTGCTTCCATATCCACCACGCCGTGAGCATGATTATCGACGATGTACCTTTGCGCAACTGGCGGGGAGCGGTCCGCACCTTCTGCGACCACCACTCCACGAAGTCTCCCTCAGAAGTCGGAGGCCCTGAGGTGGATCGAATCCACGAGAGGACCTCGAACCAGATCGTCCTGGAGAATGAGCATCCAGTGAGTAGATGCGTCATAGTCTCCTCGGATTGGTCACACAGCGGGCATCCGGGCGCATGTGGAAGACCACGACGCGCCGGCCCTCTCACCCGTCCAACACTCGTCCGGACAGGCCAGCCATATAAAGAATTTCACCCTAGGAGGCGCCCAGGATCTCCAGTTCAACTCCCATGATGCTGAGGTGATCCCCCCTGGAAGAGGGCCTCATAGCAAGAATGGGAGGTGTGCGCGCCGTCCGTCGTCCACAACCAGGTCAGCGTGTCTTGTTCCTCCGAAAGCTGGACTTCCCTCAGCCTGCCCCAAAGTTGCACATATTGCCATAGTGCAAGGGGACTCGGTGCTCCAGCTGTGTCGGGAATCCAGGTGCGCTCTACCAGTGCCTGACGCACCGTACGCACCTTCCTGCGCCGTTTAGGAACCAGCGCGAACACCTCTGGCGCCATCTCCTTGATGGACCTGCCGTCCAACCAACGGTCCTCCCAGAAGAGAGCGGATTCTCCGTTACCCACTATCATCGAGGTGGAGGCCGCAAAGATGTCCAGCTCTGCCTTCGAGAACTGCATGTCCAGCCCGCGCCATGGCCGTCGGGGGTCCGTGTGCATCCTCCATAGCCACCGCCCTAAGGCTTATGGCCATCCGTGCAAGGTCGGGGATCCCCAACCCCCCTAGGTTAAGCGGTCGGCACACCCTTGCCCAGTGCACGTGGCAATGACCTCCATTGGCCTCCATTGGCCTCAGCCCGGCCCACCCAGAGGAACCCTCGTATGATCTTGTTGATCTGTTTGAGGGTCTTTTTGTTCAGGGCCAGTACCATTAGTTGGTGCAGCGGGATTGCCGCGAGTACAGCTCGGATCAGCGCCAAACGTCCGGCTTGCGGCATCATGGATGCCCGCCAAGTCGGGAGTTTGTCAGCTAGCCTGTCCAAAAGCGGCTGGAAAGTCTCGGCCGACAGACGCCTAATAGACAGGGGAATGCCCAGGTATTTCACCGGAAAAGACGCTAGCTGGCCACTGTTCGTACCTAAGATTTGTCTTTTTTGATTCTCTAAGTGTAGGTTAAATTTGCAGCTGAGATTTTTAGAGGTTGCATACATATGACAGATGTTTGTTGTCAAATTTTTCTAGAATATTTGAACATGTTTGATCTGTTCAAACAAATTGATCTCACAGATCCTATGTAAAGTGAGATCACATCGAGTTTTCGGGAAAGCTCCACTCCAGCAACAGAAGGGCACAGCGCAGAAGCTTCTGATCGGAACCAATGCCGGCGCTGCGCCCACTTCCGCTGCCGCACTTCACCCTCCCGCCGCTCGCCGGCGAGGACCTCGCCTTCGTTACCGCCCTCCGCTCGCACCTCTCCTCCTCGCCGCCGCCCGCGCCATCCTCCCTCTCCCGCTTCCTGCCCCAGCTCAACCCCCTCCGCCTCACCCACCTCCTCCTCTCTCCGCCCCGGGCGCCTCGCAACCTCATCGCCTCCCTCCTCCCCTCGCCGCCGCCCCCGCTCCCCTTCGCTCTCCTCCTCCACTCCCTCCCCCCGCGCCGCGCTTCCGACCTCCTCTCCTCCCTGCTCCCCTCCCTGCCGCACCACACCTTCCCGGACCTCCTCCACCACCTCGTCCTCACCGCCCGCCTCGCCGGCCACGCCGCCGCGGTGCCGACCATCGACGTGCTCTTCTCCACCTGCGCGCGCCGAAACAAGCTCTCTCACGCCACGCTCACCTTCCGCGCCATGCGCGCGCACGGCCTGCTCCCGCGGGTCGAGTCCTGCAACGTCTTCATCTCCGCCGCGCTCCGCCTCAAGCGCCCCGAGATCGCCGTGTCCTTCTTCCGGGAGATGCGCCGCTGCCGTGTCTCGCCCAACGTGTACACGGCCAACATGCTGCTCCGTGCATTCTGCGACCTGGGGCGGGTCGCCGACGCCGCCAAGGTGCTTGACGAAATGCCGGATTGGGGCATTGACAGGACGGTGGTCAGCTTCAACACCTTGATCGCTGCTTACTGCGGTGACCCTGGGGGCCTCGAGCATGCGCTGGAGCTGAAGAAGAAGATGGAGCGGGAGGGGCTGCCGCCCAACGACGTAACCTACAACACGCTCATCCACGGACTGTGCAACAAGAAGAGGATGCAGCACGCGAACCGGCTGCTGAGCGAGATGAGGGAGATGAGGGTCACGCCGAACACAGTAACGTACAACACGCTGATTTACGGGTACGTCATACTTGGCGATAACGGGGCGGCGTCGAGGGTCCACGAAGAGATGGTCACGAACAGAGTGGAGCTTAGTATCGTGACGTACAACGCGCTCATTCTTGGTCTTTGCCAGGACGGGAAGATAAAGAAGGCCGAGCATCTGGTCCAGCAGCTTGACAGGCAAAAGCTTGAACCTAATGCTTCGACGTTCTCGGCACTGATTATTGGGCAATGCAAGGCGCACAATTCAGAACGAGCGCTGCAGCTGTTGAATGCGATGAAAAATACTGGCTTCCATCCCAACTATGACATTTATAAGATGGTTATCTCTACTTTCTGCAAGAATAAGGATTCTCAAGGAGCAGTGGATGTGATGAAGGACTTGCTCAGTAGGTGCATGGCTCCTGACAAGGTCTTGCTGCATGAATTCTTTGATCATCTCTCAGTGGCCAAAAAACTCCACCTGGCACTAGATTTGCAGTTAGCTGATAAAGGTGCAAGGTTTATTCCTGCTGTCTACTATACTGGTGATTACAGGAACAAGGGCGAAGAGGAAAACACATGTTAACACAATGAAGCCCTGTCATAATGTACAATTGGTTTATTTGGGAAGCAGTAGAACCTCATTCCTTTGGCATAGTATGGAATTTGCTTTGGCATGTGCTATGGAATCTGGTCAGCTCAGTTTTGGATTTAGTGAAGACATCCTTATAATGGTTCTTGCCTGTAGATAGCTGAATTAATTGTTCCTGCGAGAAGATGACTGTGGCAGATGATGGCTTCAGTGAGAAACTGCTGTACTGCGTACTACGTGTCTAACACAGATGTCAACCAAGAATTCTTCATAATCAAAGGCTTGTAAGGCTTGCACTATTCTGCAAAACTTCTGTTATTATATTGACAAACTATCAGATAAAACTGAATGATGTTGAATTGTGCTTTGATGGTTCCACCATATAAGGTAGTAATTCTTACTTCAAACATCTCGAAACCATCTAAAAACTATCTTTAAAAAAATTTAAAGTTCAAAGTAAGTTTATGTTGTGCGGAAGTTTGGTGTGAGCAAGCACTAGTGACTTCTGCCATTTTTCTTCAGTTTTTTTAATATAGCTTACAAGATGTTGGGGGGTTTCCTCTTTTACGTGCCTCTACACACAAATTTATTTGAATATGTATTTTGTTAGAGATTTTTGATTAATTAACAATTTCCTCCTGGAAAATTACAATGCATGTAGAATATAGATACTATGTCTATATCTGCCATGAATTTGCATGATGCACAATGCGCTCGATATAGTTATATCTGCATGCCAGACAGCATTTTATTAGTTAGCCACGTTTAAGATGTACTCCCTCTGTATTTTATTGTAAGACGTTATGCCACACTGTTTTAGTAATCTAAAACTTCTTACATTCTAATACAGAGGGAGTAGTTAACTCCTAGTTTGTTGAAGGAAAATGTTAGTACCTTTCAGCATTTCCATTATGCCCGTCATCATACTTTATGGTGATCAGCGTAGTTCTACCTTAGAAATATTCAACTACGTTCGGGTAAATATTGTCAACCATGGCATACATTAAGAATTATTGTCAACAAAAAGTATGGATCAAAATATTATTTGAATTTTCAAACGCAACATCATAACAAAGTGAAAAAATAAGCAATGGATGTAATCTAAGGCCTCTACATAAGATTAACAGCACGCATGCATAGACCAAAAAGTGGTCAATTCTTCTGGAAATTTTGATTTTAACTTTTTTTTTCCTAAGTAAAGAACCACGCATGAATCAAGTGAACTTCCTTCACTTGTTTCTTCCAACCAATTTTCCTTTGATATTGGTTAGGAAAAAGTTATTACACAAGAAAAAACTTTAAAAGCTTATTCATCCGCATGGGTAGATCGACTACCATCATCTGATTTGCTGCAACTGCTACTTCTTTGAATATTACCAAGACCTTCTCCATTATGCATCAAAACAGTAACTAATATATCAACCTTGTTCCCACAAACACCTCATGTGCATTAAAACTGAATGAAATTTAATAGACACGTGCATAGAGGAGAGGGAGCAAACCCCATAGGTATTAAGGTTTGTGGTGTAAGAGATGGCCACGTTGTCTATGTGGTTGTGAAGGAGTGGTCACTTGATGGTGTTGGACATGGTGAGGAGCCTGGTGATGGGAGATGTGAAGAGGATTGACGAGGAGGAAGAAGAGCATGCAGGAGGGGACACCCAACAGATATGTTCCCGTAAACTCCTCCAGCTTCCAGTTGGTAACACATCGGCCGGGGAGATGAACATACATTAAACAGTAATGAAAAATGCCATGAACAATCCACGATCAATGTTCGTGGGTCGATAGTAGAGAAATGAAGCAGATAAGGGTGGTGACGGTTGTCAAGGAACGAAGATGGAGGGTGATGTTGATGTGAGTGAGGAGCTTGGCAGCGGGACTGAGGGAGTAAGGATCTCTCTTCCTTGCTCAAGTCACATGTCGGTGCAATACTTTGGTGGCCTTATACAAAGGGGAAAAAAGCATGTGATGCAGATCCAATGTCTAGAAGAACGCATGAGATTCCATTTGCTCCAGCCTCCTTGTTATTTTCATTGTATTCTACAAATGCATGGTGATGCCCATACAACAATCTGTATTTTTAGATTTTTAAACTTATTTATGGATTTTATTTAGGTAAGTGGCGAGGGATTGATGAATTTAGAGGAGAAGAAGATTTCAACACTGTTGGGGGGATGACCCCCGGTATGCCAAAGGCATGCCAAACCGGATGGTTTGAGCCATCACGATACCGGTTTAATGTTCGTACCGGAACATAGAGATAAGGAATCAGCTAAGTGAGGCTAAGCCGGTATCCCCAAGAGGGGTATGCCGGAACCGGGTAAGAAGATACCGGGCTACCGGAAAGAAGAGCATGTCGGCAGAACTGGTCAAAGATTCTTTCCAGAGCTAGAAGACAAAGATGAGCTAAGCAAAGTAGCTTTAAACGAAGAGTCGACGATAAAGAGAAGGATGACGGTCAAAGAAGCCGGAGGACGTCGGCATCCCCGATTAAAGAGGACTCCGGTGTCATCTATGATTAAAGTAGCTTTGTAAAGTAGTTTGTCTAGTCAAAGATACCATTAGGGTTTCTTGCCCTGTAAGCCACCCTCTCCCCTATATAAGGAGAGGGGGCAGCCCTTCTTACGGGCACGCACGAAGAGAGCTAGGGTTAGAAGAACACCTGTACTTGTAACCTGTTGAGATCAATAAAGAAGATGATCTAGAGCGAGTTCTTCCTTATGTCTTTCTTCTTCAACCTCTAGCCTTGGCTAAGTTCTTGAGGAAACCAT
>NC_061512.1:75048540-75074053 GCF_022539505.1 Lolium rigidum | reverse complement strand
CGCGGCTCCCTAGCCGTCACCGGTAACGGAAGGCCTCTCGACCAGACGGCAACCTTCCCGTCCGAGCCTCTGCGAGGGGTTTCAAACTAGAGGGAGGGGAAAACTGAGGAAAAGTTAAGAGGCTGGGGAAAACTGAGTACAACTAACGAACCAGGGGCACGAAAATAGAAATCCCAATAAAAAAACTAGCAAGGACAGACCTTTGCCTTGTGCATCTAGCTTGGTCGTGATGACAAAGCTTATGCTTCCTTCAAGACATAATACTACACTTGACCATTCTTTTTTAGTGAAGACTCACAATTTTATCGGACATAAACCACTATGGGACAACTCCATTAAAGAACATATTCACATGCCCATTTTCACCAAATATATGACATGCTTCAAGCATATGATCTTTTCATTATGGTCACATATTGTACTTGCACTTAACAATCTTGATGTTCAGCAACTTGATGATATCCACACATGGAATTTATAGAAACTTATTTTTGATGCATGCTAATGAAAAGATACCATGCCACGAGATCACATGATCCCATGTGGTACACCTTTGATTTGAGTTTTGACCAACTTGAATCTACTCGTTGCACTATGTCTTGGAAAACCGTGTATCTCCTATTACTCTACCAAACATTCTTGATATGCATAAAGAATTATTCAGTTGGAATCAAACTCTCGAGAACTTGTACCCCCATGGCTTAACACACAAGCTAGTGCATGGTTTCCTTTTAGTTCCACACAAGAACTCCATCTTTCTTTATTTTCTTATTATTTCAAACTCGAATCCAACATATGGTTTTCAAGAATTTCCTATGCAAAATCCCTTGAAGTATAACCCAGTGAAAATAGTAGTCATAGGTATTGTCATTAATCTCCCAAACCATGCATTGGGGCTCCATGCACTTTCAACCATTGAAAAAAATCGGTTTCTTCGTATTTTTTCATAGTGTCTCATACATGCAACTAGGATGCGTCCACATATGGATTAACTTGTTAACCTTCATGCATTTTATCTAAAAGAAAATATGCAACTATTTACAGGTCAGAACCACTTCACCATGTCCTTTGATTGTAATTTTTATATATATAAAATATGTACTTGGGCTCAATAATAATTGAAACATTGACATCATCGCGTTGGGCTCAGCGAATCTGGTTCGCTAAATCCCTTGTATCGTGGATCCGACGAGCCCGAACCCGCTCACCACATCTTCGGCTGAAGCCAAACTATTGGAATTTATAGGTCAAGCTCACTAATAAAACCCTAGAAATCACAAATGCATGTCTGACTTGAATAACATAGGCAGAAAGCTTAGTTGCACGTTTAGGAGGGGAGACAATGCATAATCCTCCTAGTAGTATGTGTAGAAGATTTAAAAAAATGGATATGTCATGTTTCATGATCAAATCAAGCCCCACTAATGCATTTTGAAAGATCAAAATACGCAGGTGAAACGAGAACCTCTTGGGCCCCATGCTGAAAGGGGAACATGTGAGAAGAAACTTGCACCATCACACATAACTCAAATTTTTATTCTTGCTCTCTCTCTCTCTCTCTCTCTCTAGATGGTTGAAGGGATTCATTTTCCATGCGTGGATGTAACAATGTTTGCTTTATTTAATCATTCCAAAACTGAGATAATGGATGTATGAAGTTTGGAACACTTAGTTTGAATGATTATATTGCCTAGCTTACTGAGACTGCACATCGTTGCATTGAGATCCTGCCATTGTAGGGAAGCCCTTGGGACGTGCATAGGACACAAAGCTTAGTGGTCGCCAAAAAAATGTAACACCAACTCCATTTTTTTACAAAATAATTGCTTGCCTTATTTTTGGTCACTGTTGTGTTCGATGTGTATGTTCTGCCATCTATATTGTCTATATGGGTAGTAAATTTGGAGATGATGATTTTAGATTGACCATTTTTTTATATAGATGGCCCACTAGTAGAAAACATGCCTTTGGTCAGGCACCTTTTGTCCCCTCCGTGTCCTGGGCCAGGACCCAAGGCCTGGCCACGTCACCCCGAAAACGCCCAAGCACGACACTCATTGGTCCCGGTTTATTAGGACCCTTTTGTCACGGTTTGAGATACAAACTGGGACTAAAGGGTTCTGCGGCCAGGTGCTACCCCTTTAGTCCCGGTTTGTATCTCATACCGTGACAAATGGGCGAACCCTATATATATGGCAGCCCCCCTTCTCACTCTCTTATTTTTTTTGTTGGTGGAGGAGTGTGGCTTTGTGCTTGTCTTTTTTTGCTAGTATGCACTAGAGGTGTTTGTTGAAATGTGTGTTAGAGTGACACTACTCGAGTTCACAGAAAACAAGTATGATATGAGGTGCCCGAGCCACACTTAAACTTCCTCCTCTTAATTTCCACCTGTCCTACAAGGTTAGCAACTATTTTCTCGTTTAGACCGTGCGGTACTAATTTTAGGATCGTGATTGTGTTTGATATACAATTGTTTCATGCAGATGAGCCATCCATGGATGTACGGTGACCGACGCACACCCGCTTACATAAAAGGCGTGCATTCTTTTCGCGATGCGACCGAGGCGAACAAGCATGGTGATGGCTTTATGTATTGTCCATGTGTTGATTGTCGGAATGTGAAGGATCACACTTCCTCAAGAGTCATTCAGAGCCACCTGCTTCATTCCGGTTTCATGTCTGGCTATAATGTTTGGACGAAGCACGGAGAAAGAGGGGTTATGATGAAAGACGGCGATGAATAAGAGAACGATGATGGCTACCGATCTATGTTCCCTGAGTACGCTGGACGGCAATGGAAGACAATGAAGAAGAATGCCAGGGTGAAGAATAAGAACCAGGTGAGCCCGCTGATGATTTTGGTCGGGTCATTTCTGATGCACGGAGAGGCTACGATACAGAAAAAGAGCGGCTGCAGTTCGAGCAGATGTTACAGGACCACAATAAATTGTTGTACCCAACTTGTGAAGATGGCCAGAAGAAGCTAGGCAGCACACTAGAATTGTTGAAGTGGAAGGCAAAGAGCGGTGTGTCTGACTCGGCATTTGAAAAGTTGATGCTAATAATGAAGAAGATGATTCCAAGAAAGAACGCCCGCCAGCACGTACGAAGCAAAGAAGGTTGTCTGCCCTGTAGGATTAGACGTGCAGAAGATACATGCATGCCCTAATGACTGCATCCTCTACCGTGGTGAGTACGAGAATATGGATAAATGCCCGGTATGCAGTGCATTGCGGTATAAGATCAGAAAAGATGACCCTGGTGATACTGAGGGCGAGCCACGCAAAAAGATGGTTCCTGCGAAGATGATGTGGTATGCTCCTATAATACCACGGTTGAAACATCTGTTCAGAAACAAAGAGCATACCAAGTTGTTGCGATGGCACATGGAATACCGTAAGAAAGACGATAAGTTGAGGCACCCCGCTGATGGTCGGCAGTGGAGAAAAATTGAGAGAGAGTTTCCGGACTTTGCAGATGATGCAAGGAACTTATGGTTTGGTCTAAGTACAGATGGCAAGAATCCTTTTGGGGAGAAGAGCTGCAGCCATAGCACCTGGCCTGTGACTCTATGTATCTACAACCTTCCTCCCTGGTTGTGCATGAACCGGAAGTTCATTATGATGCCAGTGCTCATCCAAGGTCCGAAGCAACCTGGCAATGATATTGATGTGTACCTAAGGCCATTAGTTGATGAAATTTTATAGTTGTGGGCTAAACCAGGTGTACATGTGTGGGATGAGCACAAACAAGAGGAATTTGACCTACGAGCGTTGCTTTTCGTAACCATAAATGACTGGCCTGCTCTTAGTAACATTTCAGGATAATCAAACAAGGGATACAATGTATGCACGCACTGTTTGGATCAGACAGAAAGTATATATCTGGAAAAATGTAGGAAGAATGTGTACCCCTACAATCGTCATTTTCTTCCGTAAAAGTATCCCTTAAAGAAAAAAGGCAAGCATTTCGATGGCAAGGCACAAACCCGGTCAAAGCCTTTCACCTGTACTGGTGTTGAAGTATTTGGTATGGTCAAGGATTTAAAAGTAATCTTTGGAAAGGTGCTTGTGACGGTAAAGCACACGTCCGTTGGGAACCCCAAGAGGAAGGTATGATGAGTACAGCAGCGAGTTTTCCCTCAGTAAGAAACCAAGGTTATCGAACCAGTAGGAGATGAAGATCACGTGAAGGTTGTTGGTGAAGGAGTGTAGTGCGGCGCAACACCAGGGATTCCGGCGCCAACGTGGAACCTGCACAAGACAATCAAAATACTTTGCCCCAACTTAACAGTGAGGTTGTCAATCTCACCGGCTTGCTGAAAACAAAGGATTAAACGTATGGTGTGGAAAATTATGTTTGCTTGCAGAAAAAAAAGAGAACAATGATTGCAGTAGGTTGTATTTTAGATGTAAAAGAATGGACCGGGGTCCACAGTTCACTAGTGGTGTCTCTCCAATAAGATAAATAACATGTTGGGTAAACAAATTACAGTTGGGCAATTGACAAATAGAGAGGGCATAACAATGCACATACATATCATGATGACTACTATGAGATTTACTTAGGGCATTACGACAAAGAACATAGACCGCCATCCAGCATGCATCTATGCCTAAAAAGTCCATCTTCGGGTTAGCATCCGCACCCCTTCCAGAATTAAGTTGCAAGCAACAGACAATTGCATTAAGTACTGTGCGTAATGTAAATAATACAAATATCCTTAGACAAAGCATTGATGTTTTATCCCTAGTGGCAACAACACATCCACAACCTTACAACTTTCTGTCACTGTCCCAGATTCAATGGAGGCATGAACCCACTATCTACCATAAATACCCCTCTTGGAGTTACAAGTATCAACTTGGCCAGAGCTTCTACTAGCAACGGAGAGCATGCAAGATCATAAACAACATATATGATAGATCAATAATCAACTTGACATAGTATTCCATATTCACCGGATCCCAACAAACACAACATGTAGCATTACAAATAGATGATCTTGATCATGATAGGCAGCTCACAAGATCTAAACATGATGGAATAATAGGAGAAGACAACCATCTAGCTACTGCTATGAACCCATAGTCCAAGGATGAACTACTCACGCATCAGTCCGGAGGCGGGCATGGTGATGTAGAGCCCTCCGGTGATGATTCCCCTCTCCGGCAGGGTGCCGGAGGAGATCTTCTGAACCCCCCTCCCCGAGATGGGGTTGACGGCGGCGGCGTCTCTGGAACTGTTCTCGTATTTTGGCTCTCGGTACTACGGTTTTCGGAGACGAAGGAATAAATAGGCGAAGGGGCAGCATCTGGGGAGCCAGGGGGCTCCCTCCCCACATGTCGGCGTGGCAGTGCCCCCCCGGGCCGCCCTATGGTGTGGGCCCCCTGCTGGCCTTCGTCAACTCTTCTTCGGTCTTTGATACGTCTCAAACGTATCTATAATTCCTTATGTTCCATGCTACTTTTATGATGATACTCACATGTTTTATACACATTATATGTCATATTTATGCGTTTTCCGGAACTAACCTATTGACGAGATGCCAAAGGGCCGATTGCTTCGTTTTCTGCTGTTTTTGGTTTCGAAATCCTAGTAAGGAAATATTCTCGGAATCGGACGAAATCAATGCCCGGTATCCTATTTTTCCACGAAGCTTCCGGAACACCCGAGAGCCACCAGAGGGGAGCCCTGGTGGGCCCAGATGATAGGGCGGCGCGGCCAGGGCCTGGGCCGCGCCCCCTATTGTGTCACCGCCTCGTCAGCCCTCCGACTCCGCCTCTTCGCCTATTTAAAGGTCCCTGACCTAAAACCTCGAGACGGAAAAGCCACGGTACGAGAAACCTTCCATAGCCGCCGCCATCGCGAAGCCAAGATCTGGGGGACAGGAGTCTCTGTTCCGGCATGCCGCCGGGACGGGGAAGTGCCCCCGGAAGGCTCCTCCATCGACACCACCGCCATCTTCATCAACGCTGCTGTCTCCCATGAGGAGGTAGTAGTTCTCCATCGAGGCTCGGGGCTGTACCGGTAGCTATGTGGTTAATCTCTCTCCTATGTACTTCAATGCAATGATCTCATGAGCTGCCTTACATGATTGAGATTCATATGAGTTTTGTATCACTATTAGTCTATGTGCTACTCTTGTGATGTTATTAAAGTAGTCTATTCCTCCTTCACGGTGTAATGGTGACGAGTGTGTGCATCGTGTAGTACTTGGCGTAGGCTATGATCATAATCTCTTGTAGGTTATGGAGTTAATTATTACTATGATAGTATTGATGTGATTTATTCCCCCTTCGTAGTGTGATGGTGACAGTGTGCATGCTATGTTAGTACTCGGTTTAAATTGCAAAGATCTATTATGCTCTAAAGGTTACTTAAATATGAATGTCGAATGTTGTGGAGCTTGTTAACTCCGGCATTGAGGTGCTCTCGTAGCCCTACACAACGAATGGTGTTCATTATCAAACAAGAGTATATGTAGCACAAAGGAAGAGAACTTATTTATTTATGTGATCAATGTTGAGAGTGTCCACTAGTGAAAGTATGATCCCTAGGCCTTGTTTCCAAATACTGCAATCATCGCTTGTTTATTGTTTTATCGCATCTTTACTTCCTCGCAATATTACTACCATCAACCGCACGCCGACAAGCACTTTTCACGCGCCGTTACTACTACTCATATTCATTCATACCATTTTTATTTCACTATCTCTTCGCCGAACTAGTGCACCTATACATCTGACAAGTGTATTAGGTGTGTTGGGGACACAAGAGACTTCTTGTATCGTGATTGCAGGGTTGCTTGAGAGGGATATCTTTGACCTCTTCCTCCCCGAGTTCGATAAACCTTGGGTGATCCACTTAAGGGAAACTTGCTGCTGTTCTACAAACCTCTCGCTCTTGGAGGCCCAACACTGTCTACAAGAATAGAAGCACCCATAGACATCAAGCACTTTTCCAGGCGCCGTTGTCGGGGAGGAAAGGTAAAAGGCACTCATACTCCGGTCCCAGGTAACTAAGTACTTTTCTGTTGCCGTTGTGTGTGTGCTCGAAGCTATTTCCTTTAGATCCTGCAATTGCATCTTTTTGTTTCTTGTTAAACACTAGTAAGGCATAATGGAAAACATATGTGAGCTTTTTGTACTATTTCTCGAGTCAAGACATGAATGGTTTAATGCGAAAATTAAAAAACCTATGAAACCTTATTTGCATGCTAGTAGCAATGATATTAGTATGAACGCTTTGAACACCATTGTTGCTAATGATATAGAAAATTCTAAGCTTGGGGAGGTCGGTTTTGATGAAAATGATCTCTTTAGCCCTCCGGGTATTGAGGAGAAAGTTTATGTTGATTATGATATGCGTCCCATATATGATTATAATGATAGTGGTCTTTTGGTGCCGCCTACTATGGAGGATAAATTTGATTATGATTATACTATGCCTCCTACACTTGATGAGAATAATAATGATAGTTACTTTGTTGAATTTGCTCCCACTACAACTAATAAAACTGATTATGCTTATGTTGGGAGTAGTAATAATTTTATGCATGAGACTCATGATAAGAATGTTTCATTTGATAGTTATATTGTTGAGTTTGCTCATGATGCTACTGAAAGTTATTATGAGAGAGGAAAATATGGTTGTAGAAATTTTCATGTTACTAAAACACCTCTCTATATGCTGAAATTTTTGAAGTTACACTTGTTTTATCTTTCTATGCTTGTTGCATTATGCTTCATGAATTTTTTTATTTACAAGATTCCTATGCATAGGAAGCATGTTAGGCTTAAAATTGTTTTGAATTTTCTTCTTGATGCTCTCTTTTGCTTCAACTACTATTTCTTGGGAGTGCATCATTAAAACTGCTGAGCCCATCTTAATGGCTATAAAGAAAGCACTTCTTGGGAGATAACCCATGTTTTTATTTTACTACAGCAATTTTGTTTTATATTTGAGTCTTGGAAGTTGTTACTACTGTAGCAACCTCTCCTTATCTTTATTTTATTGCATTTGTTGTGCCAAGTAAAGTCTTTGATAGTAAGGTTGATACTAGATTTGGATTACTGCGCAGAAACAGATTTCTTGCTGTCACGAATTTGGGTATGATTCTCCGTAGATAACTCAGAAAAATCTGCCAATTTACGGGAGTGATCCACAGATATGTACGCAACTTTCATTCAATTTGGGCATTTTCATCTGAGCAAGTCTGGTGCCTCTACAAAATTCGTCTTTACGGACTGTTCTGTTTTGACAGATTCTGCCTTTTATTTCGCATTGCCTCTTTTGCTGTGTTGGATGGATTTCTTTGTTCCATTAACTTCCAGTAGCTTTGAGCAATGTCCAGAAGTGTTAAGAATGATTGTGTCACCTCTGAACATGTGAATTTTTGATTATGCACTAACCCTCTAATGAGTTTGTTTCGAGTTTGGTGTGGAGGAAGTTTTCAAGGGTCAAGAGAGGAGGATGATATACTATGATCGAGAAGAGTGAAAAGTCTAAGCTTGGGGATGCCCCCGTGGTTCATCCCTGCATATTTCAAGAAGACTCAAGCATCTAAGCTTGGGGATGCCCAAGGCATCCCCTTCTTCATCGACAAATTATCAGGTTTCTTCTCTTGAAACTATATTTTTATTCGGTCACATCTTATGTACTTTGCTTGGAGCGTCTGTGTGCTTTTATTTTCGTTTTGTTATTTTCATTCTCTGAATAAATTCATGCTTGTGTGGGAGAGAGACACGCTCCGCTGGTTCATATGAACACATGTGTTCTTAGCTTTATTCTTAATGTTCATGGCGAAGGTTGAAACTGCTTCGTTAATTGTTATATGGTTGGAAACAGAAAATGTTGCATGTGGTAATTGGTATAATGTCTTGAATAATTTGATACTTGGCAATTTTTGTGCTCATATAGATCATGTTTAAGCTCTTGCATCATGTACTTTGCACCCATTAATGAATAACTACATAGAGCTTGTTAAAATTTGGTTTGCATGATTGATCTCTAGAGTCTAGATATTTTCTGGTTGAGGTGTTTGAAAAACAAGGAGACAATGTAAAGTCTTATAATAGTTACAATATGTTCATATGTGAGTCTTGCTGCACCTTTTATACTTGAGTTTGCTTCAAACAACCTTGCTAGCCTAGCTTTGTATTGAGAGGAATTCTTCTCGTGCATCCAAATCCTTGAGCCAAATACTATGCCATTTGTGTCCACCATACCTACCTACCACATGGTATTTCTCTGCCATTCCAAAGTAAATTACTTCATGTGCTACCTTTAAACAATTCAAAAGCTATTATCTCTTATTTGTGTCAATGTTTTATAGCTCATGAGGAAGTATGTGGTGTTTTATCTTTCGATCTTGTCATTTACTTTTGACAGACTTTCACAATGGACTAGTGGCTTCATCCGCTTATCCAATAATTTTGCAAAAAGAGCTGGCAATGGGGTTCCCAGCCCCAATTAATCAACCTTCATTAATAATTCTCTTCACATGTTTTGCTCGATTCATCAGTAAGCAACTTAATTTTGCAAATAGACACTCCTTCATGGTATGTGAATGTTGGAAGGCACCCGAGGATTCGGTTAGCCATGGCTTGTGTAAGCAAAAGGTTGGGAGGAGTGTCAACCATAAATAATGAAACTAAAATACATGTCTAAACAAAAGAGAAGAGGGATGATCTACCTTGTTGGTAGAGATAACGTCCTTCATGGGAGCCGCTCTTGAAAGTCTGGTTGATGAGGTAGTTAGAGTGCCCACTATCATTCGTTGACAACAACAAACACCTCTCAAAACTTTACTTTTATACGCTCTATATGATTTCAAAACTTAAAAAGCTCTAGCACATGATTTAATCCATGCTTCCCTCTGCGAAGGGCCATTCTTCTACTTTTATGTTGAGTCAGTTTACCTACTTCTTTCTATCTTAGAAGCAAACACTTGTGTCAACTGTGTGCATTGATTCTTACATGTTTACCTATTGCACTTGTTACATTACTTTATGTTGACAACTATCCATGAGATATACATGTTACAAGTTGAAAGCAATTGCTGAAACTTAATCATCCTTTGTGTTGCTTCAAAGCTTTCTACTAAGAATTTATTGCTTTATGAGTAACTCTTATGCAAGTCTTATTGATGCTTGTCTTGAAAGTACTATTCATGAAAAGTCTTTGCTATATGGTTCAGTTGTTTACTCATTGTCTTTACCATTGCTTTGAATCGCTGCATTCATCTCATATGCTTTACAATAGTATGATCAAGATTATGATAGCATGTCACTTCAGAAATTATCTTTGTTATCGTTTACCTACTCGAGGGCGAGTAGGAACTAAGCTTGGGGATGCTTGATACGTCTCAAACGTATCTATAATTTCTTATGTTCCATGCTACTTTTATGATGATACTCACATGTTTTATACACATTATATGTCATATTTATGCGTTTTCCGGAACTAACCTATTGACGAGATGCCAAAGGGCCAGTTGCTGTTTTCTGCTGTTTTTGGTTTCAGAAATCCTAGTAAGGAAATATTCCGGAATCGGACGAAATCAATGCCCAGCATCCTATTTTTCCACGAAGCTTCCAGAACACCCAAGAGCCACCAGAGGGGAGCCCTGGTGGGCCTAGATGATAGGGAGGCGCGGCCAGGGCCTGGGCCGCGCCCCCCTATTGTGTCACCGCCTCGTCAGCCCTCCGACTACGCCTCTTCGCCTATTTAAAGGTCCCTGACCTAAAACCTCGAGACGGAAAAGCCACGGTACGAGAAACCTTCCAGAGCCGCCGCCATCGCGAAGCCAAGATCTGGGGGACAGTAGTCTCTGTTCCGGCACGCCGCCGGGACGGGGAAGTGCCCCCGGAAGGCTCCTCCATCGACACCACCGCCATCTTCATCAACGCTGTTGTCTCCCATGAGGAGGGAGTAGTTCTCCATCGAGGCTCGGGGCTGTACCGATAGCTATGTGGTTAATCTCTCTCCTATGTACTTCAATACAATGATCTCATGAGCTGCCTTACATGATTGAGATTCATATGAGTTTTGTATCACTATTAGTCTATGTGCTACTCTTGTGATGTTATTAAAGTAGTCTATTCCTCCTTCACGGTGTAATGGTGACAGTGTGTGCATCGTGTAGTACTTGGCGTAGGCTATGATCATAATCTCTTGTAGGTTATGGAGTTAATTATTACTATGATAGTATTGATGTGATTTATTCCCCCTTCGTAGTGTGATGGTGACGAGTGTGCATGCTATGTTAGTACTCGGTTTAAATTGCAAAGATCTATTATGCTCTAAAGGTTACTTAAATATGAATGTCGAATGTTGTGGAGCTTGTTAACTCCGGCATTGAGGTGCTCTCGTAGCCCTACACAACGAATGGTGTTCATTATCAAACAAGAGTATATGTAGCACAAAGGAAGAGAACTTATTTATTTATGTGATCAATGTTGAGAGTGTCCACTAGTGAAAGTATGATCCCTAGGCCTTGTTTCCAAATACCGCAATCATCGCTTGTTTACTTGTTTTATCGCATCTTTACTTCTGCAATATTACTACCATCAACCGCACGCCAGCAAGCACTTTTCAGGCGCCGTTACTACTGCTCATATTCATTCATACCATTTGTATTTCACTATCTCTTCGCCGAACTAGTGCACCTATACATCTGACAAGTGTATTAGGTGTGTTGGGGACACAAGAGACTTCTTGTATCGTGATTGCAGGGTTGCTTGAGAGGGATATCTTTGACCTCTTCCTCCCTGAGTTCGATAAACCTGGGGTGATCCACTTAAGGGAAACTTGCTGCTGTTCTACAAACCTCTGCTCTTGGAGGCCCAACACTGTCTACAAGAATAGAAGCACCCGTAGACATCAGTCTTCTGGAACACTCTGTGGAAAATAGGGCCATGGGCTTTTGTTTCGTCCAATTCCGAGAATATTTGTAAACCAACTTTTTTGAAATCAAAAACAGCAGAAAACATGAACTGGCACTGTGGCATCTTGTTAATAGGTTAGTCCCAGAAAATGCATAAAAACATTATAAAGCGTGAATAAAACATGTAGGTATTGTCATAAAACTAGCATGAAACATAAGAAATTATAGATACTGTTATCACCAGAATTTGACTGGATCAGAGGTGGGCCGCGATTAAGATGGGCTTGAAGAACATACACGGAAGAAATACATGAATCGGCCTTGTATACAAAGTTTGGGCTAGTTTGCCCGTGTATCTGTAAATATAGTAGGATACGTGTCGGTTAGATAGAATTTGGCTCGTGCACGGTTGGGATTATTCCCACGTTAGAAAGTCTACGGACTATAAATATGTATCTAGGGTTATTGAGAAAAACAACAATCACGTTCATCACAAACCAATCTAGGCGCATCGCCAACCCCTTGTTTCGAGGGTTTCTTCCGGGTAAGCATCATGTTGCCTAGATCGCATCTTGCGATCTAGGCGAGTACACGTTTATTCGTTGATCATGCGTTGCTCGTGCTGAAGCCTTGTTGATGGCGAGCAGCGTAGTTATCATAGACGTGTTAGGGTTAGCATTGTTTCATCGTATCATATGCTTTCATCCATGCAACCCTTAGACGTCTAGCCGCCCTTACACCTATCTTAGGTGTAAGGGCGGCACCTCGCTTGATCATTGTTTAGTAGATCCGATCTGTTATGATTGCTCCTTGTTCTTCAAGGATTAGTTTAATATCTGCATAGTTAGGCCTTGCAAACGGGTTGAAGGATCCGATAGCACGTAGGGTGTAGTTTGCTAGCCCTAGATAAGATGTTCCGGGATCAACTTCATGTTGGTTTTTAGGCCTTGTCTAGGGTCGGTTTATTATCACCGTGCGTGGCTGCCGGGCTCAATCACGTGTAGGATGTTCCGATTATGCGGTGAAAACCCTAAATCGTCGTAGGTCGTTTTAGCTTTATATTGATCAAGCGGGACCACCATGTGATCGTAGACCTCATACGAATCATGGGTGGATCAGCTCCTTGAGCCGATTCACGGGATAACCCGAGAGCCGATCGAGGCTCGTATTTAATGTTTACGTGTATGCCATGCAGGAAACTAAGCGAAGCAAATTCATCACCTTCCCGACCAGGTATAGGTCGGTGGCACGCCTTGCACCAGCATCGGACGTGCGTGCCGAGGCTTTGCGAGCCGTCGCTCGAGGGACCGGGGCCAGCCGCAGCTGCGGGAGCCTCCCGGCTCTCTCGTGTTGCCCGTCGTTGCTCGCCGGTGGGTTTCTGACCGCAACACATTCTGGCACGCCCGGTGGGACCATCTTCGACATCAACTGCATCGCCATCTACATCTGAGATGGCGGAAGGTACCCCAGTCACGTACGAAGATCTGACTGAGGAGCTCAAGAAGAAGTATGACGAGGTCAAAGCTATCCTCGAAGCCGACCTCATCGGCTCTTTCCAGAGGACCCGCTCACACGGCATTAGGTGGAAAGGGTTCTCACCTGAAGGCGCTCGATGGAGTGGACCCGTCCGCCCCTTCGGAGGAACGCACCGGGTCTCCGCGTCGGGAGATTAATTTCATGGTAGCTCATTCGCTGCACCGCCATTCCGAGAGCCCGGTGAACACTTTGGAGCGTGTCGCCCTTCGGGTGATCCAGGAAATCATGAGGCATCGGTACTCTCCGTCGGGACCTGCTCTAGGGACTCACCAAGGAGAGATACCACTCCGAGTCCCGACCACCGCTGCCGTTCGCGTTGGCAGCACCAGAAGTGCCGAGTTCACCGGCATACGTCGTCTACAAGATCGGTGGTGACCCTAGTGATTACCAGTTCTTGTATGAGGCGCCTAAGGAGATCCCTCACGGATACACGTGCACATACGTGCCGCGACTCGCGATGACTCGGGCACTCACGAACCGGGACCGCAACGACGGGGACTTCGGAACAGCAGGAGGAGCTTCGGAACAGATCTTGAGAAGCGTACGTGGCTAGCTAAGTATGCCACTCCGAAGAACCTCCGGAGCTCAACTCCTGCAGCTGGCTCGGAGCTTGAGAAGCAAGCGTGGCTGGCTAAGTATGCCACTCCGGCGAATCTTCAGAGTTCGACTCCTGCAGCCAGCACCGCGGATCAGATCAGTACAATCTTGAGAGACCAGTTCGGCATGGTGCTGAAAAGGAGGGAAATCGGCTATTCCAAGCCGTACCCCAACGAGTACGATTTGATCCCACTCCCACCCAAATATCGGCTCCCTGAATTCTCCAAGTTTAGTGGGTCAGATGGCTCCAGCTCAATCGAGCATGTGAGCCGATATTTGGCGCAGCTGGGCACGATCTCAGCATCAGATGAACTACGTGTGAGGTTCTTCGCACGAGTCCCTCGGAGGATCGGCTTTCGGGTGGTATACATCGCTGCCACCGGACTCAATCCGGACTTGGAAGCGATTGGAAGAACAGTTCCACATGCGAGTTTCACTCGGAGGCTTCCGAGGCTGGCATTGCCGATCTAGCACAAGCACGACGAGGCGCGGAGAAACGATATCGAATCACATCCAGCGCTTTAGGACCGTTAGGAACCGATGCTATTCGGCTCGTGTGACTGAAAAAGAAGCAGTCAAGTTGGCGGTGGTGGGTCTCGCATCACCGATCAAGGATATGGCTTCCCAAGCAGACTACCCTTCACTGGCGCATACGGTTCGAAGTCGTTATCATATGAACAGGCGCCACCCGGAGGCCGTACCGGGATAAATTCAAGCGTGCGGTAGTCCTGGTTGAGGCAAATGAAGATGAAGGCTCGCGGGAGGTCAAGAGGTAGCGGTGGCTGAATGGACTCGGGGGCAAGCCCCGTGTCCTGCAAATGGGTTAAGCCACAAGGTCCTCCAAGAGGGTTTGACTTCGACGTGACCAAAGCTGAGCAAATTTTCGACCTCTTACTTAAGGAGAAGCAGCTAAAGGTACCCGAAGGCCACAAAATCCCCATGGCGCAGGAGCTGAACGGAAAGCCATACTGCAAGTGGCATAACACGTTCACCCATACCACCAACGACTGCAGGGTGTGGCGTCAGCAGATCCAAATGACGATAGAACAAGGGCATCTAATTTTCAGCCAGTACGCCATGAAAGTCGACACACACCCTTTCCCCGCCGTTAACATGGTGGAGTGCACTTACCCTGGGAGGTACCAGCCAGGTTTCTCGTTCAACATCAACATGGTAGGACCTGGGCCCCACCCTGGTAAGGACAGAGACGAGGGCGAGCTGCTCTCATAACAAGGACAAAGAGGAAGCCGTTCCACGCGATCGGCTCCGGCACGATGGCAAGCGCTACATCACAGAGGGAGAAGTGAGGAATGTGCGATATCAGCGACCTCTCTCTGATCACCTCCTCAACAAATACGTGAGTCAATACGACCAACGCCGACGATGCGACGATGATGACGAAAGAGATCGTCTGGCTAGCAGGGACGCCAGGAGATATCGTCGGCATGATCGCGACGAGGAGAGATATGAGTGTCGTGCCAAGGAACAGTCAAGAGAGCAAGACGACGTGGATAGGCACTGGGACTGTCCCTTCTTCAGACACTGCTGGGATTCAGGAATGAGCCGATTGCCTACAATCGGCAACTGCCCATAATGTAGGCAGAAGAAGAAGGGTGCAGGTGACGTGTCAGTATTCAAACGTCTAGGGCCTCTCCCATCTCGGAACAAGCACGCTAAGTCCTCTCGGGTGGAAGATCTCGAGGAGTTAGAAGACGATGATGAAGAAGAAGAAGATAAGTACCACCGGCCAAGGTGGTGCCCTGATGGACTCAGCCGTTCCCAAAAGCGTAGGGTTCGGCGACTACGTGGTTTGGAGGAAGCCGAAAGGTTATACCTGCACACGTTAAGGAAGGCGCGGCCTGATGCGGCCGCAAAAATTCAGTGAACTCGGACGAAGAAGGTCGGCCACAAAAGAAAGAGTGGCGCCCCGGACAAAGGAAAGCCGATGATGAGACATCGGCCGGCACAAACATGGTGTTCATCCTTCCGGCGGAGTTTAGTGCTCCAGGATTAGACGAAGCACCCGTGGCACAACTTGACTGCGGCCCACGGCCGGTTATCTTTGAGAAGCCACGAGAAAGAAGCTACGGACACCGAAGGCCCCGTACTTACGAGGTTATATCAATGGGCAGCCTGTCAACAAGATGCTGGTGGATACCGGAGCGGCAGTCAACATTATGCCATACTCCATGCTACGTCGGGTGGGACGCTCTAGCTCGGATCTGATCAAGACCAACGTTACACTAAGCGATTTCAACGACCAAGCATCTGAAGCACAAGGTGTTCTGAACGTGGATCTGACCGTAGGAAGAAAAACCATCCCTACGACGTTCTTTATTGTCGATAGCAAGAGCACCTATGCTGTCCTGCTAGGAAGAGATTGGATCCACGCCAAGCTGTTGCATCCCATCCACGATGCACCAATGTTTAATACGAGTGGGATGGAGATGAAGTAGAGGTCGTCCACGCAGATGACTCAGCCGAGATTTCAACGGCTGGAATGAACGTTTGGGAGACGGCAGGCCAAGAGCCACTCTCAGGCATCACTTTGGACGACTGCGAGCGCATCGACGTGACAAAAAGCGGGGTGAGGCTGGTCTTATCCACCGGCCTGACCGTGTAACAAGAGCAAAATCTATGGACAGACGTGGC
Organism: Lolium rigidum; assembly: GCF_022539505.1. NCBI lineage: Eukaryota > Viridiplantae > Streptophyta > Magnoliopsida > Poales > Poaceae > Lolium > Lolium rigidum. The sequence continues at coordinate 75,057,378 of NC_061512.1, read as the reverse complement.
AAGGCCGATCCTTGTGATCGGCCCCAAAAAATAAAAAGGGATAATCTGGTCTCAAGCATGTCACGTAGTTATAGTAAAGCAAGACCAAGATGTACACCTTCATTGAGCAATTCAATCAACATGGAGGCCGATTCCAGCAATCGGCCAAAATTATCCTCGCCATACGTCCTACCTGCGTTCAACGTCGATCTAACGGGCGACAGAAAGCTGGGATACGGGTTTACGTCGGCTTATGAGCTAGAGGAAGTCAACATTGGTCCTGACGGAGCCGATGTTCAAGTACAGTGCCTTGGCTAACTACAAAGCCGATATCTGCAGTTACCTGGCAGATTCGGCTCGGGGGGCACCTAATTAGATGAACATGTGCGATACATGGGCAGTGAAATATTGGGGGCCGATAGAGAAATCGGCCAGTAAAAAAAAATTCATGATGTACAGCCGATGCACAGACATCGACTTTAGAACTAAGAAACAAAGCCGATGCACAGCCATCGACTCTAGTACAAATTACACAGGGAGACTCTACGGAAGGGACATTTCGAGGGCATGGAGGACATCAGCACGAACACGATCCACCTCCGCGACCTCGGCCTCATCATCTTCGTCGTTGCCTGCTACCGGCTGCGTTTTCAAGGCGCGGATTTCGGCCAAGTCGGTTTTCAGTTCAGCTTTGAGGCCTTTTGCTTCCTCGGGGGAGTGAACGGTGAGAGCTTCCTTAGCTTCAAGGAGTTGTTTTTGTTGCCCGAACCTTCTCTTCAAGGACCTCCAACTCTTTCCGCAAGGTCGCAGTTCAGCAGTGCTGTCAGATGTGTCAGTTTTGGCGTCCAAGGCAGCCCTTTTTTCTCAGTAAGCCGTTGGCGTTTGTCTGCAATATCGGCTTTCAACGGAAGCTGAGGGTGGCGCAGGTCGATTCTCTGACGAGCCGATGCCACTCTTGACCTATGGGCAGACAGAGTTACGACTGGCCAAAGTTTCACCTGCAACGTCACCGGAAGATGAGGCTGGACATCCTCCAGAATGCTCGTCACTCCTTCGGAGTCTTCAACCAATGTCTCGATGGAGGAGAGCAGGGCCTTGAGATGCTGGGGTTGACTATGTGTAGTGCTGGGTCCTGGCTCTTCGCTCGTTTTAACGATAGCCGGTTCGATGGAGTCGGGGTCAAATGCTAGCAGGCTGATAAGACTCATAACCAGGTTTGATGATCCTGTTTGAATTGCTCATGCCAACTGGAAGGAAGCAGGGACGGATCATGTTGGAATACAATTGCCGAGTGTCAACATCATCGGCAAAACTATTTAACTTGAAGGAGGCTGGATTTTCGAAACAGCTGATGAAACAGCCATCGACTTTAGAGTTGTAAAGTATTATGGTCATATATTAAATTACAGTCTGAATTTGAGGAGTGCTTGGATGACTGCCTAAATTGGTATTTGAGTCTGGTCTCATGGGCGTTTGAGGGGAAAAGTCCGATACGTTGCTATCAGTTCTTGGTGCGCCAAATGGAAGACTTGAAATTGGATAAATGGAGAGTCAAATTGGAAGAACAGTTCTTATTGATTCAAAGGAACGACTTTACAAGAAAGAGCCGATGGCTCTCAAAAGGATCATCCGATGCCTAATGCACTACTACCACTAGTCCTATGCTACTAGTCCTAGTCTAAGGGCCGTTGCTGCCCTCGTCGGTGCTGTCGTGGCTGCTGTCAGCGCTGCTGCCGGCGGGCTCCTCATCGCTGTTGCCGTAGCCTTCGGCAGGGGCCCCGTACTCCTCTTCATCATCGTCGTCATCATCATCATCCGACCCGGCGCGGAAGCGCTTCATCGGCGGGTACTCGTCGGAGGAGGTGTCCTCCTCCACTTCCTCATCCTCCTCATCGGAAGAGATGTCTTCGCCCCAGAGAGCATCATCGCCGTCCTCCCCCTCCGAATCCCCATAAATGAGGAAATGGAGGTTGTCTTCCCTATCGGTCAGGGATTCATCATCCTCTGACCAGACGGAGAAGTCCCAGTCCGCCTCGTCCCATCGCTCCGGGGCGCGTATGTCCTCCGGCGTCGGCTCGCGGGAGGAGGAAGACCGGTAGGAAAGACCGGAGGAGGAAGAGGAGGAGGAGTCCATGGTGGAAGAAGGGTTTTCGAGTACTACAGAGGATGAGGAGGGGATGAAGAAGCAAACTGCTCGATGCGGTTAAATAAAAGGGATATGGTGGAGATTCAATGCCACAGCAGTTTCCGAGGAAGTGATGCCCAAAGAAAAAAAATGTTGCCAGGTCACGCGGAGAAGTTGAGAAGGCAAGTTATCATGATGAAGGGTACCGCGACGGTTCTGCTCTGCCACGACATGACCCGACGAAGAAAAAGCAGAGTGATTTTGGAATTATCATTTCCAAAACCAGGGGGCATGTGTTATCACCAGAATTTGACCGGATCAGAGGTGGGCCGCGATTAAGATGGGCTTGAAGAACATACACGGAAGAAATACATGAATCGGCCTTGTATACAAAGTTTGGGCTAGTCTGCCCGTGTATCTGTAAATATAGTAGGATACGTGTCGGTTAGATAGAATTTGGCTCGTGCACGGTTGGGATTATTCCCACGTTAGAAAGTCTACGGACTATAAATATGTATCTAGGGTTATTGAGAAAAACAACAATCACGTTCATCACAAACCAATCTAGGCGCATCGCCAACCCCTTGTTTCGAGGGTTTCTTCCGGGTAAGCATCATGCTGCCTAGATCGCATCTTGCGATCTAGGCAGTACACGTTTATTCGTTGATCATGCGTTGCTCGTGCTGAAGCCTTGTTGATGGCGAGCAGCGTAGTTATCATAGACGTGTTAGGGTTAGCATTGTTTCATCGTATCATATGCTTTCGTCCATGCAACCCTTAGACGTCTAGCCGCCCTTACACCTATCTTAGGTGTAAGGGCGGCACCTCCCTTGATCATTGTTTAGTAGATCCGATCTGTTATGATTGCTCCTTGTTCTTCAAGGATTAGTTTAATATCTGCATAGTTAGGCCTTGCAAACGGGTTGAAGGATCCAGTAGCACGTAGGGTGTAGTTTGCTAGCCCTAGATAAGATGTTCCGGGATCAACTTCATGTTGGTTTTTAGGCCTTGTCTAGGGTCGGTTTATTATCACCGTGCGTGGCTGCCGTGCTCAATCACGTGTAGGATGTTCCGATTATGCGGTGAAAACCCTAAATCGTCGTAGGTCGTTTTAGCTTTATATTGATCAAGCAGGACCACCATGTGATCGTAGACCTCATACGAATCATGGGTGGATCGGCTCCTTGAGCCGATTCACAGGATAACCTGAGAGCCGATCGAGGCTCGTATTTAATGTTTACGTGTATGCCATGCAGGAAACTAAGCGAAGCAAATTCATCACCTTCCCGACCGGGTATAGGTCGGGTGGCACGCCCTTGCACCAGCATCGGACGTGCGTGCCGAGGCTTTGCGGGCCGTCGCTCGAGGGACCAGGGCCAGCTGCAGCTCTGGGAGCCTCCCGGCTCTACTGTGTTGCCCGTCGTTGCTCGCCGGTGGGTTTCTGACCGCAACATATACATTGGAGACGTATGAAGCATCCCCAAGCTTAGTTCCTACTCGCCCTCGAGTAGGTAAACGATAAAAAGAATAATTTCTGAAGTGACATGCTACCAACATAATCTCGATCAATACTATTGTAAAGCATATGAGATGAATGAAGTGACTCAAAGCAATGGTCTATAGTTTGTTAACAAAAAGATAACGACTAAACAACTGAATCATATAGCAACAACTTTTCATGAATAGTACTTTCAAGACAAGCATCAAAAAGTCTTGCATAAGAGTTAACTCATAAAGCAATAGATTCTTAATAAAAGATTTTGAAGCAACACAAGGGAAGATTTAAGTTTCAGCAATTGCTTTCAACTTTCAACATGTATATCTCATGGATAATTGTCAACACAAAGTAATATGATGAGTGCAATAAGCAAGCATGTAAGAATCAATGCACACAGTTAACACAAGTGTTTGCTTCTAAGATAGAAAGAAGTAGGTAAACTGACTCAACATAAAGTAAAAAAAGGCCCTTCACAGAGGGAAGCAGGGATTAAATCATGTGCTAGAGCTTTTCAAGTTTTGAAATCATAAAGAGAGCATAAAAATAAAGTTTTGAGAGGTGTTTGTTGTTGTCAACGAATGGTAGTGGGTACTCTAACCCCCTTGTCAAACATACTTTCAAAGAGCGGCTCCCATGAAGCACGTTATCTCTACCAGCAAGGTAGGTCATCCCTCTTCTCTTTTGTTTACACATGTATTTTAGTTTTATTTATAAATGACACTCCTCCCAATCTTTTGCTTTCACAAGCCATGGCTAACCGAATCCTCGGGTGCCTTCCAACATTTCACATACCATGGAGGTGTGTCTATTGCAAAATTAAGTTGCTTACTGATAAATCAGGGAAAAACATGTGAAGAGAATTATTAATGAAAGTTAATTAATTGGGGCTGGGCACCCCGTTGCCAGCTCTTTTTGCAAAACTATTGGATAAGCGGATGTATATGCCACTAGTCCATTGGTGAAAGTCTGCCCAACAAGATTGAAAGATAAAACACCACATACTTCCTCATGAGCTATAAAACATTGACACAAATAAGGAGTAATAAAGTTTTGAATTGTTTAAAGGTAGCACATGAAGTATTTACTTGAAATGGCAGAAAAATACCACATAGTAGGTAGTTATGGTGGACACAAATGGCATAGGTTTTGGCTCAAGGTTTTGGATGCACGAGAAGCATTCCCTCTCGGTACAAGGCTTTGGCTAGCAAGGTTGTTTGAAGCAAACACAAGTATAAACCGGTACAACAAAACTTACATAAGAACATATTGCAAGCATTATAAGACTCTACACTGTCTTCCTTGTTGCTCAAACACTTTACCAGAAAATATCTAGACCTTAGAGAGACCAATCATGCAAACCAAATTTCAGTCAAGCTCTACAGTAGGTCTCCACTAATAGGTCTAAACTACATGATGCAAGAGCTTAAACATGATCTACTTGAGAGCTCAAAACAATTCCCAAGTATCAAATTATTCAAGACAATATACCAACTACCACATGAAGCATTTTCTGTTTCCAATAAGTGCAGCGGCTTTCAGCTTTTGCCATGAACATTAAAAGTAAAACGAAGAACACCAGTGTTCAAATGAAAAAGCGGAGCGTGTCTCTCTCCCACACAAGCATGTTAGGATCCGATTTATTCAGAGAATGAAAATAACAAAACGAATATAAAAGCACACAGACGCTCCAAATAAAGCACATAAGATGTGACGGAATTAAAATATAGTTTCACTAGAGGTGACCTGATAAGTTCTTGATGAAGAAGGGGATGCCTTGGGCATCCCCAAGCTTAGACGCTTGAGTCTTCTCGAAATATGCAGGGATGAACCACGGGGGCATCCCCAAGCTTAGACCTTTCACTCTTCTTGATCATATTATATCATCCTCCTCTCTTGATCCTTGAAAACTTCCTTCACACCAAACTCAAAGCAATCTCATTAGAGGGTTAGTGCATAATCAAAAATTCACATGTTCAGCAAGGACACAATCATTCCCAACACTTCTGGACATTACCCAAGGTTACTGAAATTTAATGGAGCAAAGAAACCCACTCGAACACAGTAAAAGAGGCAATGCGAAATAAAAGGCAGAATCTGTCAAAACAGAACAGTCCGTAAAGACGAATTTTTTCGAGGCACTTAACATGCTCAGATGGAAAAGATCCAGTTGAATGAAAGTTGCGTACATATATGAGGATTACTCATGAATTTTTTCAGGATTTTTAGATTTTTGTACAGAGAGAAAAACTCAAAATCGTGACAGCTAAAAATCTGTTTCTGCGCAGAAATCCAAATCTAGTATCAACTTTCTATCAAAGACTTTACTTGGCACAACAATGCAAGAAAATAAAGATACAAAGGTATTTCTACAGTAGTAACAAGCACCTTGACTCAAATATAAAACAAAAATTGCAGAAATAAAATAATGGGTTGTCTTCCATAAGCGCTTTTCTTTAACGCCTTTCAGCTAGGCGCAGAAAGTGAAAATCAAATAACATCAAGAGAAAAAGCATCAACATCATAATTTTTTATAATAATAGAATCAAAAGGCATATTCATTCTCTTTCTAGGGAAGTGTTCCATACCTTTCTTAAGAGGGAATTGATATTTAATATTTCCTTCTTTCATATCAATAATAGCACCAACGGTTCGAAGAAAGGGTCTTCCCAAAACAATAGGACAAGATGCATTGCATTCAATATCCAAAACAACAAAATCAACGGGGACAAGGTTATTGTTAACCGTAATGTGAACATTGTCAATTCTCCCCAAAGGTTTCTTTATAGAATTATCAGCAAGATTAACATCCAAATAACAACATTCCAAAGGTGTCAAGTCAAGCATATCATAAAGTTTCTTAGGCATAACAGAAATACTTGCACCAAGATCACATAAAGCATTACAATCAAAATCATTGACCTTCATTTTAATGATGGGCTTCCAACCATCTTCCAACTTCCTAGGGATAGAAGCTTCAAGTTTTAATTCCTCTTCCCTAGCTTTAATGAGAGCATTTGTAATATGTTTTGTAAATGCCAAGTTTATAGTACTAGCATTAGGACTTCTAGCAAGTTTTTGCAAGAACTTAATAACTTCAGAAATATGACAATTATCAAAATCAAAACCATTATGATCTAAAGCAATGGGACCATTGTCCCCAACACTTTGAAAAATTTCAGCACTTTTATCACAAACAGTTTCAGGCAATTTTGCACGCTTTGTAGTAGAAGTAGAAACATTGCCAACACCAATTATTTCATTGATAGTAGGAGGTTTAGCAACATTTGAAGCATCAACATTACTAGTGGTGGTAATAGTCCAAACTCTAGCTATATTATTCTCTTTAGCAAGTTTTTCTTCTCTTTCCCACCTAGCATGCAATTCAGCCATCATTCTAATATTGTCATTTAATTCGAACTTGGATAGCATTTGCTGTAGCAAATGACTTAATATCTTTAACTTCATTAGGCATAACTTTTAGTTTTAAAAGATCAACATCAAGAGCAAGACTATCAACCTTAGAAGCAAGAACATCAATTTTACCAAACTTTTCCTCAACTGATTTGTTAAAAGCAGTTTGTGTACTAATAAATTCTTTAAGCATGACTTCAAGATCAGAGGGTACACTCCTACTATTGTTGTAAGAATTACCATAAGAATTACCACTGTTAGAAGGATATGGCCTATAGTTGTTACCAAAATTATTCCTATAAGCATTGTTGTTGAAATTATTATTTTTAATGAAGTTCACATCAACATGCTCTTCTTGAGCAACCAATGAAGCTAAAGGAACATTATTAGGATCAACATGAGATTTACCATTAACAAGCATAGACATAATAACATCAATCTTATCACTCAAGGAAGAGGTTTCTTCAACGGAATTTACCTTCTTACCTTGAGGAGTCCTTTCAGTGTGCCATTCAGAGTAGTTGATAATCATATCATCAAGAAGCTTTGTTGCAGCACCCAAAGTGATGGACATAAAAGTACCTCCAGCAGCTGAATCCAATAGGTTCCTTGAAGAAAAATTTAATCCTGCATAAAAGGTTTGGATGATCATCCAAGTAGTTAGTCCATGGGTGGGGCAATTCTTTACCAAAGATTTCGTTCTCTCCCATGCTTGGGCAACATGTTCATTATCCAAATGCTTAAAATTCATAATGCTACTTCTCAAAGATATAATTTTAGCAGGAGGATAATATTTTCCAATGAAAGCATCTTTACATTTAGTCCATGAACTAATACTATTTTTAGGCAAAGATAGCAACCAAGCTTTAGCTCTTCCTCTCAAGGAGAAAGGAAACAATTTCAGTTTTATAATATCCCCATCTATATCCTTATACTTTTGCATTTCACAAAGTTCAACAAAATTATTAAGACGGGCAGCAACATCATCAGTACTAACACCAGAAAATTGCTCTCTCATAACAAGATTTAGTAAAGCAGGTTTAATTTCATAAAATTCTGCTGTAGAAGCAGGTGGAGCAATATGAGTGCATATGATATCATTCTTATTTGTGCTAGTGAAGTCACACAACTTAGTGTTCTCAGGAGTACTCATTTTAGCAATAATAAAAATAAATAAAACAAAACCGAATTAAATAATGTAAAACAAGTAACTAATTTTTTTGTGTTTTTGATATAAAGAAAGCAAACAAGACAGAAAATAAAATAAAGCAAGACAATAAACAAAGTAAAGAGATTGGGTGTGAGAGACTCTCGTTCCAGCGTGTCTTGACCTCCCCGGCAACGGCGCTAGAAAAGTAGCTGCTTGTGACGGTAAAGCACACGTCCGTTGGGAACCCCAAGAAGAAGGTATGATGAGTACAGCAACGAGTTTTCCCTCAGTAAGAAACCAAGGTTATCGAACCAGTAGGAGATGAAGATCACGTGAAGGTTGTTGGTGAAGGAGTGTAGTGCGGCGCAACACTAGGGATTCGGGCGCCAACGTGGAACCTGCACAACACAATCAAAATACTTTGCCCCAACTTAACAGTGAGGTTGTCAATCTCACCGGCTTGCTGAAAACAAAGGATTAAACGTTTGGTGTGGAAAATTATGTTTGCTTGCTGATGCGCGTACAGCACGCGTCCGTTGGGAACCCCAAGAGGAAGGTGTGATGCGTACAGCGGCAAGTTTTCCCTCAGAAAGAAACCAAGGTTTATCGAACCAGGAGGAGCCAAGAAGCACGTTGAAGGTTGATGGCGGCAGGATGTAGTGCGGCGCAACACCG
>NC_061512.1:74916208-75048440 GCF_022539505.1 Lolium rigidum | reverse complement strand
TATTACAAACCATATTGTCTTACAACTCGAATCACATGATCCATATTACACAAATAGTTGATCTATTGATCAACGAACAAACACAAGTTCATAGCGGAAGCGTAAGATACAAGGACTCTCTAGTCCACATGCCAACGCTTGACGTTGGAAGACTCCTAGTTGTCGTAGGCGTCCTGCTGGTCATCTCCGGGGTAGTTCTGTTCATCTTCATACTCTGGCCATTTGAATAGCCAGGGACAAAGCCATAAGTACTTCAAGTACTTGCAAACTAATACTAATGTAAGTGCTAGACATTTCTAGTATGGTTGGCTAAGCTCTAGTTTATTTGTGTAAAGCTAGTTTTAGTTCACAAAGTTTGAGAAAAGCTTATTCAAGTGCTAACTAACTCAAGTGGGAACATTAGTGTCATTCCCACCATTCATGTGGTGATTTCAATTCAATTCACCACAAGTCATTTCACCATCACCTTTCAACATCATTTTTCAAAGATATGACATCGGAAACTGTATGGCCTTTCCAACCGTCCGTAACCGTGGACGCGGCTATTCGAATAGGTTTACACTCTGCAGAGGTTGCACACTTGTGCCACAACATTTGATTTCATCCGTCGGGATTTCCCGAATCATCGTAACACGGTACGCGGATCATCAACCATAACCTTTCACTTATAAATCCTAGTATGAGCACCTCTCCCCATGAGCTTGGCCTCCCAGTGAAGACCAACTGTCAACCTGGGAACTGCACAGGGCTTGGGCCGGACATTCACCTCGTTTCACGTCATTTCTCATCATTTCTTTTGTGGTAGAGGCAGCTTTCGGCATAACCCCGATGACGCTTGTTTAGAGGGAACCCATACTAAGACACATAAACTTCCAGTTAAGCCCTACCCATAATCAGGTATTGTGGGGGTACTTGATAATTGGAAAGGTATCGCATTCAAACCAACATCATTGTTTTATCAAAAATCACCATCTTCTCTTGTTCATATTCACCTTCAAAAATCATTCAATGGAATGCATCATCATTCCAAGGTTTCAAATTCATTTCAATTTCACATTGTTCCCATCTAGAGTAGTCAAGTTTTAATTCATTAGCACTAGCTCTAATCCATGAGGGGTGCTATCTTGCTTTGCTTGATGGAAACTACTTCACTACTCTAGTAACCAACTTGTACTTTGACCAAAGTTAACTATAAAAGTAACTTATTGAGAAAACAAGTAAAAGCTTGTAAAGTAAAAACTTGGGATAGGCTTATGTAAGAAAAGGTAAGGGTCATGGTGCCTTGCCCCAAGGGGCTTTGCACTTTGCAAGAATATTAGCTTGCCTTGATAGTTCTCAAGGGGCTCCTCCTCCTCCTGGTAGAATTCCTCGTCCTCTTCGTATTCTCCGGTGCTAGCGTCTAAATTTGAATACGAGTATAATCACTCACTAATTCAATGGCTATTCCAAACATCACATATATGCACACAACTATTCTAAGCACACAAGTAAATCAATTAGGGTGCATTGGTTGTGTTGCTTTAGGAAAAATAATTTCCTCTCATTGAAATCTTCTTAAGATTTAACTTCTCAAACAATCATACATGAATTTGTATTGACCTAAGTCAACCATTCATTATCATCATTTGAGAAAATGATTTAAATGAGGTAGATCACCTCATACCATTTTAATAACACTACATATGATTTAAATCTCAAGCAATTCATATAAGAGAGTTTGGACCAGAGGTACAAACATCCCATGAATGCATGTGAGACAAGTTTAAATGAAGTATAAAACTTCACACAATTTACTCTAATAGTTTTGGACAATATCAACTAGTTAAACTAGCCATATCATCCATTAATTAAACTATGGCATGATCATGCAAAGTGACCACACCATTTTCTTGCAGAAACAATTAGTGTAAGTCAAATGTGAGCTATTAGAGTTGGAAATAACTAAATATCTATTTTGGTTGATTTTTAAGAATTATTTGAATGGGAAAAAGTCCCTGGCTTGTTCTTTTTGCCACATTATTTCTACAACAGATCTGGTCATGGGACCAGTGCCATTTTGTAGATAATTTCCCTAGCTTTCCAACAATATAAAGTTCATCGAATTTGGTTTAGCCAATTTAAATCTATTGAATTTCAAAGTGGCAGCAGTATTCAAAAACATTTGGAATTAATTAAATCGAGTTTGAAATAAAAGGGCCGGCGGGAAAAACTACTGGGCCAGATTCAAACGAACGGCCCAAGCCAGCCCAGCCACGGTCCAGGTGACGCGCGGCGCCGACAAAGGGTCCCGCATGTCGGTGACTTAATTAACCCGAAGCGGTATGGGCGAGGGTGGTGCGTTGGATTAGATCGTGATCGAACGGGCCGTGGTTCATCGTCCCGCCGGCGAGAGAGGAGTTCACCGGCGGCTCGGGTAGGGGGTCGGCGGGCTAACCGCGTGCTCCAGCGAGGTATGGCAGTATGCGTGGAGTAGATGTGGACGACGGCGGAGCTCCGTGTACCGGTGGCTCGTCCGGGGCGGCTCCAATCGACGGTGGCGTCCACCGAGTGCGGCGGCTCCGATCTCCAAATTGGAGCAGCTCCGGCGACGATCGAGTGAGTGGAGTGGTGGTGGAGAAGCAGTGAGAGGTGGGGAGTGAGATGGTGTGGTTGGTTTGGTCCAGGGAACTCCCTATTTATAGAACCGCATGAGGGTTGCGGGGCAGTGAGGTGGTCGACATGGGCGCAGCATCTCCGGCGGCTGGTCGAGTTAGGCGAGGCTATGGCGGTGCTCTACAAGTCCAGGCGATGCTACTGGCAGCGACAACATGGTCGGGGAGCGTCGGAATCATTCGCTTTGCTTCCGTGTCATGCGGCGGCAGTGGCGGGATCTTGTCACCGTCTCCGGCGGCGGCGGGCACGGGTCTGGGCCGCGCTCGTGTCTGGCGGCGTCCAGGTGTCGTGGTGATGCTCAAGGCGTCGAGAGCGGGGCCAGGGCGTGAGCGAGGTGGTGGCGCGGCGCGTGTGCGCGTGACGTCCGCGCGCGTGCATGCGTGCGACGCGAGCGGCGTCCGGGCGTGCGCCGGGCGCGCGTCGTACGGCGTGTGGTCGCTGCTCCTTCGACCATGGCGGTGCTAGGGCGTGCTAGGAGGTGCGTTGGCGCATGGTGGCGAGGTGGTCCTGGCAGAGAAGCAAGGGGAGAGAGGGGAGGTCGACGAGCTCGGGGACATGGCCGACATGGCCATGCCCTAGCTTGCTCTCTCTCTCTCTCTTAGCCTCACTATGCTCCACTTAAGGTTTAAGGGGACCAGGGAACCTAATGTGGTAGGTTAGGGTAGATTAGGTTGAGGTAGATTCACTATTTGCAATAGTTGCAAATAGTGCCCGAATTTGTAAAATTCAAAAAATATCCAAATTTGAAATAATTCAAAAGGTGAAAGTTTTTGAAAATGTGAGTGTTGATATAAGTTGTAAATGACCAGAGAGGTTTTGAGGTGGTGGTGGAAAAATTAGAATTCAAGAATTGGCCAAAATGGCTAAGTGTAGAATGTTGCATATGTGAAAAAGTTGGAACTTTGGATGAGCCTTGCTCATGATCAAATATGAATTTGGCATGGTGCTCTTCACCAAATTTGTTCACCTTGATGTTGACTTTGAAATGGTGCAAAGAATTAGCAAGAGTTGGTTTGGGAAATTTGAATGGCAAGGGCTCAAAGTGGTGACCAGACTATAATTGTCACTTTTGACCAATATCATATGTGAGCTAGATTTGTGTTTGAATTTCAATTGAATTGTGATTGTTTGATTCCAAAAGTTGTAATAATTGTTTAAAAACATCATTCAACTAATGGTGAAGACCAAATAGGTCTAGGGTCAAAATTTATAAAAATGCCATAGGGCATATGTGAGGGTTTTTAGGGTTTTGCATTTTAGTGGAATTTCCTCCTCTTTGATTTATTTGGTTGGTGATCTTAATATGATCACACTAGGGTTTTAGAGCATATCAAAAACAAGTAATAACAATCATCATGGCATATCACTCAAATGCACAAGTCCTATGCATGGTACTATATGCAAATAGAAAAGTTTTTGTTGGTTTGAAATTTTGCTTTCTGGAATTCTCTAACTTTCTTGTTTATTGAAATTTGGGGTGTTACAAACCTTTCCCCCTTACAAAAGATCTCGTCCCGAGATCTTAAAAGAAAGTTAGGTACTAAAGAGATCTGGGTACTCCTTCTTCATGACATCTTCGTGTTCCCAGGTGGCTTCATCCTCAGTATGGTTGCTCCACTGAATTTTCAGGAACTTGATGCTTCGGGTGCGGGTGGTTCGGTAAGCTTCCTCCAGGATGCGAATCGGCACTTCGCGGTATGTCAAGTCCTGGTTGATATCCACTGATCGGTGATCTATGTTCTTGAACACCTCGGTCTTCTCAGGGACTTCCAGGCACTTCCGGAGGAGTGAGATGTGGAACACGTCGTGCACAGCCGACATTTCTTCCGGCAACTCCAGTTGATAAGATACTTCACCTCGGCGACTCAGAACCTGGAAGGGTACGATATATCGGGGTGCGAGCTTTCCTTTCAGCTGGAATCGCTGCATTCCTTTCAAGGGGGATACCTTGAGATAGACGAAGTCTCCGATCTCGAAGGTCATCTCCCGACGTCTCTTGTCGGCGTAGCTCTTCTCGTCTAGACCGCGCCGTCTTGAGGTACTCTCGGATCTTGTGTACTTTCTCTTCGGCTTGACGAAGAACATCTGGGCCAAAAACTTGGCTCTCTCCGACTTCCGACCAGTTCAGGGGGGTACGGCACTTCCTTCCATACAAGGCTTCAAAGGGGGCCATCTGCAGGCTGGCTTGGTAGCTGTTGTTGTAAGAGAATTCTGCATAAGGCAAGCAGTCTTCCTACTTGGATCCGTACTCCAGTACACATGCTCTCAACATGTCTTCCAGTATCTGGTTGACTCTCTCAGTCTGTCCGTCAGTCTGGGGGTGATAGGCGGTGCTGAAATTCAGACGGGTTCCTAGTCCTTCGTGCACTTTCTGCCAGAATCTTGAGGTGAATTGTGATCCTCTATCTGACACTATCGACTTTGGGGTTCCGTGCAGGGCGACTATTCTGGAGATATATAGTTCAACTAACTTTGGGCCCTGGTAGGTGGTCTTGACAGCGATGAAATGAGCTACCTTGGTAAGTCTATCGACAACTACCCATATGGAGTCATTGCCTTTGCTGGATTTGGGCAAACCGGTGATAAAGTTCATTCCTACTGAGTCCCACTTCCATTCTGGAATCTGTAAGGGTTGTAGCAGTCCTGCGGGTCGCTGATGTTCCGCCTTGACTCTCTGACAGATATCACACTTGGCGATGTAGCTTCCGATCTCCCTCTTCATTCCATGCCACCAGAATTGCTCCTTCAGGTCTTGATACATCTTGGTACCTCCGGGGTGGATTGAGTAAAGGGTGTCATGGGCTTCTTGCAAGATGACTTGTTTCAAGTCTGAGTCCGATGGTACGCAGAGGCGTCCTTTGTACCAAAGAACTCCGGCTTCATCTATGGTGAATCCCGGTGCCTTTCCTGCGGCGATTTGTTCCTTGATTCCATTGATGCCGGCATTTCCTATCCGGGCTTCTTTAATGCGGCTGATCAAGGTGGGTTGAAGTTCAATGTTGGCTAGGAATCCTTCACTAACAAGTTCAAGTCTAAACTGTTCAAACTCTTGAAACAGGCCGGGTTGCTCGATTGCGATCATGGAGTTCAACCGACACGGCGAGCCGACTCAAAGCATCCGCTACCACATTGGCCTTGCCGGGGTGGTAGTGAATCTCCATGTCGTAATCCTTGATCAATTCAATCCATCTGCGCTGTCTCATGTTCAGCTCCTTCTGGGTGAAGATGTATTTGAGGATTTTGTGGTCGGAGTAGATCTCGCATCGATTACCCATGAGGTAATGACGCCAAACTTTCAAGGCTAAGACCACGGCTGCAAGCTCGAGGTCATGGGTTGGGTAATTCTCGCTCATGTTGCTTCAATTGTCGGGAGAGGTAGGATATGACTTTGCCTTCTTGCATAAGCACACATCCAAGACCAATCTTGGAGGCGTCGCAATATACGTCAAAGGGCTTAGTGATGTCGGGCATGATCGGGATTGGGGCCGAGGTCAGTCTACTCTTGAGCTGTTGGAAGCTCTCTTCACATTTATCGATCCACTCAAACTTCTTGTCCTTCTTCAACAGTTGGGTCATTGGTCGAGCGATGCTCGAAAAGCCTTCTACAAATCTGCGGTAATATCCGGCTAATCCAAGAAAAGCGCGGACCTCGGTTTGGGTGGTGGGGGCTTGCCATTCCATAACGAGTTTTGATTTTGGCGGGATCTACGGCAATTCCTCCTGCGGACAAGATGTGTCCCGGGAATCCTACTTCCTTCAGCCGTGAACTCACACTTGCCGAACTTGGCATACAACTCGGTGGTGCCTAAGGGTTTCTAGGACAGTCTCCAAATGTTGTTCATGTTCCTCCTCGGACTTGGAGTAGATAAGAATGTCGTCGATGAAAACAACGACAAACTTGTCCGAAAGTTCATGAAGATCTTATTCATGAGGTTCATGAAATAAGCGGGGGCATTGGTTAATCCAAATGACATGACGTTGTACTCATACAACCCATATCTGGTGGTAAAGGCAGTCTTTGGAATATCGGTGGCGTGAATCTTCAGCTGATGATAGCCAGTCCTAAGATCTATCTTTGAGAAAACTTTGGCTCCGGTTAACTGATCAAACAGGTCTTCTATCTTGGGTAGGGGGTATTTGTTCTTGATGGTGACATCATTAAGCTTACGGTAATCCGTACATAACCGGGTGGCACCATCCTTCTTGTCCACAAACAAAACAGGGGATCTCCAGGGGGATGCACTCGGTCTAATCAGACCTTTGGCTAGCATATCATCTATCTGTTTCTTCAGCTCCACAAGCTCTGTTGGGTTCATGCTATAGGCTCTCTGCGCTATAGGTCCGGTTCCGGGATTAACTCGATGATGAACTCGATATCCCGATCCGGGGGCATACCGGGTAGATCATCCGGAAACACATCGGGAGTATCGACAGACGACCCCGATTTGATCCAGAGTTGGCTTGGCTACACTTTGGTTACGAGGTAAATTTTCCGGGTAGTTTTTCGGAGACATGTTCAACTAGGATACCGGTGTCTGCTAGTCATGGTGATGGCTTTCTTGGCACGATCTATCAAACCATGGTGTTTTGACATCCAGTCCATTCCTAGTACGACTTCCAAACCTTTGGTTCCCGTAATGATGAGATTGGCATAGAATTCTATCTCATGTATTATGATGGGTACATTTTTGCAAAATTTTCTGGCTTTGGTGGTTGATCCGGGGATTTGAACTATCATAACATGCTTCAAGATGAGGGGTTGAATTTTACTGATTGATGCAAAGTCTTCGGTGACAAAAGAATGAGATGCTCCGGAGTCAAACAACACTGCGCAGGGGTGTGGTTGACCGAAAACATACCCAGTACAACATCTGGTGCTTCCTGGGCTTCTTCGGCATTCATGTGGTAGAGACGGCCGTTGCGGTTATTGGGGTTGTTGGGGGCGAACTTCTTGCCGGTGGAGACACGGCGTTGCTGCTGAGCAGGTGCAACGGTGTTGCCGGCGAGCTTGGCAAGACGTTTGGGACACTCGTTGGGGTAGTGCCCCACTACACCACACTCATAACAAGTGATGGTGGACTTGTCCTGCTTGTTCGCGACGGGGATGGCGTTGCTCCCGGTCCTTGGAGCGGTGTTGGTGTTGGTGTTGTTGTTGTTGGGGGCTCTAGGCGGAGCACGGTTGTAGTTGTTGTTGCTGTAGTTGCTGTTGTTGTTGTTGTTGTTGTGGCCTCCTGGCCTGGGGTATCCTCCACTCCGGTTCTGATAACCGGGGCGCGAGTTCTGCATCGGTGGCTTATTGTTTCTCGGAGTGAAACCTCCGCTTGAGCTAGGGCGAAACTTTCGGGGGTGGCTTGATCCACTCGATTCGCCATGCGGCGCTTGCGGTTCTCATTGGCTTGGTTTAGCTTGCCCTCCATCTGGATGGCGGAGTCGACAAGGGCTTCAAGGTTGGCGAAGGGGATGTTGACGAGGACAGTCTGCATCTCATCATGCAGTCCGTTCAGGAATCTCTCCTGCCTCTTCGCAGTGGTGTCAGTCTCATCGGGGGCGTACCTTGACAGTGTAAGGAACCTGTCACGGTATTCTACCACCGTCATGCGACCCTGTTTCAGTTCACGGAACTCATCCCTCATCTTCTTGATAAGACCCGGGGGTACATGGTACTTGCTGAACTTGAGCTTGAAATCTGCCCAAGTCATGAACTGACCTCCGTTCATGGCACGAGTACTAGTCCACCAGGCTCGGGCTGGTCCGGCAAGATAGTGGGTTGCAAACAGCACCATCTCATTGGCTTCCACTCCGGCTACTTCCAAGTTATTCTCCATAGTCTGGAGCCAGTCATCGGCGTCAAGGGGTTCTTCCGTCTTGCTAAACACTGGAGGGTTGGTGTTCTGTAAGTTCTTGAGTTTTGAACCTGGATGGTCATGATTTCCATGGCCCTGATTGGCAAGGTTCTGCAAGGCTGCGATGTTGGCTTGGTGTTCAGCTCTTTCTGTCTCCCTGTCAGCAAGCAGAGTTTGCAGCAGTTGCATCATTGCATCGTTGTTGTTGCGATTGGGAGGGGCCATCTGATCATAGACAAGATAATGAGATAAGAGGGAAATTTCTATGGTTTATTTTGAGTTAGTTCATAAAATTTGAAACTTGAAGTCTTTTCATGACAAACACAACATTCATTCATTCATTCAACACACATTACAAACTAACACTTGACACTTAACACTTCCCATGGTTTTAAGAACCATTCAACATGCTACGATACAAGGGACGGGATACAACTCACACCTACATCAGTGCTCAAGTGTTACTACCCTCGTCCTCAACGTCGATCGGAACGACGTCATCGAGGTCCCGGCTCCAGAAAGCGTAGTCCTCCTCCTCGCGTGAACTCGTCCTCCTCGAAGTCGTCGTCGTCACTCGAGAAGGCTCCTCCTCCCCGAAGGTCGATACCTTCGTCATCCTCCTCCATGTCTCTCAGCTGGTCCTCCTGGTCCTGGACGGTGGCCTCCAAAGATGCGATCTTGGCGCGAAGGCGCTTGATCGTCGCATCCCTCTTCGCACGCTGTACGCGAAGCTTGTTGCGATCCTTGGAGAGCATCTTGATGGCGTCCGCATGGGTTGCCAGAGCGAGGTGCGTCTAGTTGGCGTACGCCCGAGCGTTGTCTAGATCCTGCTGCGTGTGATACAGCATGAAGTCTAGGTGCTCGGCGTGGTGCCTCAGCTCTGGGTGCGACTCCAGAGTCATGGGAACTCTTGAGGCGTCACGCCTCACCAGGTGAGCGAAGCGGGACGCAAGCAGGCGTACCACATTCTGGCCACAAAGACGAGCGAGTGCCTCCTGAAGGGCACGGGCAAGTCCATCTAGCCAGTTGCTCTCACGGAAAGAGAACAGGATCCTCCCCGTGTTGGGGGACTCCATCGTGCCTCTCAGATCTGCGGTGATGATCCACCGCAGTTCGCCACCGGGCTGATCGTTCACCCGAATTCCGTGGAACTCGGGGTGAAGGCGCCCAGAAAGGCGAAGACCCCGTTGAGGTCGTGCTCAAACACGAGGCTTCCACCGTTCCCCGACTGATAGAACTTCGTGTTGACGGGTTCATTCGGCTCAATCCGAAAGCGAATTGGATAAGTAAGTTAGAGAGTGAACAAGTGTGGCAAATTTTAAGTAAATTTGAATAAGAAAGAGCATGATTCAACTTTCGAAAAAGTCCCAAAGGCAAGAATGTAAGTAGATTTTCATAAATAGCTTCTTGGTTTGATTTCAAAGTTAAATTTTTTGTGAACGTCCATTCTAACTAGGGTCTTCTAAGGTCAAACAATGGCTCTGATACCAACTTGTCAACACCCGGATTTTTAAGCCCGGATGCCTATTATGTCATTCATCGCAAAACCAGGAATATTGTTGTTGCGAGGCATAATAGCTGAATATCACAGTCATCATTTATTACAAACCATATTGTCTTACAACTCGAATCACATGATCCATATTACACAAATAGTTGATCTATTGATCAACGAACAAACACAAGTTCATAGCGGAAGCGTAAGATACAAGGACTCTCTAGTCCACAGGCCAACGCTTGACGTTGGAAGACTCCTAGTTGTCGTAGGCGTCCTGCTGGTCATCTCCGGGGTAGTTCTGTTCATCTTCATACTCTGGCCATTTGAATAGCCAGGGACAAATCCGTAAGTACTTCAAGTACTTGCAAACTAATACTAATGTAAGTGCTAGACATTTCTAGTATGGTTGGCTAAGCTCTAGTTTATTTGCGTAAAGCTAGTTTTAGTTCACAAAGTTTGAGAAAAGCTTATTCAAGTGCTAAGTAACTCAAGTGGGAACATTAGTGTCATTCCCACCATTCATGTGGTGATTTCAATTCAATTCACCACAAGTCATTTCACCATCACCTTTCAACATCATTTTTCAAAGATATGACATCGGAAACTGTATGGCCTTTCCAACCGTCCGTAACCGTGGACGCGGCTATTCGAATAGGTTTACACTCGCGAGAGGTTGCACACTTGTGCCACAACATTTGATTTCATCCGTCGGGATTTCCCGAATCATCGTAACACAGTACGCGGATCATCAACCATAACCTTTCACTTATAAATCCTAGTATGAGCACCTCTCCCCATGAGCTTGGCCTCCCAGTGAAGACCAACTCGTCAACCCGGGAACCGCACGGGGCTTGGGCCGGACATTCACCTCGTTTCACGTCATTTCTCATCATTTCTTTTGTGGTAGAGGCAGCTTTCGGCATAACCCCGATGACGCTTGTTTAGAGGGAACCCATACTAAGACACATAAACTTCCGGTTAAGCCCTACCCATAATCAGGTATTGTGGGGGTACTTGATAATTGGAAAGGTATCGCATTCAAACCAACATCATTGTTTTATCAAAAATCACCATCTTCTCTTGTTCATATTCACCTTCAAAAATCATTCAATGGAATGCATCATCATTCCAAGGTTTCAAATTCATTTCAATTTCACATTGTTCCCATCTAGAGTAGTCAAGTTTTAATTCATTAGCACTAGCTCTAATCCATGAGGGGTGCTATCTTGCTTTGCTTGATGGAAACTACTTCACTACTCTAGTAACCAACTTGTACTTTGACCAAAGTTAACTATAAAACTAACTTATTGAGAAAACAAGTAAAATCTTGTAAAGTAAAAACTTGGGATAGGCTTATGTAAGAAAAGGTAAGGGTCATGGTGCCTTGCCCCAAGGGGCTTTGCACTTTGCAAGAATATTAGCTTGCCTTGATAGTTCTCAAGGGGCTCCTCCTCCTCCTGGTAGAATTCCTCCTCCTCTTGGTATTCTCCGGTGCTAGCGTCTAAATTTGAATACGAGTATAATCACTCACTAATTCAATGGCTATTCCAAACATCACATATATGCACACAACTATTCTAAGCACACAAGTAAATCAATTAGGGTGCATTGGTTGTGTTGCTTTAGGAAAAATAATTTCCTCTCATTGAAATCTTCTTAAGATTTAACTTCTCAAACAATCATACATGAATTTGTATTGACCTAAGTCAACCATTCATTATCATCATTTGAGAAAATGATTTAAATGAGGTAGATCACCTCATACCATTTTAATAACACTACATATGATTTAAATCTCAAGCAATTCATATAAGAGAGTTTGGACCAGAGGTACAAACATCCCATGAATGCATGTGAGACAAGTTTAAATGAAGTATAAAACTTCACACAATTTACTCTAATAGTTTTGGACAATATCAACTAGTTAAACTAGCCATATCATCCATTAATTAAACTATGGCATGATCATGCAAAGTGACCACACCATTTTCTTGCAGAAACAATTAGTGTAAGTCAAATGTGAGCTATTAGAGTTGGAAATAACTAAATATCTATTTTGGTTGATTTTTAAGAATTATTTGAATGGGCAAAAGTCCCTGGCTTGTTCTTTTTTCCACATTATTTCTACAACAGATCTGGTCATGGGACCAGTGCCATTTTGTAGATAATTTCCCTAGCTTTCCAAAAATATAAAGTTCATCGAATTTGGTTTAGCCAATTTAAATCTATTGAATTTCAAAGTGGTAGCAGTATTCAAAAACATTTGGAATTAATTAAATCGAGTTTGAAATAAAAGGGCCGGCGGGAAAAACTACTGGGCCAGATTCAAACTGAAAGGCCCAAGCCAGCCCAGCCACGGTCCAGTGACGCGCGGCGCGCTGACAAAGGGTCCCGCATGTCAGTGACTTAATTAACCCGAAACGGTATGGGCGAGGGTGGTGCGTTGGATTAGATCGTGATCGAACGGCTGTGGTTCATCGTCCCGCCGGCGAGAGAGGAGTTCACCGGCGGCTCAGGTAGGGGGTCGGCGGGCTAACCAGTGCTCCAGCGAGGTATGGCAGTATGCGTGGAGTAGATGTGGACGACGGCGGAGCTCCAGGTACCGGTGGCTCGTCCTGGGGCGGCTCCAATCGACGGCGGCGTCCACCAGGTACTGGCGGCTCCGATCTCCAAATTGGAGCAGCTCCGGCGACGATCGAGTGAGTGGAGTGGTGGTGGAGAAGCGAGTGAGAGGTGGGGAGTGAGATGGTGTGGTTGGTTTGGTCCGGGGAACTCCCTATTTATAGAATCGCATGAGGGTTGCGGGGCAGTGAGGTGGTCGACATGGGCGCGGCATCTCCGGCGGCTGGTCGAGTTAGGCGAGGCTATGGCGGTGCTCTACAAGTCCAGGCGATGCTACTGGCAGCGACATCGTGGTCGGGGAGCGTCGGAATCGTTCGCTTTGCTTCCGTGTCGTGCGGCGGCAGTGGCGGGATCTTGTCACCGTCTCCGGCGGCGGCGGGCACGGGTACGGGCTGCGCTCGTGTCCGGCGGCGTCCGGTGTGTCGTGGTGATGCTCAAGGCGTCGAGAGCGGGGCCGGGCGTGAGCGAGGTGGTGGCGTGGCGCGTGTGCCGTGGCGCGTCCGCGGCGTGCATGCGTGCGACGCGGCGGCGTCCGGGGCGTGTGCCGGCGCGCGTCGTACGGCGTGTGGTCGCTGC
The DNA here is from genome assembly GCF_022539505.1 of Lolium rigidum. NCBI lineage: Eukaryota > Viridiplantae > Streptophyta > Magnoliopsida > Poales > Poaceae > Lolium > Lolium rigidum. The sequence goes on along the minus strand of NC_061512.1, from coordinate 75,035,249 downwards.
TCCTTCGACCATGGCGGTGCTAGGGCGTGCTAGGAGGTGCGTTGGCGCACGGTGGCGAGGTGGTCCTGGCAGAGAAGCAAGGGGAGAGAGGGGAGGTCGACGAGCTCGGGGACATGGCCGGCATGGCCATGCCCTAGCTTGCTCTCTCTCTCTCTTAGCCTCACTATGCTCCACTTAAGGTTTAAGGGGACCAGGGAACCTAATGTGGTAGGTTAGGGTAGATTAGGTTGAGGTAGATTCACTATTTGCAATAGTTGCAAATAGTGCCCGAATTTGTAAAATTCAAAAATATCCAAATTTGAAATAATTCAAAAGGTGAAAGTTTTTGAAAATGTGAGTGTTGATATAAGTTGTAAATGACCAGAGAGGTTTTGAGGTGGTGGTGGAAAAATTAGAATTCAAGAATTGGCCAAAATGGCGAAGTGTAGAATGTTGCATATGTGAAAAAGTTGGAACTTTGGATGAGCCTTGCTCATGATCAAATATGAATTTGGCATGGTGCTCTTCACCAAATTTGTTCACCTTGATGTTTACTTTGAAATGGTGCAAAGAATTAGCAAGAGTTGGTTTGGGAAATTTGAATGGCAAGGGCTCAAAGTGGTGACCAGACTATAATTGTCACTTTTGACCAATATCATATGTGAGCTAGATTTGTGTTTGAATTTCAATTGAATTGTGATTGTTTGATTCCAAAAGTTGTAATAAGTGTTTAAAAACATTATTCAACTAATGGTAAAGACCAAATAGGTCTAGGGTCAAAATTTATAAAAATGCCATAGGGCATATGTGAGGGTTTTTAGGGTTTTGCATTTTAGTGGAATTTCCTCCTCTTTGATTTATTTGGTTGGTGATCTTAATATGATCACACTAGGGTTTTAGAGCATATCAAAAACAAGTAATAACAATCATCATGGCATATCACTCAAATGCACAAGTCCTATGCATGGTACTATATGCAAATAGAAAAGTTTTTGTTGGTTTGAAATTTTGCTTTCTGGAATTCTCTAACTTTCTTGTTTATTGAAATTTGGGGTGTTACAAACCTTTCCCCCTTACAAAAGATCTCGTCCCGAGATCTTAAAAGAAAGTTAGGTACTAAAGAGATCTGGGTACTCCTTCTTCATGGCATCTTCGCGTTCCCAGGTGGCTTCATCCTCAGTATGGTTGCTCCACTGAATTTTCAGGAACTTGATGCTTCAGGTGCGGGTGGTTCGGTAAGCTTCCTCCAGGATGCGAATCGGCACTTCACGGTATGTCAAGTCCTGGTTGATATCCACTGATCGGTGATCTATGTTCTTGAACACCTCGGTCTTCTCGGGACTTCCAGGCACTTCCGGAGGAGTGAGATGTGGAACACGTCGTGCACAGCCGACATTTCTTCCGGCAACTCCAGTTGATAATATACTTCACCTCGGCGACTCAGAACCTGGAAGGGTCCGATATATCGGGGTGCGAGCTTTCCTTTCAGCTGGAATCGCTGCATTCCTTTCAAGGGGGATACCTTGAGATAGACGAAGTCTCCGATCTCGAAGGTCATCTCCCGACGTCTCTTGTCGGCGTAGCTCTTCTGTCTAGACTGCGCCGTCTTGAGGTACTCTCGGATCTTGTGTACTTTCTCTTTGGCTTCACGAAGAACATCTGGGCCAAAAACTTGGCTCTCTCCGACTTCCGACCAGTTCAGGGGGGTACGGCACTTCCTTCCATACAAGGCTTCAAAGGGGGCCATCTGCAGGCTGGCTTGGTAGCTGTTGTTGTAAGAGAATTCTGCATAAGGCAAGCAGTCTTCCCACTTGGATCCGTACTCCAGTACACATGTTCTCAACATGTCTTCCAGTATCTGGTTGACTCTCTCAGTCTGTCCGTCAGTCTGGGGGTGATAGGCGGTGCTGAAATTCAGACGGGTTCCTAGTCCTTCGTGCACTTTCTGCCAGAATCTTGAGGTGAATTGTGATCCTCTATCTGACACTATCGACTTTGGGGTTCCGTGCAGGGCGACTATTCTCGGAGATATATAGTTCAGCTAACTTTGGGCCCTGGTAGGTGGTCTTGACGGCGATGAAATGAGCTACCTTGGTCGGTCTATCAACAACTACCCATATGGAGTCATTGCCTTTGCTTGGATTTGGGCAAACCGGTGATAAAGTCCATTCCTACCGAGTCCCACTTCCATTACGGAATCTGTAAGGGTTGTAGCAGATCCTGCGGGTCGCCGATGTTCCGCCTTGACTCTGACAGATATCACACTTGGCGATGTAGCTTCCGATCTCCCTCTTCATTCCATGCCACCAGAATTGCTCCTTCAGGTCTTGATACATCTTGGTACCTCCGGGGTGGATTGAGTAAAGGGTGTCATGGGCTTCTTGCAAGATGACTTGTTTCAAGTCTGAGTCCGATGGTACGCAGAGGCGTCCTTTGTACCAAAGAACTCCGGCTTCATCTATGGTGAATCCTGGTGCCTTTCCTGCGGCGATTTGTTCCTTGATTCCATTGATGCTGGCATTTCCTATCTGGGCTTCTTTAATCTGGCTGATCAAGGTGGGTTGAAGTTCAATGTTGGCTAGGAATCCTTCACTAACAAGTTCAAGTCTAAACTGTTCAAACTCTTGAAACAGGCTGGGTTGCTCGATTGCGATCATGGAGTTCAACTGACACGGCAGTCGACTCAAAGCATCCGCTACCACATTGGCCTTGCCGGGGTGGTAGTGAATCTCCATGTCGTAATCCTTGATCAATTCAATCCATCTGCGCTGTCTCATGTTCAGCTCCTTCTGGGTGAAGATGTATTTGAGGCTTTTGTGGTCGGAGTAGATCTCGCATCGATTACCCATGAGGTAATGACGCCAAACTTTCAAGGCTAAGACCACGGCTGCAAGCTCGAGGTCATGGGTTGGGTAATTCTGCTCATGTTGCTTCAATTGTCGGGAGAGGTAGGATATGACTTTGCCTTCTTGCATAAGCACACATCCAAGACCAATCTTGGAGGCGTCGCAATATACGTCAAAGGGCTTAGTGATGTCAGGCATGATCAGGATTGGGGCTGAGGTCGATCTACTCTTGAGCTGTTGGAAGCTCTCTTCACATTTATCGATCCACTCAAACTTCTTGTCCTTCTTCAACAGTTGGGTCATTGGTCGAGCGATGCTCGAAAAGCCTTCTACAAATCTGCGGTAATATCCGGCTAATCCAAGAAAAGCGCGGACCTCGGTTTGGGTGGTGGGGGCTTGCCATTCCATAACAGTTTTGATTTTGGCGGGATCTACGGCAATTCCTCCTGCAGACAAGATGTGTCCCAGGAATCCTACTTCCTTCAGCCAGAACTCACACTTGCTGAACTTGGCATACAACTGGTGGTGCCTAAGGGTTTCTAGGACAGTCTCCAAATGCTGTTCATGTTCCTCCTCGGACTTGGAGTAGATAAGAATGTCGTCGATGAAAACAACGACAAACTTGTCCAGAAAGTTCATGAAGATCTTATTCATGAGGTTCATGAAATAAGCTGGGGCATTGGTTAATCCAAATGACATGACGTTGTACTCATACAACCCATATCTGGTGGTGAAGGCAGTCTTTGGAATATCAGTGGCTCGAATCTTCAGCTGATGATAACCGAGTTCTAAGATCTATCTTTGAGAAAACTTTGGCTCCGGTTAACTGATCAAACAGGTTTTCTATCTTGGGTAGGGGGTATTTGTTCTTGATGGTGACATCGTTAAGCTTACGGTAATCCGTACATAACCGGGTGGCACCATCCTTCTTGTCCACAAACAAAACAGGGGATCTCCAGGGGGATGCACTCGGTCTAATCAGACCTTTGGCTAGCATATCATTTATCTGTTTCTTCAGCTCCACAAGCTCTGTTGGGTTCATGCTATAGGCTCTCTGCGCTATAGGTCCGGTTCCGGGGATTAACTCGATGATGAACTCGATATCCCGATCCGGGGGCATACCGGGTAGATCATCCGGAAACACATCGGGGTATCGACGGACGACCACGATTTGATCCGGAGTTGGCTTGGCTACACTTTGGTTACAGGTAAATTTTACGGGTAGTTTTTCAGAGACATGTTCAACTAGGATACCGGTGCTGCTAGTCATGGTGATGGCTTTCTTGGCACGATCTATCAAACCATGGTGTTTTGACATCCGAGTCCATTCCTAGTACGACTTCCAAACCTTTGGTTCCCTGAATGATGAGATTGGCATAGAATTCTATCTCATGTATTATGATGGGTACATTTTTGCAAAATTTTCTGGCTTTGGTGGTTGATCCGGGATTTGAACTATCATAACATGCTTCAAACCGAGGGGTTGAATTTTACTCGATTGATGCAAAGTCTTCGGTGACAAAAGAATGAGATGCTCCGGAGTCAAACAACACTCGTGGCGGGGGTGTGGTTTACGAGAAAACATACCCGAGTACAACATCTGGTGCTTCCTGGGCTTCTTCGGCGTTCATGTGGTAGAGACGGCCGTTGCGGTTATTGGGGTTGTTGGGGGCGAACTTCTTGCCGGTGGAGACACGGCGTTGCTGCTGAGCAGGTGCAGCGGTGTTGCCGGCGAGCTTGGCAAGACGTTTGGGACACTCGTTGGGGTAGTGCCCCACTACACCACACTCATAACAAGTGATGGTGGACTTGTCCTGCTTGTTCGCGACGGGGATGGCGTTGCTCCCGGTCCTTGGAGCGGTGTTGGTGTTGGTGTTGTTGTTGTTGGGGGCTCTAGGCGGAGCACGGTTGTAGTTGTTGTTGCTGTAGTTGCTGTTGTTGTTGTTGTTGTGGCCTCCTGGCCTGGGGTATCCTCCACTCCGGTTCTGATAACCGGGGCGCGAGTTCTGCATCGGTGGCTTATTGTTTCTCGGAGTGAAACCTCCGCTTGAGCTAGGGTGAAACTTCTGGGGGTGGCTTGATCCACTCTGATTCGCCATGCGGCGCTTGCGGTTCTCATTGGCTTGGTTTAGCTTGCCCTCCATCTGGATGGCGGAGTCGACAAGGGCTTCAAGGTCGGCGAAGGGGATGTTGACGAGGACAGTCTGCATCTCATCATGCAGTCCGTTCAGGAATCTCTCCTGCCTCTTCGCGGTGGTGTCGGTCTCATCGGGGGCGTACCTTGACAGTGTAAGGAACCTGTCGCGGTATTCTACCACCGTCATGCGACCCTGCTTCAGTTCACGGAACTCATCCCTCATCTTCTTGATAAGACCCGGGGGTACATGGTACTTGCTGAACTTGAGCTTGAAATCTGCCCAAGTCATGAGCCGACCTCCGTTCATGGCACGGGTACTAGTCCACCGGGCTCGGGCTGGTCCGGCAAGATAGTGGGTTGCAAACAGCACCATCTCATTGGCTTCCACTCCGGCTACTTCCAAGTTATTCTCCATAGTCTGGAGCCAGTCATCGGCGTCAAGGGGTTCTTCCGTCTTGCTAAACACTGGAGGGTTGGTGTTCTGTAAGTTCTTGAGTTTTGAACCTGGATGGTCATGATTTCCATGGCCCTGATTGGCAAGGTTCTGCAAGGCTGCGATGTTGGCTTGGCGTTCAGCTCTTTCTGTCTCCCTGTCAGCAAGCAGAGTTTGCAGCAGTTGCATCATTGCATCGTTGTTGTTGCGATTGGGAGGGGCCATCTGATCATAGACAAGATAATGAGATAAGAGGGAAATTTCTATGGTTTATTTTGAGTTAGTTCATAAAATTTGAAACTTGAAGTCTTTTCATGACAAACACAACATTCATTCATTCATTCAACACACATTACAAACTAACACTTGACACTTAACACTTCCCATGGTTTTAAGAACCATTCAACATGCTACGATACAAGGGACGGGATACAACTCACACCTACATCAGTGCTCAAGTGTTACTACCCTCGTCCTCAACGTCGATCGGAACGACGTCATCAGGTCCCGGCTCCAGGAAAGCGTAGTCCTCCTCCTCGGTGAACTCGTCCTCCTCGAAGTCGTCGTCGTCACTCAGGAAGGCTCCTCCTCCCTGAAGGTCGATACCTTCGTCATCCTCCTCCATGTCTCTCAGCTGGTCCTCCTGGTCCTGGACGGTGGCCTCCAAAGATGCGATCTTGGCGCGAAGGCGCTTGATCGTCGCATCCCTCTTCGCACGCTGTACGCGAAGCTTGTTGCGATCCTTGGAGAGCATCTTGATGGCGTCCGCATGGGTTGCCAGAGCGAGGTGCGTCTAGTTGGCGTACGCCCGAGCGTTGTCTAGATCCTGCTGCGTGTGATACATCATGAAGTCTAGGTGCTCGGCGTGGTGCCTCAGCTCTGGGTGCGACTCCAGAGTCATGGGAACTCCTAAGGCGTCACGCCTCACCAGGTGAGCGAAGCGGGACGCAAGCAGGCGTACCACATTCTGGCCACAAAGACGAGCGAGTGCCTCCTGAAGGGCACGGGCAAGTCCATCTAGCCAGTTGCTCTCACGGAAAGAGAACAGGATCCTCCCCGTGTTGGGGGACTCCATCGTGCCTCTCAGATCTGCAGTGATGATCCACTGCAGTTCGCCACCGGGCTGATCGTTCACCTGAATTCCGTGGAACTCAGGGTGAAGGCGCCCCAGAAAGGCGGAGACCCCGTTGAGGTCGTGCTCAAACACGAGGCTTCCACCGTTCCCCAGCTGATAGAACTTCGTGTTGACGGGTTCATTCGGCTCAATCTGAAAGCGAATTGGATAAGTAAGTTAGAGAGTGAACAAGTGTGGCAAATTTTAAGTAAATTTGAATAAGAAAGAGCATGATTCAACTTTCGAAAAAGTCCCAAAGGCAAGAATGTAAGTAGATTTTCATAAATAGCTTCTTGGTTTGATTTCAAAGTTAAATTTTTTGTGAACGTCCATTCTAACTAGGGTCTTCTAAGGTCAAACAATGGCTCTGATACCAACTTGTCAACACCCGGATTTTTAAGCCCGGATGCCTATTATGTTATTCATCGCAAACCCAGGAATATTGTTGTTGCGAGGCATAATAGCTGAATATCACAGTCATCATTTATTACAAACCATATTGTCTTACAACTCGAATCACATGATCCATATTACACAAATAGTTGATCTATTGATCAACGAACAAACACAAGTTCATAGCGGAAGCGTAAGATACAAGGACTCTCTAGTCCACGGGCCAACGCTTGACGTTGGAAGACTCCTAGTTGTCGTAGGCGTCCTGCTGGTCATCTCCGGGGTAGTTCTGTTCATCTTCATACTCTGGCCATTTGAATAGCCAGGGACAAAGCCGTAAGTACTTCAAGTACTTGCAAACTAATACTAATGTAAGTGCTAGACATTTCTAGTATGGTTGGCTAAGCTCTAGTTTATTTCCGTAAAGCTAGTTTTAGTTCACAAAGTTTGAGAAAAGCTTATTCAAGTGCTAACTAACTCAAGTGGGAACATTAGTGTCATTCCCACCATTCATGTGGTGATTTCAATTCAATTCACCACAAGTCATTTCACCATCACCTTTCAACATCATTTTTCAAAGATATGACATCGGAAACTATATGGCCTTTCCAACCGTCCGTAACCGTGGACGCGACTATTCGAATAGGTTTACACTCTGCAGAGGTTGCACACTTGTGCCACAACATTTGATTTCATCCGTCGGGATTTCCCCGAATCATCGTAACACAGTACGCGGATCATCAACCATAACCTTTCACTTATAAATCCTAGTATGAGCACCTCTCCCCATGAGCTTGGCCTCCCAGTGAAGACCAACCGTCAACTCAGGAACCGCACGGGGCTTGGGCCGGACATTCACCTCGTTTCACGTCATTTCTCATCATTTCTTTTGTGGTAGAGGCAGCTTTCGGCATAACCCCGATGACGCTTGTTTAGAGGGAACCCATACTAAGACACATAAACTTCCAGTTAAGCCCTACCCGTAATCAGGTATTGTGGGGGTACTTGATAATTGGAAAGGTATCGCATTCAAACCAACATCATTGTTTTATCAAAAATCACCATCTTCTCTTGTTCATATTCACCTTCAAAAATCATTCAATGGAATGCATCATCATTCCAAGGTTTCAAATTCATTTCAATTTCACATTGTTCCCATCTAGAGTAGTCAAGTTTTAATTCATTAGCACTAGCTCTAATCCATGAGGGGTGCTATCTTGCTTTGCTTGATGGAAACTACTTCACTACTCTAGTAACCAACTTGTACTTTGACCAAAGTTAACTATAAAAGTAACTTATTGAGAAAACAAGTAAAAGATTGTAAAGTAAAAACTTGGGATATGCTTATGTAAGAAAAGGTAAGGGTCATGGTGCCTTGCCCCAAGGGGCTTTGCACTTTGCAAGAATATTAGCTTGCCTTGATAGTTCTCAAGGGGCTCCTCCTCCTCCTGGTAGAATTCCTCCTCCTCTTGGTATTCTCCGGTGCTAGCGTCTAAATTTGAATACGAGTATAATCACTCACTAATTCAATGGCTATTCCAAACATCACATATACGCACACAACTATTCTAAGCACACAAGTAAATCAATTAGGGTGCATTGGTTGTGTTGCTTTAGGAAAAATAATTTCCTCTCATTGAAATCTTCTTAAGATTTAACTTCTCAAACAATCATACATGAATTTGTATTGACCTAAGTCAACCATTCATTATCATCATTTGAGAAAATGATTTAAATGAGGTAGATCACCTCATACCATTTTAATAACACTACATATGATTTAAATCTCAAGCAATTCATATAAGAGAGTTTGGACCAGAGGTACAAACATCCCATGAATGCATGTGAGACAAGTTTAAATGAAGTATCAAACTTCACACAATTTACTCTAATAGTTTTGGACAATATCAACTAGTTAAACTAGCCATATCATCCATTAATTAAACTATGGCATGATCATGCAAAGTGACCACACCATTTTCTTGCAGAAACAATTAGTGTAAGTCAAATGTGAGCTATTAGAGTTGGAAATAACTAAATATCTATTTTGGTTGATTTTTAAGAATTATTTGAATGGGCAAAAGTCCCTGGCTTGTTCTTTTTTCCACATTATTTCTACAACAGATCTGGTCATGGGACCAGTGCCATTTTGTAGATAATTTCCCTAGCTCTCCAACAATATAAGGTTCATCGAATTTGGTTTAGCCAATTTAAATCTATTGAATTTCAAAGTGGCAGCAGTATTCAAAAAACATTTGGAATTAATTAAATCGAGTTTGAAATAAAAGGGCCGGCGGGAAAAACTACTGGGCCAGATTCAAACTGAACGGCCCAAGCCAGCCCAGCCACGGTCCAGTGACGCGCGGCGCGCTGACAAAGGGTCCCGCATGTCAGTGACTTAATTAACCCGAAACGGTATGGGCGAGGGTGGTGCGTTGGATTAGATCGTGATCGAACGGCTGTGGTTCATCGTCCCGCCGGCGAGAGAGGAGTTCACCGGCGGCTCAGGTAGGGGGCGGCGGGCTAACCGGTGCTCCAGCCGAGGTATGGCAGTATGCGTGGAGTAGATGTGGACGACGGCGGAGCTCCAGGTACCGGTGGCTCGTCCTGGGGCGGCTCCAATCGACGGCGGCGTCCACCAGGTACTGGCGGCTTCGATCTCCAAATTGGAGCAGCTACGGTGACGATCGAGTGAGTGGAGTGGTGGTGGAGAAGCAGTGAGAGGTGGGGAGTGAGATGGTGTGGTTGGTTTGGTCCAGGGAACTCCCTATTTATAGAATCGCATGAGGGTTGCGGGGCAGTGAGGTGGTCGACATGGGCGCGGCATCTCCGGCGGCTGGTCGAGTTAGGCGAGGCTATGGCGGTGCTCTACAAGTCCAGGCGATGCTACTGGCAGCGACAGCGTGGTCGGGGAGCGTCGGAATCGTTCGCTTTGCTTCCGTGTCGTGCGGCGGCAGTGGCGGGATCTTGTCACCGTCTCCGGCGGCGGCGGGCACGGGTCTGGGCTGCGCTCGTGTCTGGCGGCGTCCAGGTGTCGTGGTGATGCTCAAGGCGTCGAGAGCGGGGCCAGGGCGTGAGCGAGGTGGTGGCGCGGCGCGTGTACTGTGACGTCCGCGGCGTGCATGCGTGCGACGCGAGCGGCGTCCAGGGCGTGTGCTGGAGCGCGTCGTACGGCGTGTGGTCGCTGCTCCTTCGACCATGGCGGTGCTAGGGCGTGCTAGGAGGTGCGTTGGCGCACGGTGGCGAGGTGGTCCTGGCAGAGAAGCAAGGGGAGAGAGGGGAGGTCGACGAGCTCGGGGACATGGCCGGCATGGCCATGCCCTAGCTTGCTCTCTCTCTCTCTTAGCCTCACTATGCTCCACTTAAGGTTTAAGGGGACCAGGGAACCTAATGTGGTAGGTTAGGGTAAATTAGGTTGAGGTAGATTCACTATTTGCAATAGTTGCAAATAGTGCCCGAATTTGTAAAATTCAAAAATATCCAAATTTGAAATAATTCAAAAGGTGAAAGTTTTTGAAAATGTGAGTGTTGATATAAGTTGTAAATGACCAGAGAGGTTTTGAGGTGGTGGTGGAAAAAATTAGAATTCAAGAATTGGCCAAAATGGCTAAGTGTAGAATGTTGCATATGTGAAAAAGTTGGAACTTTGGATGAGCCTTGCTCATGATCAAATATGAATTTGGCATGGTGCTCTTCACCAAATTTGTTCACCTTGATGTTGACTTTGAAATGGTGCAAAGAATTAGCAAGAGTTGGTTTGGGAAATTTGAATGGCAAGGGCTCAAAGTGGTGACCAGACTATAATTGTCACTTTTGACCAATATCATATGTGAGCTAGATTTGTGTTTGAATTTCAATTGAATTGTGATTGCTTGATTCCAAAAGTTGTAATAAGTGTTTAAAAACATCATTCAACTAATGGTGAAGACCAAATAGGTCTAGGGTCAAAATTTATAAAAATGCCATAGGGCATATGTGAGGGTTTTTAGGGTTTTGCATTTTAGTGGAATTTCCTCCTCTTTGATTTATTTGGTTGGTGATCTTAATATGATCACACTAGGGTTTTAGAGCATATCAAAAACAAGTAATAACAATCATCATGGCATATCACTCAAATGCACAAGTCCTATGCATGGTACTATATGCAAATAGAAAAGTTTTTGTTGGTTTGAAATTTTGCTTTCTGGAATTCTCTAACTTTCTTGTTTATTGAAATTTGGGGTGTTACACCGGAGGACATACGAAGTGGGGCCACGAGGCGGCCACACACTAGGGCGGCGCGGCCTGGGCCTTGGCCGCGCCGGCCTGTTGTGTGGGGCCCTCGTGTGGCCCCCTGACCTGCCCTTCCGCCTACATATAGTCTTCGTCGCGAAACCCCCGCATCGAGAGCCACGATACGGAAAACCTTCCGGAGACGCCGCCGCCAATCCCATCTCGGGGGATTCGGGAGATCGCCTCCGGCACCCTGCCGGAGAGGGGAATCATCTCCCGGAGGTCTCTTCATCGCCATGATCGCCTCCGGATCGATGTGTGAGTAGTTCACCCCCGGACTATGGGTCCATAGCAGTAGCTAGATGGTCGTCTTCTCCCCATTGTGCTATCATGTTAGATCTTGTGAGCTGCCTATCATGATCAAGATCATCTATTTGTAATCCTTCATGTTGTGTTTGTTGGGATCCGATGAATATTGAATACTATGTCAAGTTGATTATCAATCTATCATATATGTTATTTATGTTGTTGCATGCTCTCCGTTGCTAGTAGAGGCTCGGCCAAGTTGATACTTGTGACTCCAAGAGGGAGTATTTATGCTCGATAGTGGGTTCATGCCTCCATTAAATCCGGGACAAGTGACGTAAAGTTCTAAGGTTGTGGATGTGCTTGTTGCCACTAGGGATAAAACATCGATGCTTTCTCTAAGGATATTTGTGTTGATTACATTACGCACCATACTTAATGCAATTGTCTCGTTGTTTACAACTTAATACTGGAAGGGGTTTGGATGATAACCTCGAAGGTGGACTTTTTAGGCATAGATGCATGCCTGGATAGCGGTCTATGTACTTTGTCGTAATGCCCTGATTAAATCTCATAGTACTCATCATGATATATGCATGTGCATTGTTATGCCTTCTTTATTTGTCAATTGCCCAACTGTAATTTGTTCACTCAACATCTGCTATCTTATGGGAGAGACACCGTGATACGTCTCCGACGTATCGATAATTTCTTATGTTCCATGCCATATTATTGATGATACCTACATGTTTTATGCACACTTTAGGTCATATTCGTGCATTTTCTGGAACTAACCTATTAACAAGATGCCGAAGAGCCGCTTGTCTGTTTTCGCTGTTTTTGGTTTCGAAATCCTAGTAACGAAATATTCTCGGAATTGGACGAAATCAACGCCCAGGGTCCTATTTTTCCACGAAGCTTCCAGAAGACCGAAAGGGATACGAAGTGGGGCGACGAGGCGCCGCCACCATAGGGCCGCGCGGCCAGAGGGGGCCCACGCCGCCCTATGGTGTGGGCCCCTCGTCGGCCCTCCGACTCTGCCCTTCCGCCTACTTATAGCCTCCGTCGCAAAACCCCTGACACGAAGAACCACGATACGGAAAACCTTCCAGAGACGCCGCCGCCGCCAATCCCATCTTGGGGGATTCTGGAGATCTCCTCCGGCACCCTGCCGGAGAGGGGATTCATCTCCCGGAGGACTCTTCACCGCCATGGTCGCCTCCGGAGTGATGAGTGAGTAGTTCACCCTCGGACTATGGGTCCATAGCAGTAGCTAGATGGTTGTCTTCTCCTCATTGTGCTTCATTGTTGGATCTTGTGAGCTGCCTAACATGATCAAGATCATCTATCCGTAATGCTATATGTTGTGTTTGTCGGGATCCGATGGATAGAGAATACCATGTTATGTTAATTATCAAGTTATTACCTATGTGTTGTTTATGATCTTGCATGCTCTCCGTTATTAGTAGAGGCTCGGCCAAGTTTTTGCTCTTAACTCCAAGAGAGAGTATTTATGCTCGATAGTGGGTTCATGCCCGCATTGATACCGGGACGAGTGACGAGAAAGTTCTAAGGTTGTGTTGTGCTGTTGCCACTAGGGATAAAACATTGATGCTATGTCTAAGGATGTAGTTGTTGATTACATTACGCACCATACTTAATGCAATTGTCTATTTGTTTGCAACTTAATACTGGAAGGGGTTCGGATGATAACCTGAAGGTGGACTTTTTAGGCATAGATGCAGTTGGATGGCGGTCTATGTACTTTGTCGTAATGCCCAATTAAATCTCACTCGTACTTATCATGACATGTATGTGCATTGTTATGCCCTCTCTATTTGTCAATTGCCCGACTGTAATTTGTTCACCCAACATGCTTTTATCTTATGGGAGAGACACCTCTAGTGAACTGTGGACCCCGGTCCATTCTTTTATACTCGAAATACAAATCTGCTGCAATACTTGTTTTTACTGTTTTCTCTCGCAAACAATCATCTTCCACACAATACGGTTAATCCTTTGTTACAGCAAGCCGGTGAGATTGACAACCTCACTGTTTCGTTGGGGCAAAGTACTTTGGTTGTGTTGTGCGGGTTCCACGTTGGCGCCGGAATCCCCGGTGTTGCGCCGCACTACATCCCGCCGCCATCAACCTTCAACGTGCTTCTTGGCTCCTCCTGGTTCGATAAACCTTGATTTCTTTCGAGGGAAAACTTGCTGCTGTGCGCATCATACCTTCCTCTTGGGGTTCCCAACGAACGTGTGAGTTACACGCCATCAAGCTCTTTTTCAGGCGCCAGTTGCCGGGGAGATCAAGACACGCTGCAAGGGGAGTCTCCACTTCCCAACCTCTTTACTTTGTTTTTGTCTTGCTTTATTTCATTTACTACTTTGTTTGCTGCATTATATCAAAACACAAAAAAATTAGTTGCTAGTTTCACTTTATTTGCTATCTTGTTTGCTATATCAAAAACACAAAAAAATTAGTTACTTGTTTTACTTTACTTAATATCATGCATGTTTTTATTTCACTAGTTAAGCATAATGGAAAACAACAAAAATATGAGAGATCTTTATGAACTTTATCTTGAATTAGGACATGATGTGTTTGAAGAGAGAATTAAAAAACCCATGGAACTTTATATGCATGCTAATGGGAATGTTATTACTATGGATGCTTTGAACACCGTTGTTGCTAATGCTATGGAAAATTCTAAGCTTTGGGAAGCTGGCTCTGATGAGCATGATCTTTTTAGTCCCCCAAGCATTGAGGAGAAAATTTTATTTTACGATTACAATATGCCTCCTATATATGATGATAGCCACTTTGTTGAGTTTGCTCCCACTACAACTAATAAAATTGATTATGCTTACGTGGAGAGTAATAATTTTATGCATGAGACTCATGATAAGAATGCTTTATGTGATAGTTACATTGTTGAGTTTGCTCATGATGCTACTGAAAATTATTATGAGAGAGGAAAATATGGTTGTAGAAATTTTCATGTTACTAAAACACCTCTCTATGTGCTGAAATTTTTGAAGCTACACTTGTTTTATCTTCCTATGCTTGTTACTTTGCTCTTCATGAACTTGTTTATTTACAAGATTCCTATGCATAGGAAGCATTTTAGACTTAAATGTGTTTTGAATTTGCCTCCTGATGCTCTCTTTTGCTTCAAATACTATTTCTTGCGAGTGCATCATTAAAATTGCTGAGCCCATCTTAATGGCTATAAAGAAAGAACTTCTTGGGAGATAACCCATGTGTTATTTTGCTACAATATTTTATTTTATATTTGAGTCTTGGAAGCTGTTTACTACTGTAGCAACCTCTCCTTATCTTAGTTTCATGTTTTGTTGTGCCAAGTAAAGTCTTTGATAGTAAAGTAAATACTAGATTTGGATTACTGCGCAGAAACAGATTTCTTTGCTGTCACGAATCTGGGTCTAATTCTCTGTAGGTAACTCAGAAAATTAAGCCAATTTAAGTGAGTGATCCTAAGATATGTACGCAACTTTCATTCAATTTGGGCATTTTCATTTGAGCAAGTCTGGTGCCCTAATAAAATCCATCTTTACGGACTGTTCTGTTTTGACAGATTCTGCCTTTTATTTCGCATTGCCTCTTTTGCTATGTTGGATGAATTTCTTTGATCCATTAATGTCCAGTAGCTTTATGCAATGTCCAGAAGTGTTAAGAATGATTGTGTCACCTCTGAACATGTTAATTTTTATTGTGCACTAACCCTCTAATGAGTTGTTTCGAGTTTGGTGTAGAGGAAGTTTTCAAGGATCAAGAGAGGAGTATGATACAATATGATCAAGGAGAGTGAAAGCTCTAAGCTTGGGGATGCCCCGGTGGTTCACCCCTGCATATTCTAAGAAGACTCAAGCGTCTAAGCTTGGGGATGCCCAAGGCATCCCCTTCTTCATCGACAACATTATCAGGTTCCTCCCCTGAAACTATATTTTTATTCCGTCACATCTTATGCACTTTGCTTGGAGCGTCGGTTTGTTTTTGTTTTTTGTTTTGTTTGAATAAAATGGATCCTAGCATTCACTTTGTGGGAGAGAGACACGCTCCGCTGTAGCATATGGATAAGTATGTCCTTAGGCTCTACTCATAGTATTCATGGCGAAGTTTCTTCTTCGTTAAATTGTTATATGGTTGGAATTGGAAAATGCCACATGTAGTAACTCTAAAATGTCTTGGATAATTTGATACTTGGCAATTGTTGTGCTCATGTTAAGCTCTTGCATCATATACTTTGCACCCATTAATGAAGAAACACTTAGAGCTTGCTAATTTGGTTTGCATATTTGGTTTCTCTAGAGTCTAGATAACATCTAGTATTGAGTTTTGAACAACAAGGAAGACGGTGTAGAGTATTATAATGTTTACAATATGTCTTTTATGTGAGTTTTGCTGCACCGTTCATCCTTGTGTTTGTTTCAAATAACCTTGCTAGCCTAAACCTTGTATCGAGAGGGAATACTTCTCATGCATCCAAAATCCTTGAGCCAACCACTATGCCATTTGTGTCCACCATACCTACCTACTACATGGTATTTATCCGCCATTCCAAAGTAAATTGCTTGAGTGCTACCTTTAAAATTCCATCATTCACCTTTGCAATATATAGCTCATGGGACAAATAGCTTAAAAACTATTGTGGTATTGAATATGTACTTATGCACTTTATCTCTTATTAAGTTGCTGGTTGTGCGATAACCATGCTTCTGGGGACGCCATCAACTATTCTTTGTTGAATATCATGTGAGTTGCTATGCATGTCCGTCTTGTCTGAAGTAAGAGAGATCTACCACCTTTATGGTTGGAGCATACATATTGTTAGAGAAGAACATTGGGCCGCTAACTAAAGCCATGATCCATGGTGGAAGTTTCGAGTTTTGGACATATATCCTCAATCTCATATGAGAATAATAATTGTTGCCACATGCTTATGCATTAAAGAGGAGACCATTATCTCGTTGTCCATGTTGTCCCGGTATGGATGTCTAAGTTGAGAATAATCAAAAGCGAGAAATCCAAAATGCGAGCTTTCTCCTTAGACCTTTGTACAGGCGGCATGGAGGTACCCCATTGTGACACTTGGTTAAAACATGTGTATTGCGATGATCCGATAGTCCAAGCTAATTAGGACAAGGTGCGGGCACTATTAATATACTATGCATGAGACTTGCAACTTGTAAGATATAATTTACATAACTCATATGCTTTATTACTACCGTTGACAAAATTGTTTCATGTTTTCAAAATAAAAGCTCTAGCACAAATATAGCAATCGATGCTTTCCTCTTTGAAGGACCATTCTTTTTACTTTTATGTTGAGTCGGTTCACCTATCTCTCTCCACCTCAAGAAGCAAACACTTGTGTGAACTGTGCATTGATTCCTACATACTTGCATATTGCACTTGTTATATTACTCTATGTTGACAATTATCCATGAGATATACATGTTACAAGTTGAAAGCAACCGCTGAAACTTAATCTTCCTTTGTGTTGCTTCAATACCTTTACTTTGATTTATTGCTTTATGAGTTAACTCTTATGCAAGACTTATTGATGCTTGTCTTGAAGTACTATTCATGAAAAGTCTTTGCTTTATGATTCACTTGTTTACTCATGCCATTACCATTGTTTTGATCGCTGCATTCATTACATATGTTTACAAATAGTATGATCAAGGTTATGATGGCATGTCACTTCAGAAATTATCTTTGTTATCGTTTTACCCGCTCGGGACGAGCGAGAACTAAGCTTGGGGATGCTGATACGTCTCCGATGTATCGATAATTTCTTATGTTCCATGCCATATTATTGATGATACCTACATGTTTTATGCACACTTTATGTCATATTCGTGCATTTTCTGGAACTAACCTATTAACAAGATGCCGAAGAGCCGATTGTTGTTTTCCGTAGTTTTTGGTTACGGAAATCCTAGTAACGAAATATTCTCGGAATTGGACGAAATCAACGCCCGGGGTCCTATTTTGCCACGAAGCTTCCGTGAAGACCGAAAGGGATACGAAGTGGGGCGACGAGGCGCCGCCACCATAGGGCCGCGCGGCCAGAGGGGGGCCCGCGCCGCCCTATGGTGTGGGCCCTCGTCAGCCCTCCGACTCTGCCCTTCCGCCTACTTATAGCCTCCGTCGCGAAACCCCTGATACGAAGAACCACGATACGGAAAACCTTCCACAGACGCCGCCGCCGCCAATCCCATCTCGGGGGATTCTATAGATCTCCTCCGGCACCCTGCCGGAGAGGGGATTCATCTCCCGGAGGACTCTTCACCACCATGGTCGCCTCCGGAGTGATGAGTGAGTAGTTCACCCCTGGACTATGGGTCCATAGCAGTAGCTAGATGGTTGTCTTCTCCTCATTGTGCTTCATTGTTGGATCTTGTGAGCTGCCTAACATGATCAAGATCATCTATCTGTAATGCTATATGTTGTGTTTGTCGGGATCCGATGGATAGAGAATACCATGTTATGTTAATTATCAAGTTATTACCTATGTGTTGTTTATGATCTTGCATGCTCTCCGTTATTAGTAGAGGCTCGGCCAAGTTTTTGCTCTTAACTCCAAGAGAGAGTATTTATGCTCGATAGTGGGTTCATGCCTGCATTGATACCGGGACGAGTGACGGAAAGTTCTAAGGTTGTGTTGTGATGTTGCCACTAGGGATAAAACATTGATGCTATGTCTAAGGATGTAGTTGTTGATTACATTACGCACCATACTTAATGCAATTGTCCGTTGCTTTGCAACTTAATACTGGAAGGGGTTCGGATGATAACCTCGAAGGTGGACTTTTTAGGCATAGATGCAGTTGGATGGCGGTCTATGTACTTTGTCGTAATGCCCAATTAAATCTCACTGTACTTATCATGACATGTATGTGCATTGTTATGCCCTCTCTATTTGTCAATTGTCCGACTGTAATTTGTTCACCCAACATGCTTTTATCTTATGGGAGAGACCCCTCTAGTGAACTGTGGACCCCGGTCCATTCTTTTATACCTGAAATACAAATCTGCTCGCAATACTTGTTTTTACTATTTTCTCTGCAAACAATCATCTTCCACACAATACGGTTAATCCTTTGTTACAACAAGCCGGTGAGATTGACAACCTCACTTTGTTTCGTTGGGGCAAAGTACTTTGGTTGTGTTGTGCAGGTTCCACGTTGGCGCCGGAATCCCTGGTGTTGCGCCGCACTACATCCCGCCGCCATCAACCTTCAACGTGCTTCTTGGCTCCTCCTGGTTCGATAAACCTTGGTTTCTTTCTGAGGGAAAACTTGCTGATGTGCGCATCATACCTTCCTCTTGGGGTTCCCAACGAACGTGTGAGTTACACGCCATCACACCGCTAGTGATCTGTGGACCCCGGTCCTATTCTTTACATCTGAAATACAAACTGCTGCAATTGTTCTTTACTGTTCTTCGCAAACAAACATCATCATCTACACTATACATCTAATCCTTTGTTTACAGCAAGCCGGTGAGATTGACAACCTCGCTGTTACGTTGGGCAAAGTTCTGTGATTGTGTAGTGCAGGTTCCACGTTGGCGCCGGAATCCCTGGTGTTGCGCCGCACTACACTCCTCCGCCATCAACCTTCAACGTGCTTCTTGGCTCCTCCTGGTTCGATAAACCTTGGTTTCTTTCTGAGGGAAAACTTGCTACTGTGCGCATCACACCTTCCTCTCGGGGTTCCCAACGGACGTGTCAACTACACGCATCACAAATCTTAGTTGCCCGTTATATGCATGTATACTGGTTGGTCAGCAAATCATTATGAGTGATTAGCTCGTGTTGCAGGTTTTGCTAAACCTGTTGTATGCGCAACTTTGTTTTCAACCGATTGTAAGTTTCGACAGTCACTCCCGAATATTTCGGGTGCAATGGTTCTGCCGGTGAGCCCGTTGTTCTTTGATATTTCCATAAGTGAAATATCGAACGTGGGTTGTTTTATGTTTTCCAAACTCTTGCTTTTTGCGGCACTCGTAGAGGCATCTGAAGCAGAGGGAAGGATTAATGTCCTTGTTTTTCTTTGCAGCACTCGTAGAAGCTTTTCCCTTGGGGCGCGATCTTCTGCCGCGCGTTACGTTGTACTGTTGCTTGTAAGCAAGGTTCACGGTGGTGCGGTCATAGATGCTTTAAATTACTGCAATGCTCAACAAGGAATCGAAACTTAAGTGCTCATTAATAGGGTAAATACGAAACTAGAGGGCGAAACAGGGAGGCCCTGTGTAAAGTAAAGGGAAAAAACTTAAAGGCTAAGGAAGTGCTTTATCAAGGAAGGGGTTCTTCTCGTCTTCGACAGCATTTTCTGGCTTCTTCGCCATGCTAGTGGTTGCTGCAGCGTTGTTTATTTTGCCAGGGGTCTGGGCAGCGATTGTCAGTGTCTTGCTGCCTCCTATATCTTCTGCATCGGCAACTGCCGAAGCTTTTGCTGCCGAAGCCTTTGCTGCCGAGACTTCAAGAGCAAGGTTGGCTGGCTTCTTCTTGATTTCCCTGTCGTGTTTTTCCTCCTTGATTTCTCGTATCGTCAGCTTGGGCGGAGGGTCGACAGCTTCTCGTTGTGGCCCAAACTTTGCAGCAATCCTTTGAAAATCACGATCACAATTGTCCAAGCGTGAGAAACTTCCATAGACTGTGATGTTCGTCCCGTTGCTCCCAGGCATTTTCAGCTTGAGGTATGCATAGTGCGGCATAGCCATGAACTTGGCATAAGCTGGTCTCCCGAGTATGGCGTGATACTGTGATTCCCAGTTCACGACTTCAAACTCGATCTTCTCCTTCCTGAAATTGTCGGGTTTGCCGAAGACGACGTTCAGGTACGCTTTGCCAAGAGAGTACGCCGGTGAAGTAGGGAGGATCCCATGGAAGCGGGTGTCTGATTCTTCTAACATTCTCATGGTGATCCCCATACTTTGAATTGTGTCAAGGAATATCAGGTTGAGTCCACTTCCTCCGTCCATGAAGACTTTGCTCATCTTGAACCCTCCTATCTGTAGCTTCGACCACTAGGGCGGCATGTCCTGGTTTTGGTATAGTCATCGGGTGATCTCGCTCGGCTGAACGTGATGTTCCGAGACGACCACTCGACATACTCGGGGATGTTCGCCATGACGCTTCTCGCCGAGTTAATTTCTCGGGTGAGCTTCTTCATTTCCCTCCTTGAAACGCCTCGTCTCGTGGATCATACTCATCTGCCCACGTGGTGGTGGAAATGCCTCGTTGGGTTGATGAGGTTGAGCTTGCTCGGACCTGATGTTGTGGTGGGGGTGGTGGTGGTGGCGGTGGAAGCTCGTTGCTGGCCTCGCCTGCTGGATGAGTTTATGCATATCGATGAACTCGCCGACGGTCTCTCGAGCAGGTGGCTAGACTTTATTTTACCATCCTTGGAATCGGTATACGAATGCAGGTAGCGGGGGCGTTGATCTGCTCAGCGTAGGGTAGTTCGGGAGTTCTCTGTTGTCGTGGTTTAAAGTTGCCACGGTTCCCAGAGTTGTTCCGATTACCGTCCCGTCGATCATCTCGCCTGTCATCGTACCGATCATCCTCGCCGATCGAGTAGCTCGCGGCCACCAAGTTATTGTCATCGTAGCTGCGGTTCTTCCTTCTCTTGTTGCGATCCCTTCGACCACCCGAATCATGCTTCGGCTGGTCATCCTCTTCATCGTCGCTGCGCTCTCGTGGCTTTCGAACGTTGTCTTCGCCATCGGCCCAGACTGTTGGCGATTTCCATTAACTTGGTTATGGTTTTCGGCTTCTTGCGCCCAAGTTCTTCTATATAGCTTTCACGTCGGATGCCATCACTAAAGGCGTCGATTGCTCTGTCGACAGATACGTCTTCCGCAGCGTTCAGGAGCTTGGTGAATCTCCCGATGTATGCGCGCATCGACTCCTTCTGCTTTTGCTGACAATGCCGTAACTCCTCGATCCCGACGGGCCTTTTGTAGGTTGCTTGGAAGTTGGCGACGAAGGCCTCTACTAGGTCGTCCCATGACTTAATGGAACCCTTCGGCAAACCTCTTAGCCAGGCTCGCGCCGAGTCCTTTAGGTAAAGTTGCAGGCACTGCATTGCTGCTATCTGATTCCCTTTTGCGAATCACTGTCACGCAAATAATCCTCTATCCAGGATCTCGGCTCCTGCTGCCCATCGTATTTGGCGGCGTCGGTAGGGGTGGGTTTGAACTTTTTAGGTGGCATCGCCTCCCGAATTTTGTAGCTTAAACAATCGGCTCCCCTAAGTTCGCCGTCGTTCTCCTGGGTCTCATCCGAAGAATCGATGTCGAATTCCTCTCTGGCGGCGCGTCGTCGCCTTGCTTTGTCGATTCTACTCTGAGTAATTTCATCTCGAGCGTCTCTTGCGCGGTGCTTTGGGCCGCCGGCCCGCAAGGTGGTCTTCTCCTTCCGTGGAACTAGATTATCTCCTAATATCGCGAGACTTTCTAAGGCACCACGGTGAGCCTGTGCCATGGATCCTTCGGGACGCTGGTTAATGAGGTATGCTGCAAGGTTGGATGTTGCTCCCGCAACGGTTTTTGGCCGTGGCATGCCCGCGGTGTCCGTAGTCATAAAGGACTTGGTCAGGTTTGACGTTATCTCCCTTGCATCATCTTCCGAAAGCCTGGACATCCTTGATCGATGCTTGCCTCCTCCGTGGGTACTTCGAGAGGCACTTCCCTGCGAGCCCCTTCGTCGTTCGCTGGATCGGTCTGCCGCAGATAGGCGTCTCTCGAGGGTGGCTTGCTCCTTAGATAGGCGCTCACGATTTTTCTCCAATATGGAGCGGTAAGCATTGAGAGTGCCAACCGTGGTTCCCGCCGGAAGTGGTGTGTCGTTAAGCACGGCTGCCTTGGCTGCTGCCCACTCCTCCTCCGTGATGGTGTGGTCGCTGTTGTTGTTGCTCGGCGCCGTTCTCAAAACTAGCTCGTCTCGCTCGGAACGGGGGTGCGATCTCCGTCTCCCCGTTAGCGACGTAAACTTGGAGGGGCGCCACTCTTCGGGTGTCTCCTTGGGTGATGCTCGTCGATGCTGTCCTCTCCCGATGAATAGTAGGCATTGCAGATGAACGGCGTGTCGCTCGACCCTAGTCCGTGCCTGGTGTCGCAGTTCATGCAGTAGTACGAGGTTAACTCCGAGGTCGCGGGATTATCGGATGTGACTGACATGGAGGACGCCGAACGGGGAGCCGAAGGTGCGGATGGACTCGACGGGCTTGTCAGGCCAGCCGAAAGGTCGAGTGACGACGATGCGCTTGGACTCGTCGACCTGGAGAAGGGAAATTCCAGTAGCCGAAGAATTCCTTCTGAGTTGACGTTGTAGTGGACGCTCCCGAAGGCCATCTCCATGTTGCCTTGTAGACCGGAGAAAGTCGAGCGAGACGAATCGCTATGTGGGGTGAACTCGTAGGAACCGAAACGAATCGGGCTTCCCAAACGAGGCGATGACGGTGTTGATGAAGCTGCCGATGACATGTCGGGTTCGGCCGATGTCCGATCTTGTGCCGACAGGTTTCCCACGTACGGCGCCAATTTTCGAGGGTACTCCTCGCCAATGCCCTCCGATAGGGGCTTAGGGTTGATGGAATCCTCGCAAGCTGACACGAGACATCGGTTCACGTACAAGCGGGGAGAGCGATTTACCCAGGTTCGGGGCCCTCGATGAGGTAAAACCCTTACGTCCTGCCTGTCTGTTCTTGATTATGATGATAATGGGTTACAATGGGGTGCCGAATAGTTCGGCTGAGATCTCGTCGAGATGGCTATTGCTAAGATGACCTAGCTCTAAGCTTTTGCTGGCTAAGATTGCTAAGATTGATTGTGTCCCTCGGCAGCCCCTCTCCTGACCTTTATATAGGAGGCCAGGTCTCAAGAGGTCTCACCGAGCACGACTAGGTTTACAGTAGTTTTAGATCCAATCTTTCCTTGTTCGATCGCTTCCTTGTCTTGCCCGTCAAGGAACCTTCTGGTGCACCGACCTAGTGGCCCATCTTGCCTTCAGGTGTCTTCATGGGCCTCCAATTAGTCAGTACAGGATAGGGTAATGTCGGTTACCCGAAGGGTAGTGCCCACGTCAGCAACCAACCTGTTCCTAACGGCGCTGATAAGCGCGCACCCATGTGGAAGAACAAATCTATATTTTGGGAGCTACCCTATTGGGAAATCCATGAGGCCCGCTCTTATGACATGATGCACCTGACGAAAAATCTTTGTGTGGATATTCTAGGCTTCCTGGGCTTGTATGGGAAGTCAAAAGATACACCGGAAGCACGGGAGGACTAGGAACGTCATAAAGGACGAGGCGGCAAGCATCCAGGGCAGTTTCAAGGGCCTGCCAGCTATGTTCTTACCAAGAAAGAGAAGGAAATCTTTTTTGAAGTCCTTTTCAGTATCAAGGTCCCGACTGGCTTCTCGTCGAATATAAAGGGAATAGTAAATGTGAAAGACAAAAATTCGAAAACCTAAAGTCATGACTTCCACGTGCTTATGACGCAACTGCTTCCGGTTGCATTGAGGGGGCTTCTACCGGAAAATGTTCGACTGGACATTGTGAAGGTTGTGCATTCCTCGATGCAATTTCTCAGAAGGTAATCGACCGAGAAAGTCTATCGGGGTTACCGAATGATGTGGTCCAATGTCTGGTCAACTTCAAGTTGTTGTTCCCGCCATCCTTCTTCAATATTATGACGCACCTCCTAGTTCACTGATATCTACCGGAGCTTCTATTCTTGTAGACAGTGTTGGGCCTCCAAGAGCAGAGGTTTGTAGAACAGCAGCAAGTTTCCCTTAAGTGGATCACCCAAGGTTTATCGAACTCAGGGAGGAAGATGTCAAAGATATCCCTCTCAAGCAACCCTGCAATCACGATACAAGAAGTCTCTTGTGTCCCCAACACACCTAATACACTTGTCAGATGTATAGGTGCACTAGTTCGGCGAAGAGATAGTGAAATACAAGTAGTATGGATGTATATGAGTGGTAATAGCAATCTGAATAAAATATGGCAGCGAGTAAACATGCAGCAGAACAGTAAGTAAACAGAGATTCGATGTTTGGAAACAAGGCCTAGGGATCATACTTTCACTAGTGGACACTCTCAACTTTGATCACATAATAAACCACTCTACACTCTCTTGTTGGATGATGAACACCACTAATTGCGTAGGGCTACAAGAGCACCTCAATGCCGGAGTTAACAAGCTCCACAACATTCGATGTTCATATTTAAATAACCTTTGAGTGCATGATAGATCATTGCAATTACACCAAGTACTAACATAGCATGCACACTGTCACCATCACACTATGAAGGAGGAATAGATCACATCAATACTATCATAGCAATAATTAATTTCATAATCTACAAGAGATTACAATCATAACCTACGCCAAGTACTACATGATGCACACACTGTCCCCATTACACCATGGAGGAGGAATAGACTACTTTAATAACATCACTAGAGTAACACATAGATGAATAGTGATACAAAACTTCTACAACCATATTTTCCTCTCTCACAATAAGATAAAACAAGTGTAGCTTCAAAAATTTCAGCACATAGAGAGGTGTTTTAGTAACATGAAAATTTCTACAACCATATTTTCCTCTCTCATAATAACTTTCAGTAGCAACATGAGCAAACTCAACAATATAACTATCACATAAAGCATTCTTATCATGAGTCTCATGCATAAAATTATTACTCTCCACATAAGCATAATCAATTTTATTAGTTGTAGTGGGAGCAAATTCAACAAAGTAGCTATCATTATTATTCTCCTCAAGTGTAGGAGGCATAGTATAATCACAATAAAATTTACTCTCCATAGTAGGTTGTACCAAAAGACCACTATTATAATCATCATAAATAGGAGGCAAAGTATCATCAAAGAACATTTTCTCCTCAATGCTTGGGGGACTAAAAAGATCATGAAAACCAGTTTCCCCAAGCTTAGAACTTTCTATATTATTATCAACAATGGTGTTCAAAGCGTTCATACTAATATTACTACCAGCATGCAAATAAGATTTCATAGGTTTTTTAATTTTCGCATCAAACAATCCATGTTTTAAATCAGGAAATAGAATAAGAAGCTCATTGTTGTCCATTATGCCAAACTAGTGTAAACAAGAAACAAAAAGATGCAATTGCAGGATCTAAAGGAAATAGCTTCGAGCACAAACACAATGGCGCCGAAAGAAATCTGTTACACCGGAACCGGAGTATGAGTGCCTTTTACCTTTCCTCCCCGACAACGGCGCCGGAAAAGTGCTTGATGTCTACGGGAGCTTCTATTCTTGTAGACAGTGTTGGGCCTCCAAGAGCGAGAGGTTTGTAGAACAGCAGCAAGTTTCCCTTAAGTGGATCACCCAAGGTTTATCGAACTCAGGGAGGAAGAGGTCAAAGATATCCCTCTCAGGCAACCCTGCAACCACAAAGCAAGAAGTCTCTTGTGTCCCCAACACACCTAATAGGTGCACTAGTTCGGCGAAGAGATAGTGAAATACAGGTGGTATGAATAAGTAGTAGCAACGGCACCAGAAAAGTGCTTTGCCCAGGACGATAAACAAGCAGTAGTAACGCAGCAATAGTAACGCAGTAGAAACAGTAAACAAGCAGCGATAGCGATATTTAGGAACAAGGCCTAGGGATTAGACTTTCACTAGTGGACACTCTCAACGTTGATCACATAACAGAATAGATAAATGCATACTCTACACTCTTGTTGGATGATGAACACATTGCGTAGGATTACACGAATCCTCAATGCCGGAGTTAACAAGCTCCACAATTCAATGTTCATATTTAAATAACCTTAGAGTGCATGAAAGATCAATTCGACTAAACCAAGTACTAACATAGCATGCACACTTGTCACCTTCATGCTATGTAGGAGGAATAGATCACATTAATACCATCATAGCAATAGTTAACTTCATAATCTACAAGAGATCATAATCATAGCATACGCCAAGTACTAACACGGATGCACACACTCGTCACCATTACACCGTGCGGGAGGAATAAAACTACTTTAATAACATTGCTAGAGTAGCACATAGATAAATTGTGATACAAAATACATCGCAATCATAAAGAGATATAAATAAGCACTTCACTACGCCATTCATAACAGGTGAGTAAGTATTCTCGTGAAATATAGCCTAAGAGACCCACACGGTGCACACACTGTCACCTTTACACACGTGGGACAAGGAGTCTCCGGAGATCACATAAGTAAAATCCACTTGAATAGCATAACAACATCTAGATTACAAGCATCATCATATGAATCTCAATCATGTAAGGCAGCTCATGAGATTATTGTATTGAAGTACATAGGAGAGAGATGAACCACATAGCTACCGGTACAGCCCCGAGCCTCGATGGAGAACTACTCCCTCCTCATGGGAGCAGCAGCGGTGATGAAGATGGCGGTGGAGATGGCAGCGGTGTCGATGGGGAAGCCTTCCGGGGCACTTCCCCGCTCCGGCAGGGTGCCGGAACGGAGACTCTGTCCCCCGGATCTTGGCTTCGCGATGGCGGCGGCTCCGGAAGGTTTTCCGTATCGTGGTTTTTCGCATCGGGGGTTTCGCGACGGAGGCTTTAAGTAGGCGGAAGGGCAGAGTCGGAGGGGGCTCTGGGGGCCCACACCATAGGGCGGCGCGGCCCCCCTCCGGCCGCGCCGGGGTGTGGTGTGGGGCCCCCGTGGCTTCCCTCCGGCGGCTCTCGGGTGTTCTGGAAGGCTCCGGGAAAAATAGGACCCCGGGTCTTGATTTCGTCCAATTCCGAGAATATTTCGTTACTAGGATTTCCGGAACCAAAAACAAGCGAAAAACGACAAGCGGCACTTCGGCATCTTGTTAATAGGTTAGTTCCAGAAAATGCACGAATATGACATAAAGTGTGCATAAAACAAGTAGGTATCATCAATAATATGGCATAGAACATAAGAAATTATCGATACGTCGGAGACGTATCATTCACCTAGTCGAAGAGATTAGAATTATCGGTCCTGTGTTTCTACACAATATGTTCCCCTTCGAGAGGTTCATGGGAGTCTTAAAGAAATATGTTCATAACCGGGCTAGGCAGAAGGAAGCATATTGATGTCTACGCACGCTTCTATTCCTATAGACAGTGTTGGGCCTCCAAGAGCAGAGGTTTGAAGAACAGCAGTTTCCCTTAAGTGAATCACCCAAGGTTTATCGAACTCAGGGAGGTAGAGGTCAAAGATATCCCTCTCAAGCAACCCTGCAATTACGATACAAGAAGTCTCTTGTGTCCCCAACACACCTAATACACTTGTCAGATGTATAGGTGCACTAGTTCGGCGAAGAGATAGTAAGATGCAAGTAATATGGATGAATATGAGTGGTAATAGAAATCTGAAATAAATATGGCAGCAAGTAAACATGTAGCAGAACTTGTTGGAAACGGTGTTTCAATGCTTAGAAACAAGGCCTAGGGATCATACTTTCACTAGTGGACACTCTCAACAATGATCACATAACTAAATAAATAAATGCTAATCTCATACACTCTCTTGTTGGATAACAAACACCATTCATTGTGTAGGGCTACAAAAGCACACCTCAAGCCGGAGTTAACAAGCTCCACAACTTCATAAAGGAAACACACACGATGCGCACACCGTCACCGTCACACCGTGGAGAGTGAATCCGGAGTTCATATTAAAGTAACTCTAGAGTGCATGGTAATAGTTAACTTCATAATCTACAAGAGATCACAATCATAACCTACGCCAAGTACTACATGATGCACACACTGTCCACATTACATCATGAAGGAGGAATAGACTACTTTAATAACATCACTAGAGTAGCACATAGATTAATAGTGATACAAAGCTCATGATCACATAAAGATCACATGGGAGAGAGAGATGAACCACATAGCTACCGGTACAGCCCTTAGCCTCGGGGGAGAATTACTCCCTCCTCATCATAGGAGACAGCAGCGGCGATGAAGATGGCGGTGGTGTCGATGGAGATGCCTTCCGGGGGCACCTCCCCGTCCCGGCGGCGTGCCAGAACAGGGACTTCTGTCCCCCGAATCTTGGCTTCGCGATGGCGGCGGCTCTGGAACTTTTCTCGTATCGTGGCTTATTGTTTTAGGGTTTTCGAGGCGGAGAGAATATATAGGCGGAAGGGCAGCCTCGGAGGAGTCCTGGTGCAGCCAGACCATAGGGGGGCGCGCCCCCCCCCCCTTGGCCGCGCCGCCAGGTGGGGTGGGGCCCCAGGGCTCCCCTCTGGTCCCTCTCTGGCTCAATGGAAGCTTCCGTGAAATATAAGACCCTGGGCGTTGATTTCGTCCAATTCCGAGAATATTTCCTTTGTAGGATTTCTGAAACCAAAAACAGCAGAAAACATGAACTGGCGCTTCGGCATCTTGTCAATAGGTTAGTGCCGGAAAATGCATCAAAACGATATAAAGTATGTATAAAACATGTAGGTATTGTCATAAAACTAGCATGGAACATAAGAAATTATAGATACGTTGGAGACGTATCAAGCATCCCCAAGCTTAGTTCCTACTTGCCCTCGAGTAGGTAAACGATAACAAGGATAATTTCTTAAGTGACATGCTACCAACATGATCTTGATCAATTCTATTGTAAAGCATATGAGATGAATGAAGTGATTCAAAGCAATGGTAAAGACAATGACTAAACAACTGAATCATATAGCAAAGACTTTTCATGAATAGTACTTTCAAGACAAGCATCAATAAGACTTGCATAGGAGTTAACTCATAAAGAAATAAATTCCTAGTAGAAAGTTTTGAAGCAACACAAAGGAAGATATAAGTTTCAGCGGTTGCTTTCAACTTCAACATGTTTATCTCATGGATGTATATCTCATGGATAATTGTCAACACAAAGTAATATGATGAATGCAAATAAGCAAGTATGTAGGAATCAATGCACACAGTTGACACAAGTGTTTGCTTCTAAGATAGAAGGAAGTAGGTAAACTGACTCAACATAAAGTAAAAGAAAGGCCCTTCGCAGAGGGAAGCATGGATTACTATTTTTGTGCTAGAGCTTTTCATTTGAAAACATAGAAACAATTTTGTCAACGGTAGTAATAATCAATATGTGTTATGCATAAGACATCCTATAAGTTGCAAGCCTCATGCATAGAATACCAATAGTGCCCGCACCTTGTCCTAATTAGTTTGGATTTACATGGATTATCATTGCATAACATATGTTTCAACTAAGTGTCACAAAGGGGTACCTCTATGTCGCCTGTACAAAGGTCCAAGGAGATAGATCGCATTTGATTTCTCGTTTTTGATAGATCTCAACTTAGGACATCCATACCGGGACAACATACACAACAGATAATGGACTCCTCTTTAATGCATAAGCATTCAACAACAGATAATATACTCATAAGAGATTGAGGATTAATGTCCAAACTGAAACTTCCACCATGATTCATGGCTTTAGTTAGCGGCCCAATGTTCTTCTCTAACAATATGCATACTCAAACCATTTGATCATGATAAATCACCCTTACTTCGGACAAGATGAACATGCATAGCAACTCACATGATATTCAACAAAGGTGTAATAGTTGATGGCGTCCCCAGAAGCATGGTTACCGCTCAACAAGCAACTTATAAGAAATAAGATACATAAGTAACATATTCAATACCACAATAGTTTTTAAGGCTATTTTCCCATGAGCTATATATTGCAAAGACAAGGAATGAAATTTTAAAGGTAGCACTCAAGCAATTTACTTTGGAATGGCAGAGAAATACCACATAGTAGGTAGGTATGGTGGACACAAATGGCATAGTTTTTGGCTCAAGGATTTGGATGCACGAGAAGGATTCCTCTCATTACAAGGCTAGGCTAGCAAGGTTGTTTGAAGCAAACTCAAGTATAAACCGGTACAGCAAAACTTACATAAGAACATATTGCAAGAATTATAAGACTCTACACTGTCTCCTTGTTGTTCAAACACTTCACCAGAAAATATCTAGACTTTAGAGAGAACAATCATGCAAACCAAATTTCAACAAGCTCTATGGTAGTTCTTCATTAATAGGTACAAAGTACATGATGCAAGAGCTTAAACATGATCTATTTGAGCACAAAAATTGCCAAGTATCAAATTATTCAAGACAATATACCAATTACCACATGAAGCATTTTCTGTTTCCAACCAAATAACAATGAACGAAGCAGTTTCAACCTTCGCCATGAACATTAAAAGGAAATCTAAGAACACCAGTGTTCATATGAACGAGCGGAGCGTGTCTCTCTCCCACATAAGCATGAATTTATTCAGAGAATGAAAATAACAAAACGAAAATAAAAGCACACAAACGCTCCAAGTAAAGTACATAAGATGTGACGGAATAAAAATATAGTTTCACTAGAGGTGACCTGATAAGTTGTTGATGAAGAAGGGGATGCCCAAGCTTAGATGCTTGAGTCTTCTTGAAATATGCAGGGATGAACCACGGGGGCATCCCCAAGCTTAGACTTTTCACTTTTCTTGATCATATTGTATCATCCTCCTCTCTTGACTCTTGAAAACTTCCTCCACACCAAACTCAAAACAAAGTCATTAGAGGGTTAGAGCATAATCAAAAATTCACATATTCAGAGGTTACACAATCATTCTTAACACTTCTGGACATTGCACAAAGCTACTGAAATTTAATGGAGCAAAGAAACCCACTCAAACACAGTAAAAGAGGCAATGCGAAATAAAAGGCAGAATCTGTCAAAGCAGAACAGTCCGTAAAGACGATTTTTTCAGAGGCACTTAACTTGCTCAGATGAAAAAGCTCAAATTGAATGAAAGTTGCGTACATATCTGAGGATCACACACGTAAATTGGCAGATTTTTCTGAGTTACCTACAGAGAATCCTACTCAAATTCGTGACAGTAAGAAAATGCTGTTTACTGCGCGATAATCCAAATCTAGTATCAACCTTACTATCAAAGACTTTACTTGGCACAACAATGCAATAAAATAAAGATAAGGAGAGGTTGCTACAGTAGTAACAACTTCCAAGACACAACAAAATAGTAGCAAAATAAAAACATGGGTTATCTCCCAAGAAGTGCTTTCTTTATAGCCATTAAGATGGGCTCAGTAATTTTAATGGTGCACTCGCAAGAAGTAAGAGTTGAAGCAAAAAAGAGCATCAAAAGCAAATAAGTAACACTTTTAAGTCTAACCCACTTCCTATGAAAAGGAATCTTGTAAATAAACAAGTCATGTAAGCATAATGCAATAAGCATAGAAAGGCAACACAAGCGCAACTTCAAGATTCTCAACATAAAGAGGGGAAACTTAATATTATTAAGATGCATATAGCCATGTTTCCCTCTCTCATAATAACTTTCAGTGGCATCATGAACAAACTCAACAATATAACTATCACATAAAGCATTCTTATTCACATGCATAAAAGTATCATTACTCTCCACATAAGCATAATCAATTTTATTAGTAACAATGGGAGTAAAACTATCACAACCATCATTGTAATCATCATAAATTGCAGGCATAGTATAATCATAATAAACTTTATCCTCCATAGTAGGTGGCACCAAAATACCACTATCATTATAATCATCATAAATGGGAGGCAAAGTATCATCAAAGAAAATTTTCTCCTCAAAACTTGGGGGACTAAAAATATCACCAGACTTCCCCAAGCTTAAATTCTTCCATAGCATTAGCAATAATAGTATTCAAAGAGTTCATGCTAATAACATTGCTACAACTATTTTGCAAACAAAGTTCCATGGGTTTTTTAATTCTCTCTTCAAACACATCATGTCCTAATTCAATATAAAGTTCATAAAGATCTCTAATTTTGTTGTTGTTTTCCATTAAGCCTAACTAGTGAAAATAAAAACAAGAAACAAAAAGATGCAATTGCAGGATCTAAAGGAAATAGCTTCGAGCACTCACACACCGGCAACAGTGCTAGGAAATAGCTTAGTAGTCAGAGGATGTGAATACCTTTTACCTTACCTCCTCGGCAACGGCGCCAGAAAATAGCTTGTTGCCGTGGGAGGCAATTCTCTGTGGTGTAACTTTTCTTCAGATCCCCGGCAACGGCGCCAGAAAATAGCTTGATGTCTACGCACGCTTCTATTCCTGTAGACAATGTTGGGCCTCCAAGAGCAGAGGTTTGTAGAACAGCAGCAAGTTTCCCTTAAGTGAATCACCCAAGGTTTATCGAACGCAGGGAGTAGAGGTCAAAGATATCCCTCTCAAGCAACCCTGCAATTACGATACAAGAAGTCTCTTGTGTCCCCAACACACCTAATACACTTGTCAGATGTATAGGTGCACTAGTTCGGCGAAGAGATAGTAAGATGCAAGTAACATGGATGAATATGAGTGGTAATAGCAATCTGAAATAAATATGGCAGCAAGTAAACATGTAGCAGAACTTGTTGGAAACGGTGTTTCAATGCTTAGAAACAAGGCCTAGGGATCATACTTTCACTAGTGGACACTCTCAACAATTATCACATAACTGAATAAATAAATGCTAATCTCATACACTCTCTTGTTGGATAACAAACACCATTCATTGTGTAGGGCTACAAAATCACACCTCAAGCCGGAGTTAACAAGCTCCACAACTTCATAAAGGAAACACACACGATGCGCACACCGTCACCGTCACACCGTGGGGAGTGAATCCGGAGTTCATATTAAAGTAACTCTAGAGTGCATAGTAATAGTTAACTTCATAATCTACAAGAGATCACAATCATAACCTACGCCAAGTACTACATGATGCACACACTGTCCACATTACATCATGAAGGAGGAATAGACTACTTTAATAACATCACTAGAGTAGCACATAGATTAATAGTGATACAAAGCTCATGATCACATAAAGATCACATGGAAGAGAGAGATGAACCACATAGCTACCGGTACAGCCCTTAGCCTCGGGGGAGAACTACTCCCTCCTCATCATAGGAGACAGCAGCGGCGATGAAGATGGCGGTGGTGTCGATGGAGATGCCTTCTGGGGGCACTTCCCCGTCCCGGCGGCGTGCCGGGACAGAGACTTCTGTCCCCCGAATCTTGGCTTCGCGATGGCGGCGGCTCTGGAACTTTTTTCATATCGTGGCTTATTGTTTTAGGGTTTTCGAGGCGGAGAGAATATATAGGCGGAAGGGCAGCCTCGGAGGAGTCCTGGTGCAGCCAGACCATAGGGGGCGCGCCCCCCCCTTGGCCGCGCCGCCAGGTGGGGTGGGGCCCCCAGGGCTCCCCTCTGGTCCCTCTCTGGCTCTCTGGAAGCTTCCGTGAAATATAAGACCACGGGCGTTGATTTCGTCCAATTCCGAGAATATTTCCTTTGTAGGATTTCTGAAACCAAAAACAGCAGAAAACAGGAACTGGCGCTTCGGCATCTTGTCAATAGGTTAGTGCCGGAAAATGCATCAAAACGATATAAAGTATGTATAAAACATGTAGGAATTGTCATAAAACTAGCATGGAACATAAGAAATTATAGATACGTTGGAGACGTATCACATATCCAAGGGCTATGGAACAGAGGAGGTCATTGAGTTTTGTGTAGACTTTCTTCCTGACCTTAAGCCGATTGGTGTTCCTGAATCTCGGTATGAGGGGAGGCTAACTAGAAAAGGCACACTAGGTAGGAAAACAATGATATGTATGGATGTGCATTCTTTCACGCAAGCACACTACAAAGTTCTACACAATTTCATCGTGGTGGCTCCGTATATCTCGAGACACAAGAATATTCGACGCTCCAAAAACCTGGGGAAGGCTGACTCCTGGATTAAAGGGGAACACGAGAAGACTTTTGGAAGTTTGTTGCAGACACATCTCATGAATAACACCAAAGTTGGAGATCAGCTGTACTGGTTGGCCAGGTCACCATCTTCGACTATATGTACTTTCCAAGGATACGCGATAAATGGGAATATATTTTACACAGTCGCCCAAGAAAAAAAGAGGACCAACCAAAACAGTGGTGTCCGCTTTGATGCAACAGACAAGAATGGGCACAAAGACACATATTATGGGTACATAGAGTAGATATGGGAATTTGACTATGGACCTACTTTTAAGATCCCTTTGTTTCGGTGCAAATGGGTCAAGCTGGCAGGAGGCGGGGTACAAGTAGACCAAAAGTACGACATGATAACAATGGATCTCAACAATCTTGCGTACTTGGATGAACCATGTGGCTCAGGTTTTTCTATGTGAAGGACATGTCTACCAAAACGAGAAAAAGAAATCAGCAAAAGAATAATGCGTCCGATGAGCCAAAGTGCCACATAGTTCTTTCTGGAAAAAGAAACATCGCGGGAGTAGATGACAAGACAGACATGTACGTCAGTAGATTATAATAAGTTTAATGAACTTCCGCCCTTCACAATGAAAAATGACCTAAGCATCCTGTTGAATGGTGAAGATTCTCCATGGGTACGACCCAGAAGAAAAAAAAAACAATGATGAAGACCCAAGCATCAAGTTAAATGATGAAGATGCTCCATGGTTACGGCCGAAGCGATCATAACTTGTGTATCTCAATATGGAAATCACTTTCCCATTTATTTTGTGTAATGATGTTACTGTATGTAAGATATTAACAATGGAGATCGTTGGCTTGTTTTACTAGTTAAGTAGCTTTCACGGGCTTGCAGGGAATTTTTTTCAAGGCGGAACTTCCGAAGATGTCCTAGGGCGTGAGAACCAATGACATCTTCGAGAAGTTCTGCCACGGGAGATTTCCCAACCCTTTCGCCAACGCTGTTAGGTGTATACTAGTAGCTTCCGGGCGGGAGTCCTGCTTGCGGGAAGAGTTCGCTCGCGTGGAGCTTCTGAATATGTCTAAGGCGGCCAGTAATCTAAGACATATTTGAGAAGATCCGCCGGAGAGGCTCTTTCCTTCCAGGTCGCCGGCGCCGGGTGTACACCAGCTCCCGGGAAGCTTTCTATGCTCTCCCCTCCTTTTGTACCATGAGCTACTGGTTGTTGGGTGTATATCAGCAGCTTCCGGGCGGGAGTCCTACTTGCGGGAAGAGTTACCTCGGGCGAAGCTTCCGAAGATGTCTAAGACGCCCGGCCATCTAAGACATCTTCGAGAAGCTCCGCTGGAGAGGCTCTTTCCTCTCCTCTCTCTGCTCCCGGGCTGCTCTCTCTACTCTCCCGAGAGGGGCTATATATAGCGGTATGCCTCAGATAATCCCCTCCCCCCCAGATAAGGCCCTCCCAGATAAGGCAAACACCAGATAAGGCAAACACCAAATAAGCCTCCCCCAGATTAATCCCCCATCTTTTGTCCCGGTTTGAGCCCCCACCC
Organism: Lolium rigidum; assembly: GCF_022539505.1. Taxonomy (NCBI): domain Eukaryota; kingdom Viridiplantae; phylum Streptophyta; class Magnoliopsida; order Poales; family Poaceae; genus Lolium; species Lolium rigidum. Next base: position 74,999,408 of record NC_061512.1, on the reverse strand, counting down.
GGGATAAAAGGGCAAACACCAGATAATCCTCCCCCCAGATTAACCCTCCCCCCATCTTTTGTCCCGCCTATTTTCTTCCCGCGCTTTCCACCGCTTGGCCTCCATTTTCATATCACATCTAGACTCATATCTGCAAAACCTCATCACTCTCTCCCATGGATTCCATCGTATCTCTAACCCCCGGGAGGCGGAGGCGCTTTGCGCCTCGAACTACCCTTGCCCGCCGGGCTACCGCGTCCCCATCGGCTGGATGCTGAGCGTCGGAGGCGTACGGGTCCCTCCTGTCCCTCTAGGTGTGGCGCGCGAAATGACCATCATGAACCACTACTACTTCGAGCTCACGCCAGAGCAGCGGAGGAATCCCCAGTGGCATCCCGACAACAGCTCGACTGGGGATGGCTTCTTCATCAATCGGCGTGAGAGTGCGCTTGCCAGGCACGAGGAGGACGGCCCGCCTCGTTCGAACTTCAACGAGGTTGGCCGTCGGCTGTGGTGGCACGGCCGTCGGCTGTGGTGGCACGGCCGGACTCTCCAGAGTGTCATGGCCTACCATGGCCCCCCGCCTGCGCTACCCTCAGTCCTAGCCCACGTGTGCTCACCCGCCGAGGTTCGACTACCGTGACCCTAATGCCAGCGACGACGACGTCGGCGACTACGACGACTACATTGGCGACGTTTATAGGGCTAGGCACGAGTATGACTGAATCACTCCAACATTCGAAAACAAGTTCAGCCGATTGTGACTTAATCTGGCCATGTATCTTAATTTTCAGTTGAGCTATGTACTTTAATTCCAGTTCAATCGTAATAAAATTTTATTCCCACCCATTATTTCCCTCCCTTTTAAACTAAAGCAACGAGAGACCTAGAAAATGGCAAATTTGTTAATAGTTTGATAAGTTAGAATAATTAATTTATAAACAGAAAATAGATTTGGGTTACTTATACAAATTCAAGTATTTTTCATGTAGAAAGTTTAGTGAGATTTAAAGGTATGCAAAAAACTATTAGTTAATCCATTTTAATTGAAAATGGGATATTTGTTAGGGATTTCTATTTTCGTGCCCCTGGTTCGTTAGTTGTACTCAGTTTTCCCCAGTCCCTTAGTTTTTCCTCAGTTTTCCCCTCCTCTATTTTGAAACACGCACAAGTGCTGGAACGGCCGGTAGCCGTCGGGTCGAGGCCTTGACCGTTAGTCCGACCGGGTGGGGCCGCACGGGGGAAGCTCCTCCACGACCGTCTCGTGGCTGACGGGTAGGGTCGGGAGACACGTCGGAGCAGCCATCCATCTATCGCTGACGTGTGGTCTGTTTTATTTCATGATTTTATACGCGGTGCTGCCAATGACAAATGGGGCCGCTCTATAGGGCTGCCGCAGCCAATGACCAGTGGGGTCGTATATTTTTCAGGAAAAGACATATATTGCCGCTCTGTGGGGCTACCACAGCCAATGACCAGTGGGGTCGTCTATTTATTTAGAGAAACTCATATATTGCCGCTCCAGTGGGGCCTCCGCAGCCAATGACCGGTGGGGTCATATATTTTTCAGGAAAAGACATATATTGCCGCTCCGTGGGGCTGCCGCGGCCAATGACCGAGTGGGGTCGTCTATTTATTTAGAGAAAATCATATATTGCCACTACGTAGGGCCTCCGCAGCCAATGACCCGGTGGGGTCGTCTATTTTTCAGGAAAAGACACATATTGCCGCTGCGTGGGGCTGCCGCAGCCAATGACCGGTGGGGTCGTCTATTTATTTAGAGAGAAAAAATCATATATTGCCGCTCTGTGGGGCTGCGTAGCCAATGACCGGTGGGGTCGTCTATTTTTCGGGAAAACTCACATATTGCCGCTCGATATATGTCTTTAGAGAATATCATAGAGAGAAGCAACAAGTTCGCTAATTAATTATTCTTAAGCTAGACCGGAGAACCGCTGTCAGCTCGTTCCCCACCGTCGGACGGAGCAGCCATCGCCGGCGCCTCGTCGCGCCGCCGGCTCTGTCCCCCGGCGGCGTGGAACGGACTGCGGCGCTGCACGTCAACCATGGCTCCAGCACTTGTTTTGTCCGCACGCATTGTACCCACCGCAGGAAAGTCCGCCGCAAGCAGATCCGCCGCTCACGACGACCGGGATTTGTTCTGCGCACCAATTGGTATAGCTTGGTAAGACCTCCGCTTCTGCCTCCCCCGCCCCCTAATCGATTCGGTTCCCGTAATTTATTGGAGTTTGCAGGTACGAAATAGTCCTCAATGTACGGTCGTAGCGGGTACACCGGCGAGGGTGGGGATTCGATCATGTCGTGGCCACGTTCTACTTCTCCTACCTCGTCGGAGGTGCAGGTATCTAGCTTCAGCTCTCTGTACTACCGTTGAATTTGAAGTTCCGCCATGGCCTGTTGGAGTGATTTCAGTTGCTTTTTTCCATTATTGTTACAGTTAGCCAGGCAAGCCGATGATCCATGGATCCATGGTACATTGCATACCAAGATGAATCAACCCAGTGGTGTAGCCAGAGGATGGATTTGGAGGAGAAGGTGGCCAATTTAGGTGATGAATTGGCCCATAAAAACCTGATGATATTCGAGCTGAAGCGTATTGTGGAGGAAGAAAAGAAGAATTCAGAGCTTATTCGCAAGGAGAAGTTGAGAGTTGAGACAGATCTTGCCGTATTTGATCAAGTGGTAGAAAATCTAGAACATGAACTTAAAGTGATGGGAGAGGAGAAAAGTAGATTCATCTGTGCAGTTTTATTGGGTGTCATCCCTGTCCTAGCAGTTATGTGGTTCTGGTAGACGATTTAGTATAGAATTGTTATTCAGTAGATGGCTCTAAGCACTGTATTTTGGTCTGGCTCTAAGCACTGTATTTTGGCGTACAATTTCCTACTTGTGCTAAGTAATGCGCACGATAATTTTAGCATGCATGAACATTTTATAAAAGTGAAGGGATCCCAAAAGTGAAAGCATGTACCAGCCTCCGGATCAAATACATATCAATATCTTCCCAATCAAGTTGGGATAGAATTCAAATCATACATACGGATGTACATGGACACATCAAGAACGTGGAGAAGCTTTTTTTGAGACGGAGGTAGTAGTTCGAACAATTTTATCCCAATTGGAAATTGAAAAATATAAAATTTATCATAATTTATCCCAATTTGCGGCGTCGAACACGGCCGCGCAGCGATGGGCAAGAAAGGCCGGGACGACAGGCGGCTGAGGGGTGGTCATCTGCGCCATCCGCCGTTGAAGCGATGTTATCGGCGATGGCTCAATGTTCGTGGCATCGATGACCAGTGTCGGAACCGCCGCTGTCTTGGTGTACTTCATCAGCGACGGATCTGCGGAGGGCTGGATCGACGGCTTTGCAGCGCGGTTGTAGACGATGGCTTCAATCGTCTTGGCATCGATTTGCACTCTTGGCACCGGAAGTGAGACATCAACAGGCTCCGACATTGAAGGCTGGGTCTGCGTTGTCGAAGCGATGTTGTAGGCGATGGCTTCAATGTTCGTGGCATCGATGACCACTGTCGTCACGGCCACCGTCTTGGTGTTCTTCATCATTCAACAGATCTAAGAAGAGAAATGAAAGTGAGACAGAGAGAGACATTTCAACTATTTATGACGGTTAGATCCTCACCGGCACTCTTAGATCCACGGCGCACGCATGGTTAGATCCGCGCCGCCGCACGCTGCCGCACGCACGGTTAGATCCGCGCCGCCGCGACCGCCGGAGTAAGAGAGGAAATACGAGAGAGGAAGATGCGACTGGAATATGCGACTGCCAGGGTTGGTAGGTATGTGCTCTGCTCTTGTCTCCATATGCGTACATCGTGGTAGAGAGAGATATACAGGCTGTCCGATCATAAATGATCGAACGGTGCAAGCGTTCGTTGAGCTTTCAACCAACCAAGATCCGTGTGACATACATCTCGACCAATCAGAGATCAGCCAGTGAGTACAAGTTAGGAAAACTGAGTACAACTACGAGGGGGAAAAGTGAGGAAATGTTTATCGGAAGGGCAAAGCCGAGTACGGCCGAGTAAAACAAGTGGGCCCGGAGAGGGAAAGCCGAGTAACACTAAGTAAAACAGGGGGACCCAAATAATAAAGGGACTAAGGGAAATTGAAGATTTTGGCATAAAAATTGTAAAATTGTGTTATTTGAACAATATATTACATTTTGGCCGACTAGATATTGTTTGCAATTCAAAGATACACAAGTGTGACGAATTTGGACTCATTTGGACAAAGTTTGTAAGCATAGTGGGTATTTGGGAGGTGTATTGAGCGAGAAAGCCACTGCATCTTCATATCTAGTAGCTCATGGACTAGGAAGTGGTTTTGAAGCTTTTGGCATAAAAACTTCATATCTCTATATTTCCTTTTCCATTATTATTTCTCTAGGTTGTAGGTAACATAACAAGGCTCCATGGGAAGGTTCCACCATGTTTTGAATTATTTTGAATTGAACCCTAAAACCCTAAAACCCTAAACCGTAGAGAAAATGATAAATATGGCTTAAATGTGGCATACAAATTGTTCATACAAATTCAAATTGTTGAACACAAAGGCATCCCCAATACAAATTGTTCATACACATTCAAATTGTTCATAGAAATTCAAATTGTTCAACACAAAGGCATCCCCAATACAAAGGGAACCCCAATACAAATTGTTCAACACAAAGGGATCCCCAATACAAAGGGAACCCCAATACAAATTGTTCATACAAATTCAAATTGTTCATAGAAATTCAAATTGTTCAACACAAATGCATCCCCAATACAAAGGGAACCCCAATACAAATTGTTCAACACAAAGGGATCCCCAATACAAAGGGAACCCCAATACAAATTGTTCATACAAATTCAAATTAGTTGTTCAGAATAAAATCTTTCTCTTGCTCCTGGTGTGACTCGCCGGGGCCACCACCTTACTCCGGGTAACCCTACCAGGGATATTACCGGTGTCTACCTTCCTTTTGCCCTCTTTCTTGTTCTTCTTCTTCTGCGAAGCTTGTGCCTTTTCTTCTGCCATGTACTCTTCGAAGTTAGCATCTACCAGGGCCTTACTACTTTCGAGGCAATCTCGATTATACTGTTCCCTCTCCTCTGGACTCATCGGTTGAAGCCATTCTACATCCATCTGTTCCCTCTGCTCTCGATCCATCGGTTCAAGCAGCTCTACATCCATCTGTTCCCTCTGCTCTCGATCCATCGGTTCAATCTCCTCATGTTCAATTCGTTGCTTCAATCTCCTCTCGCATTTGCTGCTTCAATCTCCTCATGTTGAACTGCTGCTTCAATCTCAAGTTGAATTGCTGCTTCATTCTCCTCTGCATTTGCTGCTCCCGCCTGATCTTCCATTCCAAAAGCTGGGTCAACTGCATTTTACAAAGCCTAGCAATGTGTCCAGGGATTCCACAATGTTTGCACTTACGTTTTCGAATCAGTGCACCACCCTCTGCACTAGCTCTGATCCTATTCTTCCTCGGCCTACCTGCCGGTCTAGTCAATACTGGAGAGTACAGTTTGAAGCCTGGATCGACTTTCATCCATTGGTCTTTCCCAACAAGGTAGGAACATTCATAGCATATGCAGCCCTAAATTTGGCAACGAGAAATACGGCGACACATACTTGATCAACTTCACCATCTTCACCCCTATAACACTCATGAAAAACAATGCATGTATGCGGGGTATCCCACGGATCTGCCATCCCCTACAATGGCATGTCCTATCAACCAAACTCCACTGGATACCTCCACTGCTCGTTTTGTTTGTCAGTGTAGGTCACCTCAGCCTCCATTCCTTTTCTGACGCATCGCATCCTCAATTGTTTTGCCCTGTCATGCAAAGACTTAATCAAAGATGGGAGCATGAGATGGCCAACATAATTTGTGGATGCAATTCTTTGACGCAGATCGATCTTTATCATGATGATCTGCCTAATCTTATCAAATATTTTCCATGACATAAGCCCTTTCAATGACTTGACCTTTGAATTGAAACTCTCCGCAAGGTTACTTGTTACATAGTCTACCTTGCAAATTTCATTGAATTGGCTTCTTGATCACACCCTACCATGATGTTCATCCAAGTACTCCTTCACCCCGAGGTTTTTGTTTATACAACACATACAAATGAAACGAGATGCTTCCTAGAGCTGCATGTGTATGAAGCTGGCCATAGGTTGTCGGTAAAAACTTTACCCTTGAATTTCTTTGTAAAATTACGTACCAAGTGTCGCATACATTCCCTATGCTCCACTCCAGGGAATACTGCTTCTACCGCAGTCTCCAAACCTTTGCAAGCGTCTGTGTGGATAACAAGTCCTGGTGGATGACCTATAAGGTCGCGCAAATTCTGCATAAACCAAGTCCAACTTTCATGTGACTCAACCTCCAAAACCCCATAAGCAACAGGGAACATCCAATTATGTCCATCAACTGCAGTAGCGGCAACTAGCTGTCCTTTAAACCTGCCATGAAGAGCTGATGCATCCACGGCCAAATAAGGCCTGCAACCGTCCAAAAAGCCTTTCCAGCAAGCTTTGAAACAAACAAAAGCCCTTCTAAAACATTCCTTGTGCATTACCTTCCCTCTTTTCAATTTGTAGGGAGCCGTATGCTTGTCTATCGCTACAACACTTGCCTGGACTAGCCATCTCCACTTCGGCTTTGAAAGTGTAAAGCAAGCCGAAAGCTTTCATTCCATGGAGCATTGATCTTGTCAAGAGCCATTTCCTTTGGATAGAACATCCTCATGTAAGGTACTTTCATTTTATACTTCTCAACCACCTTTTTACGAGTGCTTTGTTGGACCAAGTGAAGGATTTTCTCTCAGCCAATCTAGGATTATATCCGCCAACCACCTAGTCTTCGCTAGCTTTGTTTTCAGCTCCGGCTCTCCCCTAGAGGTGGACACCTATGGGTCTCCTTATTCTTCTTTATACGAAACATAATGATAAGGGATGTCGGTAATAGATAACAAATTTTACACCGTGATCTAAATACACAAGCGGTTGGCGTAGTACCTGAACCAAGCTGCTTATGCGCATTGTGGATGCATGCAGCCTAAACCTACACCTTAGGTATGGGCATTTAATTGTGAACCTACCTGGCTCACTTTTAATAACCTCATAATTATTCTTAGTGAGAATGTGATATGTAGTTATTGCATTACGGCAGCCCATCATCGTTTGAAACACGGTGCCTTCTGCAAGCTGGGGATCCTCCCTGTTCCACTCAATTGTTGGCAAGTCTTCACCTTCGTAATCGGCTAAAACGAGGCTGTCATCATTCTCATTCTTCTCTTCATCATCAGTGTCATCAAATCTGGCACCAAAAGCAATATCTTACATGTATTGATCCTCCATTGCCTGCTTACTCGCATCGATCTACCAATTCAGGAAACATCAACTCATCCTCATCATCTTGAGGAGACTGATCCTCAATGTCTGCATCGTCCTCCACATCGACCATACGAACGATCTGGCTACCACTAGCACTGGGGACAGATGGTGCTGCTGTGGACCTACAAGGAGCGCCACGGCGCACACTGTTAGAAGAGGCAACAGCAGTAGAGAGACATGATGTCCGACCACCTGATGATGCCCCAGCACCAGAGAGAGATGATGCCCGGCCCCTGTCCGCATGGATACCAATTTTACCGAACCGGCAAGAAGCATTCAAAGCAAAAAGAATTCCCAGATCGTCGTCGGAAATTAGTGGAACAATTCTTCCCTCCTTGTTGTGCAAATATTCGAAATGAACTGCGTCGTCAGAGCTCCAGCTGTACTGAGTGTAGATGTTAGCTTTCAAATTCCTCAACGAGATGGCGGTTGCAACCACCGCAGGGAACTAAAACCCATTCTTATAGCGTTTAGAATCACGCGTAAAGCTAGAATCCAGCCTAACCACCAGCCGAAAAGCCAGCGCTGGATCAATCCTATTCGAAAAGCAACGCAGTTAGTTATGCAACAACGATTGGCGCTCAAAAACTGCCTCTTCGTTAATTCACATAGGCGGACGATGCTTACCCGAGATGGAATCCATGCGTTAGATCCCTCCGATTCCCAATCTTCTCGGCGGGTCGACACGAACAGTGGGCACACCAGATGGACATACAAACTCCGCGAAATGGGTAGATCTAGATCTGGTGGAGGCGGAGCCCTCTCCGCCTCCCGGGGGTGGTGGTGGGGGCGGGGGCGGCTCGGCGGCGGACGACGCCATAAGGTAGGAGGGCAGGACGGCGTGGCGGCGGAGGGGCGGTGTGTGAGTGATACGTCCCAAACGTATCTATAATTTCTTATGTTCCATGCTACTTTTATGATGATACTCACATGTTTTATACACATTATATGTCATATTTATGCGTTTTCCGGAACTAACCGATTGACGAGATGCCGAAGGGCCAGTTGTTGTTTTCTGCTGTTTTTGGTTTCAGAAATCCTAGTAAGGAAATATTCTCGGAATCGGACGAAATCAACGCCCAGCATCTTAGAATTCCACGAAGCTTCCAGAACACCCGAGAGGGACCAGAGGAGGGCCACAGGGGGCCCACACGTGTGGGCGGCGTGGCCAAGGAGCCAGGCGCGCCGCCCTACTGTGTGGCTGCCCTGTCAGCCCTCCGACTCTGCCTCTTCGCCTATTTAAGCCTCCTCGACCTAAAACCACGATACGAAAAAGTCACGGTACGAGAAACCTTCCAGAGCCGCCGCCATCGCGAAGCCAAGATCTGGGGGACAGGAGTCTCTGTTCCGGCACGCCGCCGGGACGGGGAAGTGCCCCCGGAAGGCATCTCCATCGACACCACCGCCATCTTCATCAACGTTGCTGTCTCCCCATGAGGAGGGAGTAGTTCTCCATCGAGGCTAAGGGCTGTACCGGTAGCTATGTGGTTGATCTCTCTCCTATGTACTTCAATACAATGATCTCATGAGCTGCCTTACATGATTGAGATTCATATGATTTTTGTATCACTATTCATCTATGTGTTACTCTAGTGATGTTATTAAAGTAGTCTATTCCTCCTCCATGGTGTAATGGGGACAGTGTGTGCATCATGTAGTACTTGGCGTAGGTTATGATTGTAATCTCTTGTAGATTATGAAGTTAATTATTGCTATGATAGTATTGATGTGATCTATTCCTCCTTCATAGTGTGATGGTGACGAGTGTGCATGCTATGTTAGTACTTGGTGTAATTGCAATGATCTATCATGCACTCAAAGGTTATTTAAATATGAACATCGAATGTTGTGGAGCTTGTTAACTCCGGCATTGAGGTGCTCTTGTAGCCCTACGCAATTAGTGGTGTTCATCATCCAACAAGAGAGTGTAGAGTGGTTTTATTATGTGATCAAAGTTGAGAGTGTCCACTAGTGAAAGTATGATCCCTAGGCCTTGTTTCCAAACATCGAATCTCTGTTTACTTACGTTACTGCTGCATGTTTACTCGCTGCCATATTTTATTCAGATTGCTATTACCACTCATATACATCCATACTACTTGTATTTCACTATCTCTTCGCCGAACTAGTGCACCTATACATCCGACAAGTGTATTAGGTGTGTTGGGGACACAAGAGACTTCTTGTATCGTGATTGCGGGGTTGCTTGAGAGGGATATCTTTGACATCTTCCTCCCTGAGTTCGATAAACCTTGGGTGATCCACTTAAGGAAACTTGCTGCTGTTCTACAAACCTCTGCTCTTGGAGGCCCAACACTGTCTACAAGAATAGAAGCACCCGTAGACATCAAGCACTTTTCTGGCGCCGTTGCCGGGGAGGAAAGGTAAAAGGCATTCACACTCCGGTCCCAAGTAACTAAGTTATTTTCTGGTGCCGTTGTAAGTGCTCGAAGCTATTTCCTTTAGATCCTGCAATTGCATCTTTTTGTTTCTTGTTTACACTAGTAAGGCATAATGGACAACAATGAGCTTCTTATTCTTTTTCCTGAGTTAAGACATGGATTGTTTGATGCGAAAATTAAAAAACCTATGGAACCTTATTTGCATGCTGGTAGTAATATTAGTATGAACGCTTTGAACACCATTGTTGATAATGATATAGAAAGTTCTAAGCTTGGGGAAGCTGGTTTTCATGATCTTTTTAGTCCCCCAAGTTTTCAGGAGAATTTTTTTTTTGATGATACTTTGCCTCCTATTTATGATGATTATAGTGATAGTGGTCTTTTGGTGCCGCCTACTATGGAGAGTGAATTTTATTGTGATTATACTATGCCTCCTATATTTGATGATGAGAATAATAATGATAGCTACTTTGTTGAATTTGCTCCCACTACAATTAATAAGAATGACTATGCTTATGTTGGGAGTAGTAATTATTTTATGCATGAGACTCATGATAAGAATACTTTATGTGATAGTTATATTGTTGAGTTTGCTCATGATGCCACTGAAAGTTATTATGAGAGAGGGAAATATGGTTGTAGAAATTTTCATGTTACTAAAACACCTCTCTATATGCTGAAAATCTTGAAGTTACACTTGTTTTATCTTTCTATGCTTGTTGCATTATGCTTCATGAATTTGTTTATTTACAAGATTCCTATGCATAGGAAGTGGGTTAGGCTTAAATTTGTTTTGAATTTGCTTCTTGATGCTCTCTTTTGCTTCAACTCTTATTTCTTGCGAGTGCATCATTAAAACTGCTGAGCCCATCTTAATGGCTATAAAGAAAGCACTTCTTGGGAGATAACCCATGTGTTTATTTTGCTACTGTTTTGTTGTGTTTTGGAAGTTGTTACTACTGTAGCAACCTCTCCTTATCTTATTTTATTGCATTGTTGTGCCAAGTAAAGTCTTTGATAGTAAAGTCAATACTAGATTTGGATTACTGCGCAGAAACAGATTTCTTGCTGTCACGAATTTGGGTATGATTCTCTGTAGGTAACTCAGAAAAATCTGCCAATTTACGTACGTGATACTCAGATATGTACGCAACTTTCATTCAATTTGGGCATTTTCATCTGAGCAAGTCTGGTGCCTCAAAAAAATTCGTCTTTACGGATCTGTTCGTTTTGACGATTCTGCCTTTTATTTCGCATTGCCTCTTTTGCTGTGTTGGATGGATTTCTTTGTTCCATTACCTTCCAGTAGCTTTGAGCAATGTCCAAAAGTGTTAAGAATAATTGTGTCACCTCTGAATATGTGAATTTTTGATTATGCACTAACCCTCTAATGAGTTTGTTTTGAGTTTGGTGTGGAGGAAGTTTTCAAGGGTCAAGAGAGGAGGATGATACAATATGATCAAGAAGAGTGAAAAGTCTAAGCTTGGGGATGCCCCCGTGGTTCATCCCCGCATATTTCAAGAAGACTCAAGCATCTAAGCTTGGGGATGCCCAAGGCATCCCCTTCTTCATCGACAAATTATCGAGGTTTCTTCTCTTGAAACTATATTTTTATTCGGTCACATCTTATGTACTTTACTTGGAGCGTCTGTGTGCTTTTATTTTCGTTTTGTTATTTTCATTCCCTGAATAAATGCTTGTGTGGGAGAGAGACACGCTCCGTTGGTTCATATGAACACATGTGTTCTTAGCTTTATTCTTAATGTTCATGGCGAAGGTTGAAACTGCTTCGTTCATTGTTATATGGTTGGAAACAGAAAATGCTGCATGTGGTAAATTGGTATAATGTCTTGAATAATTTGATACTTGGTAATTGTTGTGCTCATATAGATCATGTTTAAGCTCTTGCATCATGTACTTTGCACCTATTAATGAAGAACTACATAGAGCTTGTTAAAATTTGGTTTGCATGATTAGTTTCTCTAGAGTCTAGATATTTTCTGGTTAAGGTATTTGAATAACAAGGAGACGATGTAAAGTCTTATAATGCTTGCAATATGTTCATATGTGAGTTTTGCTGCACCTTTTATACTTGAGTTTGCTTCAAACAACCTTGCTAGCATAGCCTTGTATTGAGAGGAATTCTTCTCGTGCATCCAAATCCTTGAGCCAAAAACTATGTCATTTGTGTCCACCATACCTACCTACTACATGGTATTTCTCTGCCATTCCAAGCAAATACTTCATGTGCTACCTTTAAACAATTCAAAAGCTATTATCTCTTATTTGTGTCAATGTTTTATAGCTCATGAGGAAGTATGTGGTGTTTTATCTTTCGATCTTGTCATTTACTTTTGACAGAATTTCACCAATGGACTAGTGGCTCATACACTTATCCAATAATTTTGCAAAAAGAGCTGGCAATGGGGTTCCTAGCCTGAATTAATTAACTTTCATTAATAATTCTCTTCGCATGTTTTGCCCTGATCTATCAGTAAGCAACTTAATTTTGCAAATAGACACTCCTCCATGGTATGTGAATGTTGGAAGGCACCCGAGGATTCGGTTAGCCATGCTTGTGTAAGCAAAAGGTTGGGAGGAGTGTCATCTATAAATAATGAAACTAAAATACATGTGTAAACAAAAGAAAAGAGAGATGATCTACCTTGCTGGTAGAGATAACGTCCTTCATGGGAGCCGCTCTTGAAAGTCTTGTTGATAAGGTAGTTAGAGTACCCATTACCATTCGTTGACAACAACAAACACCTCTCAAAACTTTACTTTTATACTCTCTATATGATTTCAAAACTTAAAAAGCTCTAGCACATGATTTTATCCCTGCTTCCCTCTGCGAAGGGCCTATCTTCTACTTCATTGTTGAGTCAGTTTGCCTATTCTTTCTATCCCAGAAGCAAACACCTGTGTCAACTGTGTGCATTGATTCTTACATGTTTACCTATTGCACTTGTTATATTGCTTTGTGTTGACAATTATCCATGAGATATATATGTTGAAGTTGAAAGCAACCGCTGAAACTTATATCTTCCTTTGTGTTGCTTCAATGCCTTTACTTTGAATTTATTGCTTTATGAGTAACTCTTATGCAAGTCTTGTTGATGCTTGTCTTGAAAGTATTATTCATGAAAAGTCTTTGCTATATGATTCATTTGTTTACTCATTGTCTTCACCATTGCTTCGAATCGCTGCATTCATCTCATATGCTTTACAATAGTATTGATCAAGATTATGATAACATGTCACTTCAGAAATTATCCTTGTTATCGTTTACCTACTCGAGGGCGAGTAGGAACTAAGCTTGGGGATGCTTGATACGTCCCAAACGTATCTATAATTTCTTATGTTCCATGCTACTTTTATGATGATACTCACATGTTTTATACACATTATATGTCATATTTATGCGTTTTCCGGAACTAACCTATTGACGAGATGCCGAAGGGCCGGTTGCTTGTTTTCTCGCTGTTTTTGGTTTCGGAAATCCTAGTAAGGAAATATTCTTGGAATCGGACGAAATCAACGCCCAGCATCTTAGAATTCCACGAAGCTTCCAGAACACCCGAGAGGGACCAGAGGAGGGCCACAGGGGGCCCACACGTGTGGGCGGCGCGGCCAAGGAGCCAGGAGCGCCGCCCTACTGTGTGGCTGCCCCGTCAGCCCTCCGACTCCGCCTCTTCGCCTATTTAAGCCTCCTCGACCTAAAACCTCGATACGAAAAAGTCATGGTACGAGAAACCTTCCAGAGCCGCCGCCATCGTGAAGCCAAGATCTGGGGGACAGGAGTCTCTGTTCCGGCACGCCGCCGGGACGGGGAAGTGCCCCCGGAAGGCATCTCCATCGACACCACCGCCATCTTCATCAACGCTGCTGTCTCCCATGAGGAGGGAGTAGTTCTCCATCGAGGCTAAGGGCTGTACCGGTAGCTATGTGGTTGATCTCTCTCCTATGTACTTCAATACAATGATCTCATGAGCTGCCTTACATGATTGAGATTCATATGAGTTTTGTATCACTATTCATCTATGTGTTACTCTAGTGATGTTATTAAAGTAGTCTATTCCTCCTCCATGGTGTAATGGTGACGGTGTGTGCATCATGTAGTACTTGGCGTAGGTTATGATTGTAATCTCTTGTAGATTATGAAGTTAATTATTGCTATGATAGTATTGATGTGATCTATTCCTCCTTCATAGTGTGATGGTGACAGTGTGCATGCTATGTTAGTACTTGGTGTAATTGCAATGATCTATCATGCACTCAAAGGTTATTTAAATATGAACATCGAATGTTGTGGAGCTTGTTAACTCCGGCATTGAGGTGCTCTTGTAGCCCTACGCAATTAGTGGTGTTCATCATCCAACAAGAGAGTGTAGAGTGGTTTTATTATGTGATCAAAGTTGAGAGTGTCCACTAGTGAAAGTATGATCCCTAGGCCTTGTTTCCAAACATCGAATCTCTGTTTACTTACTGTTCTGCTGCATGTTTACTCGCTGCCATATTTTATTCAGATTGCTATTACCACTCATATACATCCATACTACTTGTATTTCACTATCTCTTCGCCGAACTAGTGCACCTATACATCTGACAAGTGTATTAGGTGTGTTGGGGACACAAGAGACTTCTTGTATCGTGATTGCGGGGTTGCTTGAGAGGGATATCTTTGACCTCTTCCTCCCTGAGTTCGATAAACCTTGGGTGATCCACTTAAGGGAAACTTGCTAATGTTCTACAAACCTCTGCTCTTGGAGGCCCAACACTGTCTACAAGAATAGAAGCACCCGTAGACATCAGTGAGCTCCTCCAGTCTCGGGCGGAGTGGAAAGCTTTGGGTGAGCTCCTCCAGTCAACAGTCAACACAGTTCGAAAGAAACGTTCAATTCAACACCAACGCGGCTCCCTAGCCGTCACCGGTAATGGTGAAGGCCTCTGACCAGACGGCAACCCTCCCGTCTGAGCGTACGCGACGGGTTTCAAACTAGAGGGAGGGGAAAACTGAGGAAAAACTAAGGGGCTGGGGAAAACTGAGTACAACTAACGAACCAGGGGCACGAAAATAGAAATCCCTATTTGTTAATAGTTTGATAAGTTAGAATAATTATTTTGTAAAACAGAAAATGGATTTATATTCCTTATTCAAATTCAAGCATATTTCATATTAAAAGTTTTCTCAAATACATAAGTGTGCAAAAAGTAGTTCATTCAAATCTTTGATTTTTTGTAAAAAATTGGGTAAAATAAATGGAAACCATTGCGGAGGGCCTTTAGTCTCGCACCGTGGATCGAGCCACGATAAAGGCCCAAATCTACACGGGAAGTTTAGAACCACCCCCAACCCGTTTAGTCCCGCACCGTGGAACGAACCGGGACTAAAGACCCCCTTTAGTCGCGGTTCATGCCACGGTGCAGGACTAAACGGGGTGGGGGTATATAACCATCCCTTCTTCCCCGGGTCGTTCCCCACCCCGGGACTAAGGCATTTTCCGCGCGCGAGGAGCTCATAGGACGCCATCAGGCTGCCCGATTTTGCCGCCACCGGCCCCGCTGTCGCTGTCGCCGTCGCCTTCCCGGCACCGCGCCACCGCATCCGCGTGCGCCTCCATGGCACCGCGTTGTCGCCTCTCGCCGCACCCCCGTGCGCACAGTAGTCGCACCGCGGCACGCTGTCGCTCGGCCCACCGGCCGCCTCCACGACCGTCGCTCGCGTCGCCCCGTCTCCGCCGCCCGGCCCGCAACAGGTCCGGCGCGCCACCCCGGCCCCGACCACTTTTCTTCTCATTTTTGTTATTATTTTCATATTTATATATGTTAGTATATATTAGTATATATGTTAGTATATATATATTATTATATATGTTAGTTAGGATAAATTGAAATAGGGAAATTTTATATATGTTAGTATATATTAGTATATATATGTTAGTATATATTATTTATATATGTTAGTATAAATGTTAGTTAGGATAAATTGAAATAGGGATAATCATTTTCATATTTATATAGGTTAGTATATGTTATTAATTAGGAGAAACTGAAATAGAAAAATAGAAATATTTAGGAGAAATTGAAATAGGAAAATAGAATTAGGAGAAATTGAAATAGGAAAATAGAATTATTATAGTTTTATATTTGTTAGTTTTATATATGCAATAGTGGGAATTATTAGGAGAAATTAAAATATATGTTAGCTAGGGTTATTATTTAGTATGCCACGGCCACATTTTCATTTTTATATAAATTAGTATATATTACTAGGAGAAATTGAAATAGGAGAATAGAAATAATTATTAAGAGAAATTGAAATAGGGAAATTTTATATATGAACTATTATTGTTAGTTTTATATATGCAATAGGGGAAATTTTATATGCAAATGGAAATATAATTCTGTGCATTTTGAAATAACATTGTGTGCATTTTGCAGAAAATATGGATCGAGACCTAGAACAAGAAGAAATTCTCGAGGGTATAATCCACGATGCCCCCGATGTTGAACCATCTGAATCTCCGTCGTCATATCTGAACCCCTCCGGGGATGGAATGGAGGTCGACCGACGGGAGGATGAAGCCAATGCCGATGATGGAGAAGGCGATAGCTCCGATGATGGAGAAGGCGATAACTCCGATGATGGAGAACTTGCGAGGTATATATATATGAAGTTCCGCGATCACTAGTAATATGTTGGAGGGAGTTGTATATATTGAGTTGTATGCATATAAATTGACGAATACATATGTTACTTCTCTTAGGCCTCCACATCGAGCAAAGCTACGAAACAAGGGCCGACCAAAAAGTTGGATGGCCGAACGCATTACACATTTGAGGTCATAGCTCCTATTGGCGAACCCAATTTACCCAGGAAGGTTGTCAACGTATTCAAGAAACAATGCAAAGTTCTGGCTAGGGATCACGTCCCGATCAGCGTTCGGGAGTGGCATAAGCGCAAAGGGGCTAAAGATAATGAGTATGTCGGCGAAAGGTACAAAGAGGGTCTCTGGGATGATCTCATGGCACATTTCAACCTCCCAGAGTGTGAGAATGAAGTCGCCGCTGCAAAATTGAGGGAGAAAGTCAAGCACTGGACTCTTAAGAAGATGGCCGAACTGTTCCAGGTGTGGAAGAAATATAATGGCAGAAATATAAGCACACAAATAAAGTGCCAACATTCGAAGGCCATTTATCGAAGCAGGCAAATAACTGGAAGATTTTCAGGAGTTCAAGGAGTCAGAAGATGCCAAGGCCTTGTCAGCTAAGAACAAGAAAAATGCCGATAACAAGGTGTATCACTACCATTTGGGGCCAGGGGGCTACGAGACTACCATGCCTAAGTGGGATAAACAAGAGTAAGATATGATTTCTAGAGGGATCCAACCAGAACCAATCCGCGATGAGTGGGAAATGAGAGCAATAAATTGGTTCCTTGCGCATGGTGGTTCATACGACAAAGAAACAGGAGACCTTCTTTGCAGTGAAGGTCTTAGGGTACCAAGGGAAAATTGGAAAAAAATAGTGAAAGAAATTAAAGAGGGGAGCAGAAAGTTCTGTCCCGATAGAGAGAAAGACTTGCTCACACTGGTCCTCGGGAATGACGAACACAGAGGACAAACACGAGGCTTTGGCCCTTATTACCCGTGGTGGCTTGGGTTTGCCAAAGACCAAGATACTTACAGAAGACAGGCGAGAGCAAAGAAGCGACAAGAGGAGGAGTAAAATGACAAGTTGAACCAGTTAGTTGCCAAATTTAACTAGCGATAAGAGGAGCAGTAGAAGCAGATTGACGAACTTAACCAGCAACTGCGCCCGCCGCAAGATCATGTACTCGATATTACCGTCGGCCCATCTCAGCGGAAAAACAGCGTGGCTGACTCGAAGGCCCTAGCTGACAATGCACGACGGATGATAGAGGGCGGTCCCGGCTACCCCGAGGGTGGAATTAAGGTCAACATGTTGTGAGCTCCATCAGAGATTTAAGAACATGTCCATGAAGGTGGCGGTCAGACAAGCTTTACCTTGTCCACCTGACGCACGCTGGCATGGCAATGAGATTCCACTGGCTATGCTAAAGTCACCGTGGATGAAATCATAACGGGTTTTCATGAATTGGAGCTTGACATCCTAGACCTGAAGATGAGAGGACACTCGGAGAAGTATTGGGTGGAGTGTCATTGTATGGGACAAAAACTACATCAAGCTTCTAGGCTCGGCGCCAAGGATAACACCGCCTCCGAATCGTCGTATGTCACCTACACCTTCATCACCTCCAAGAAGCCCACCCCATGACTACGGACACCATAGCGCGAGTCCATCTCCGGCGCTGCTGCCGCCCGCGAAGCGTGCCAACACTCCATCGATGAGTTCTAACTGATGACGGAGCCCCCCAAAGCGAAAACTATTGCCCCTCCCAAAGGTACCTCATAAGAATCTTCCCATCAGACCTTACGATCTTACCAACGAGGAAAACGACAGGATCACAAAGGAACATTATGAGGTGCAAAAGGGAAAGAAGAAACCCAAGCCCCCCCGGTATACACCGACAAGCAGATAAAATATGAAAATTACTTTCTGACCCTGCCATCGTAATATGACTTGCACCATAAACCTGATGACTATGTACGCACAATGCAGAAGACGGAAAAGAACAAAGTAGCTAGCGGTGCAAGTACTGGGAGAAAATCAAAGAAAAGTGCAAGCGAGAAAAGAACAGACGTTCCCCAGCTCGGAGCACATGCCAAACAATCGATCCCACCACTCAAGGTGTTATCCGGATAAGTCCCCCCTGGTGCAGCATCAAAATATAGAAGAAGCAAAGAAGTGGTCGGCTGAATGGGGCATGAGTGTTGAAGAAGTTCTGGCTTACGAAGACGAGGCCTTTCTCAAGGCTATCGTAGTCCCTAAGCATGTATTTGTCATGGGGGAAGCTCTTGTCAGCAATGAGAGGTTGCAAGAAATGCCAACACATATGCGTTACTTGCATGCATGGTACCTGACTGCCGCAGAGAATGGGAGAATAATGATCGTGCTCCGTGTCCCAGAGGAGTACTATGCCGGCCGACAAGAAGAGATCCATGTCGAGTTTGAAGAACTCTTCCAGATGTACAATTTGGAAGCTCTCGACAAATCTCTCATGAGTTGCTATTGTTTGTAAGTTGTTCAATTCATTGTCTACATATTAGTTGTTCAGTTCATTGCAAGTAATTATCCTCACTATATCCTTTTGTACTATTATGCAGACTGAAGATCCTGGTCTGTAAAAGAAAGGGCATCCTAAATGTCGGGTTCATTGACCCAGATAAAGTACATATATATACATACGCTAACTAATATGCTCAAGGACACGGAGGAAAACCTTCTAAGGTTTCTAAAGGATCAACATTACTGTGACCACATACTGTTTCCTTACAACTTCAAGTGACGATCTAATTAAATTGTGTCCATTCACTCACATGTTTAATTGATGAGTTATTGACATATTTATATATGTGTGTAGCTTCCACTGGATTATTCTAGACATTCAAATTGATAATGGAAGAGTTGATGTCTACGACCCATTAACGAGAAACTTGGAAGACTTCCAAAGCATGCAAGACATGATCCAAAGGTAACTTCAATTATTCTCTCGCGCTATGTGATACGTCTCCGACGTATCGATAATTTCTTATGTTCTATGCCATATTATTGATGATACCTACATGTTTTATGCACACTTTATGTCATATTCGTGCATTTTCTGGAACTAACCTATTAACAAGATGCCGAAGTGCCGGTTGTTGTTTCTGCTGTTTTTGGTTTCGGAAATCCTAGTAACGAAATATTCTCGGAATTGGACGAAATCAAGACCCAGGGGCCTATTTCGCCACGAACCTTCCAGAAGACCGAAGAGCATACGAAGTGGGGCCACGAGGTGGCCAAACCACAAGGCGGCGCGGCCAAGGGGGGCCCGCGCCGCCCTATGGTGTGGGCCCCTCGTCAGCCCTCCGACTCCGCCCTTCCGCCTACTTAAAGCCTCCGTCGCGAAACCCCTGATGCGAAAAACCACGATACGGAAAACCTTACTGAGACGCCGCCGCCGCCAATCCCATCTCGGGGGATTCTGGAGATCTCCTCCGGCACCCTGCCGGAGAGGGGATTCATCTCCCGGAGGACTCTACACCGCCATGGTCGCCTCCGGAGTGATGAGTGAGTAGTTCACCCCTGGACTATGGGTCCATAGCAGTAGCTAGATGGTTGTCTTCTCCTCATTGTGCTTCATTGTTTGATCTTGTGAGCTGCCTAACATGATCAAGATCATCTATCTGTAATACTCTATGTTGTGTTTGTCGGGATCCGATGGATAGAGAATACCATGTTATGTTAATTATCAAGTTATTACATATGTTTTGTTTATGATCTTGCATGCTCTCCGTTATTAGTAGAGGCTCGGCCAAGTTTTCGCTCTTAACTCCAAGAGGGAGTATTTATGCTCGATAGTGGGTTCATGCCCGCATTGACACTGGGACAGTGACGAGAAAGTTCTAAGGTTGTGTTGTGCTTGTTGCCACTAGGGATAAAACATTGGCGCTATGTCCGAGGATGTAGTTGTTGATTACATTACGCACCATACTTAATGCAATTGTGCGTTGCTTTGCAACTTAATACTCGGAAGGGGTTCGGACGATAACCTCGAAGGTGGACTTTTTAGGCATAGATGCGGTTGGATGGCGGTCTATGTACTTTGTCGTAATGCCCAATTAAATCTCACTATACTTATCATGACATGTATGTGCATTGTTATGCCCTCTCTATTTGTCAATTGCCCGACTGTAATTTGTTCACCCAACATGCTTTTATCTTATGGGAGAGACACCTCTAGTGAACTGTGGACCCCGGTCCATTCTTTTAATACTGAAATACAAATCTGCTTGCAATACTTGTTTTACTATTTTCTCTGCAAACAATCATCTTCCACACAATACGGTTAATCCTTTGTTACAGCAAGCCGGTGAGATTGACAACCTCACTTGTTTCGTTGGGGCAAAGTACTTTGGTTGTGTTGTGCAGGTTCCACGTTGGCACCGGAATCCCTGGTGTTGCGCCGCACTACATCCCGCCGCCATCAACCTTCAACGTGCTTCTTGGCTCCTCCTGGTTCGATAAACCTTGGTTTCTTTCTGAGGGAAAACTTGCTGCTTGCCCAACGAACGTGTGAAATACACGCCATCAAGCTCTTTTTCTGGCGCCGTTGCTGGGGAGATCAAGACACGCTGCAAGGGGAGTCTCCACTTCTCAATCTCTTTACTTTGTTTTTGTCTTGCTTTATTTTATTTACTACTTTGTTTGCTGCATTATATCAAAACACAAAAAAATTAGTTGCTAGCTTTACTTTATTTACTGTCTTGTTTGCTATATCAAAAACACAAAAAAATTAGTTTACTTGCATTTACTTTATCTAGTTTGCTACTGCTAAAATGAGTAATCCTGAAGTTGAAGTTCGTTCATTTAAGCAACAAGGAGGAGAATGTTTAAAAGATGCTTAGTATAGAATTAGTGATGCCCATAATAGGTGCACTAAGAGACACTCCACCACTATCCTACTCAGGAATTTTTATGTTGGTATCTCTAGCTGGAATAGATATGTTCTTGATTGTCTCGCGGGAGGTAACTTCCTAGGTGCTCCCGCTTTAGAAGCTAGTTGCATTATTGAGAGTTTATTTGGAACACCACCTGTTAATGAAACTAAAATTGAAACCTCCCTTGAGGATGTTATGAAAAAATTGGAAACCATAGAGAAAAATTTCAGTGTTGAAACTAAGTTGGAGATGTTACTTGATAAAACTGACAAAATTGATAAATCCTTAGGAGGAATTGATGAAAGAATTAATGTCCTAGGAACTTGTGTTGATCATGATAATCAAATTAATAGGATTGGCGAACTTGAAAAAGCTATGGGAACCTTGGGTTCAACCTTTTCATCTTTACAGTTTAGAGAGAAAGCTTATGTGGGAAAGGAGCAAAAGTTTATGTATGTCTCTAAAGTGCCTAAACCAAAGAAATATTATTATAGGCCTAAAATTGACAAAGCCCTTAGTACCACTACAGATGGGGGAGCTTATGATATCAATGCTCCATCTCTTGATGTTACTTGAGTTACACTTTCTGCGCCTAGCTGAAAGGCGTTAAAGAAAAGCGCTTATGGTAGACAACCCATGTTTTTACTACAGTATTTTTGTTTTATATTTGTGTCTTGGAAGTTGTTTACTACTGTAGCAACCTCTCCTTATCTTAGTTTTATGTTTTGTTGTGCCAAGTAAAGTCTTTGATAGTAAAGTAAGTACTAGATTTGGATTACTGCGCAGTTCCAGATTTCTTTGCTGTCACGAATCTGGGTCTACCTCCCTGTAGGTAGCTCAGAAAATTAAGCCAATTTACATGCATGATCCTCAGATATGTACGCAACTTTCATTCAATTTGAGCATTTTCATTTGAGCAAGTCTGGTGGCCTAATAAAATCCATCTTTACGGACTGTTCTGTTTTGACAGATTCTGCCTTTTATTTTGCATTGCCTCTTTTGCTATGTTGGATGAATTTCTTTGATCCATTAATGTCCAGTAGCTTTATGCAATGTCCAGAAGTGTTAAGAATGATTGTGTCACCTCTGAACATGTGAATTTTTATTGTGCACTAACCCTCTAATGAGTTGTTTCGAGTTTGGTGTGGAGGAAGTTTTCAAGGATCAAGAGAGGAGTATGATACAATATGATCAAGGAGAGTGAAAGCTCTAAGCTTGGGGATGCCCCGGTGGTTCACCCCTGCATATTCTAAGAAGACTCAAGCGTCTAAGCTTGGGGATGCCCAAGGCATCCCCTTCTTCATCGACAACATTATCAGGTTCCTCCCCTGAAACTATATTTTTATTCCGTCACATCTTATGCACTTTGCTTGGAGCGTCGGTTTGTTTTTGTTTTTTGTTTTGTTTGAATAAAATGGATCCTAGCATTCACTTTGTGGGAGAGAGACACGCTCCGCTGTAGCATATGGACAAGTATGTCCTTAGGCTCTACTCATAGTATTCATGGCGAAGTTTCTTCTTCGTTAAATTGTTATATGGTTGGAATTGGAAAATGCTACATGTAGTAATTCTAAAATTTCTTGGATAACTTGATACTTGGAAATTGTTGTGCTCATGTTTAAGCTCTTGCATCATATACTTTGCACCCATTAATGAAGAAATACTTAGAGCTTGCTAATTTGGTTTGCATATTTGGTTTCTCTAGAGTCTAGATAATATCTAGTATTGAGTTTTGAACCACAAGGAAGACGGTGTAGAGTCTTATAATGTTTACAATATGTCTTTTATGTGAGTTTTGCTGCACCGTTCATCCTTGTGTTTGTTTCAAATAACCTTGCTAGCCTAAACCTTGTATCGAGAGGGAATACTTCTCATGCATCCAAAATCCTTGAGCCAACCACTATGCCATTTGTGTCCACCATACCTACCTATTACACGGTATTTATCCGCCATTCCAAAGTAAATTGCTTGAGTGCTACCTTTAAAATTCCATCATTCACCTTTGCAATATATATCTCATGGGACAAATAGCTTAAAAACTATTGTGGTATTGAATATGTACTTATGCACTTTATCTCTTATTAAGTTGCTTGTTGTGCGATAACCATGCTTCTGGGAACGCCATCAACTATTCTTTGTTGAATATCATGTGAGTTGCTATGCATGTCCGTCTTGTCTGAAGTAAGAGAGATCTACCACCTTTATGGTTGGAGCATGCATATTGTTAGAGACTAGCAAAAGTGCCCGTGCGTTGCACTGGCGATGCTGTGGTGATCGAACGCATTAATGCAACTCAACGACGATGTTGGGACTTGTGAGACAACAATCGGACACACCGATGCATAATGCCGACATAACAAAACCCTAGCCACTCACATTCTATCTACATTAAAAAAAAAAATAGCAAGGACAGGTCGACAGGCCAAGCCAACATGATAACATATTCGCTCGGAAGTAGCGGCGTTGATGATGGTCGTGTCAGGAGCTCCCTCTACGCCACGCAAAGAGCATGGAGTCTAACAAATCAGCCACGGCTCCTCACATGTTCTTAACAATAAATTGTATTTCCTTCTAATTCGATGAATTTTGACACACATATCCATAAGTTTTACCGCAGCTAATTGTGAGAAGAATACTCATTAGAAATCATTTTAATTGTCTTTCTTCTAAAGCATTTACTAAGTGAAAGGAATCATTAGATAATTCATGATTGTGCGAGAAACCATTCATTGATCTTCTAACACATGAAATATTTTGCTTAGATGTACTATTTTTTGTAAATTCTGACACCATTTACACATTAATATTTAATTAGTTTTGCCTACAGAACTTTCTTCTACGTAGCAAATATCCTGTATATAGCGAGCTGCTGAACATTTGCTGCGAAGTCACGTAGACTGCAGGCACCGAAAGATTTATTAGCAAATTTAGGAACAAAGTGCTTTTTCAGAGCTCATCCATCAGCGAGTACAGTAACTTCAGCAAGGAGGATCACATCCATGTAAATTCAGTAGTACAGTCTATCTCAAATAACTATGTGTAATATGTCACTCTATATATCTTTCATTCTGCCTTGGAATTTCTCTCGAATCCACCTCCCAGCAAACTCTGAAGTTTAGACGGTCATCCAGTTTCACCGAGTTCTCCATTAGAAATACCACATCAGGCGCTACACCAAACTGTCGTTGGCCTCAGCTGAGAATTCCACACGTTGATCTCCTTCAGTAAACAACGTGCGGCACACGAAATCCATCAGATCTTTTGCGAGATAGGGGACGTCTGCTTGTGGCTTGCATAGGTGGCCTCGTCAGTGTTGGTCGTGAGTGGCAACTTCTGGACATCATGCGCGCCCGACTCGACCTCGTCAGCCTTCGCCTTCTCCCATGGCATCCTCGGCTCCGACACCTGGTTATGCCTCCACCTACCACCCCATACGGCAGCGCAGATAAAGCGGGACCGCGTTGCGCGGTGGCGTCACATTAGCCGGGAGTCGAGGGGGAGCCCTACGGCGGGAGGGGTAGAGTGCCAGCAAGGGCCGTGTGCGGCCGGCTTGCAGGTAGGTCGCTGGAGGCAGGGGAGCGGCCGTGCGACCCCGAGCTCGTCGCTGGCCATGACTTTTCTTTTGGAGCTCGTCGCGCATGCCATGGCCGTGACGTTGACCTTCAGCCGCCAGCCATGGCAGCCAAGTAACTGACTATCTTCGTTCCTGATTCTCCTCTCCTTTCGGATTCATCGGCGACCCGCTTTTTCTACACCGACGAACATCTGCTCCGACCAGATCAAGGCCGGCGAGTGGACGAGATCGAGCCATCGGTGCCCGGTATAGGCGTCCGATCAGCAAGTTCTTCGCGAAATCGATGAGGATTGTGAAAGGGTTAGCCTTGTTGTCGATGGAGCAGGGAATCGATCGATCTCGTCTGTCTAGGAAGGGCGGAGAAGGCGGCGGTGGTGTTGCACGCTATGTCGGGCTGATCGATCTCCTCGGGGATACCTACGTGTGCATACAAACGATCGTTTAGATATAGATAGATAAAGCAGTCCTTAAATCGCACGTAAACCATATGGAGAGCGAACCAGCTGGTACGTACTGTGTTCCTAAACTCGTAGCGATCCAGGCTTCCGCTGAGGATACGAACGGAACAAAGCAGCCGACGTAGGAACGAAGAGACCACGTAGGAAATCTAGAGCGGACCAGATGGAAACCAAACCGAACCCAACTTGCACTCGCACGATGGCAGGACTCGAAGGCGACGTAGGAAATTGAATTTACCAAGGCGACGTACGACGACGGAAGAAACCGGACGATAGAAACGCTAACGGACCGAACCAGGGAAACACTTCTCCCTTTATTATTAGGTATAGAAGAACATTGGGCCGCTAACTAAAGCCATGATTCATGGTGGAAGTTTCAGTTTTGGACATATATCCTCAATCTCATATGAGAATAATAATTGTTGCCACATGCTTATGCATTAAAGAGGAGTCCATTATCTGTTGTCCATGTTGTCCCGGTATGGATGTCTAAGTTGAGAATAATCAAAAGCGAGAAATCCAAAATGCGAGCTTTCTCCTTAGACCTTTGTACAGGCGGCATGGAGGTACCCCATTGTGACACTTGGTTAAAACATGTGCATTGCAAAGATCCGGTAGTCCAAGCTAATTAGGACAAGGTGCGGGCACTATTAGTATACTATGCATGAGGCTTGCAACTTGTAAGATATAACTTTCATAACTCATATGCTTTATTACTACCGTTGACAAAATTGTTTCATGTTTTCAAAATAAAAGCTCTAGCACAAATATAGCAATCGATGCTTTCCTCTTTGAAGGACCATTCTTTTACTTTTATGTTGAGTCAGTTCACCTATCTCTCTCCACCACAAGAAGCAAACACTTGTGTGAACTGTGCATTGATTCCTACATACTTGCATATTGTACTTGTTATATTACTCTATGTTGACAATTATCCATGAGATATACATGTTACAAGTTGAAAGCAACCGCTGAAACTTAATCTTCCTTTGTGTTGCTTCAATGCCTTTACTTTGATTTATTGCTTTATGAGTTAACTCTTATGCAAGACTTATTGATGCTTGTCTTGAAGTACTATTCATGAAAAGTCTTTGCTTTATGATTCACTTGTTTACTCATGTCATTACCATTGTTTTGATCGCTGCATTCACTACATATGTTTACAAATAGTATGATCAAGGTTATGATGGCATGTCACTTCAGAAATTATCTTTGTTATCGTTTTACTCGCTCGGGACGAGCAGAACTAAGCTTGGGGATGCTTGATACGTCTCCGACGTATCGATAATTTCTTATGTTCTATGCCATATTATTGATGATACCTACATGTTTTATGCACACTTTATGTCATATTCGTGCATTTTCTGGAACTAACCTATTAACAAGATGCCGAAGTGCCGATTCTGTCGTTTTCTGCTGTTTTTGGTTTCAGAAATCCTAGTAACGAAATATTCTCGGAATTGCACGAAATCAAGACCCAGGGGCCTATTTCGCCACGAACCTTCCAAAAGACCGAAGAGCATACGAAGTGGGGCCACGAGGTGGCCAAAACACAAGGCGGCGCGGCCAAGGGGGGGCCCGCGCCGCCCTATGGTGTGGGCCCCTCGTCAGCCCTCCGACTCTGCCCTTCCGCCTACTTAAAGCCTCCGTCGCGAAACCCCTGATGCGAAAAACCATGATACGGAAAACCTTACTGAGACGCCGCCGCCGCCAATCCCATCTCGGGGGATTCTGGAGATCTCCTCCGGCACCCTGCCGGGAGAGGGGATTCATCTCTCGGAGGACTCTACACCGCCATGGTCGCCTCCGGAGTGATGAGTGAGTAGTTCACCCTCGGACTATGGGTCCATAGCAGTAGCTAGATGGTTGTCTTCTCCTCATTGTGCTTCATTGTTTGATCTTGTGAGCTGCCTAACATGATCAAGATCATCTATCCGTAATACTCTATGTTGTGTTTGTCGGGATCCGATGGATAGAGAATACCATGTTATGTTAATTATCAAGTTATTACATATGTGTTGTTTATGATCTTGCATGCTCTCCGTTATTAGTAGAGGCTCTGGCCAAGTTTTTGCTCTTAACTCCAAGAGGGAGTATTTATGCTCGATAGTGGGTTCATGCCCGCATTGACACCGGGACGAGTGACGAAAAGTTCTAAGGTTGTGTTGTGCTGTTGCCACTAGGGATAAAACATTGGCGCTATGTCCGAGGATGTAGTTGTTGATTACATTACGCACCATACTTAATGCAATTGTCCGTTGCTTTGCAACTTAATACTGGAAGGGGTTCGGACGATAACCCGAAGGTGGACTTTTTAGGCATAGATGCAGTTGGATGGCGGTCTATGTACTTTGTCGTAATGCCCAATTAAATCTCACTATACTTATCATGACATGTATGTGCATTGTTATGCCCTCTCTATTTGTCAATTGCCCGACCGTAATTTGTTCACCCAACATGCTTTTATCTTATGGGAGAGACACCTCTAGTGAACTCGTGGACCCCGGTCCATTCTTTTAATACTGAAATACAAATCTCGCTCGCAATACTTGTTTTACTATTTTCTCTCGCAAACAATCATCTTCCACACAATACGGTTAATCCTTTGTTACGAGCAAGCCGGCGAGATTGACAACCTCACCGTTTCGTTGGGGCAAACTACTTTGGTTGTGTTGTGCAGGTTCCACGTTGGCGCCGGAATCCCCGGTGTTGCGCCGCACTACATTCCGCCGCCATCAACCTTCAACGTGCTTCTTGGCTCCTCCTGGTTCGATAAACCTTGGTTTCTTTCTGAGGGAAAACTTGCTGCTGTGCGCATCATACCTTCCTCTTGGGGTTGCCCAACGAACGTGTGAAATACACGCCATCACTATGTTAGTGTCTTTCGATGATTTTCTGAGATATCAAGTAATGAATAACTTAGCAATTCATTTTTCTTGCCGGGCAGGGTTTGGAAGCAGTTCAAGTCCGAGATTTCCGGTATCTCTCATGACAAGATGCCGTTTTGGAGTGTTCCGGTAAGTAGTACTCCCTCCGTTCTTTTTTAATTGACTTGAATTTAGTACAAGTTTGTACTAAATCCGAGTCAATTAAAAAGGAACGGAGGGAGTACAAGATAGGGCCGTGCATCTCTTTACTAATATTTTTAAATACAATTATGATGCATGCTAGATAAGTATTTGATTAAATTATACTCTTAAAGTGCGACTAGCAGCCACCGGGAAGACATCTATGTGGATACTTTGTTTGCGAGTTCATTCGCACGTTTACCTCTGAGCACAGATTTAAGATACAACGTAAGCAGTGCATTCACAACTTTATTTTCTTACTATCATTTTTATTATCATGATTGATATTCATATTGATCTCCTTTACTTATATAGTTCGACGCCATGCGAAGGTGGTCCACACCAGAGGAATGCGCAACTGCTGTTGCAGAGGAGCTGGCGGGTTTTTTGAGGGAGGAAGCTAGAGCATCTCCACTCGTCTCCCCGACGAGGCCCCCGAGCGAAGTTTTTCCCATCCGGACGGCGAAATTCGGCCCAGTCGCGCCCCCGGTTCCTCGTTTTCATCCGGATTTGGCCCTTCATCCATCTGGCGAGCCCACGCCATCCCAGGCCCCCCGGGGCGCGCTCGGGGACTCCGGACGAAAGAATTTGGCGCGAAACGTCGTGTGGACCCGCGTAGTCGGCGACAGGAAAACCAAATCCTGTCGATTTTCCCTCCAATTTGCTTGCATATCCCCATTCTCTCCCGCCGAATTTGTCCATTGTCCTCCTCGTCTTCCAGTTCCAGTTCCTGGCCTCGTCCTCTCGTCCACCACCGCTCTCCTCCTCGTCTTCTCATCCACCACAATGCCGCCGAAGGCGACGACGAGGAAGCCGCGGGCGAAGAAGGAGCGGCCGCCGGGCATGACGAACGCAGAGTGGGCGGCGGACGAGATCCGGCGCGAGGTCGAAACATGCGGCAGGGCGGAGAGGGTGAAAAAAGCCGCCGCCAAGAGGGCGGCGGCGGCGGCCCAGGAGGAACAAGCGAGGAAGATCAGCATGGCCATGAGCATGGGCCATGTTCACGGCGGCGGCGTCGCCATGTTCCCCGGCCAATGGCCGACGCAAGGTACAAGCAGTTCCCCGTCGTCCTTCTCCCCTTCTATGTAATCGCCGTCGCCGCCTGCCATGTTCCAAGAGGGCGCCTACGTCCAACCGTCCAGGTTCACGCCGTCGCCGCCGGAGCTCGACGTCGGCAGCGGCGGCCAGTTCGAGGGTGATACGTCCATTTTGCATCACTATTTTATATCATAATTTGCTGTTATTCATTGATATATTTCATATTTGGAGATGATACTTATGTTATTTCATCTATTTTGCATGTTTCATGATTATTTGGGGGATCGCGTACCGGAGCCAGGATTCTGCTGGAAAAAGCACCGTCAGAATGCAATATTTCGGAAGATCAACAGTTGACGGAAATTATATGAAAAATCCTATTTTTCCAGAAGACGAAGGGAGCCGAAGGGGGAGCCGAGGGGACCCGAGGTGGGCCCACCTCATAGGCCGGCGCGGCCCAAGGCCCGGCCGCGCCGCACCGTGAGGAGGGGGCCCACAGCCCCCTCTCGCCTCCTTTTCTTCGCGTATGTCTTCGTCCCGAAAACCTAAGCCCCGAGAGGATAGTCGCGAAGAGACACGGCCGCCTCGCGGGGCGGAGAACACCGGAGAGAAAAGAGCTCTCCGGCAGGCTGAAATCCGCGGGAAATTCCCTCCCGGAGGGGGAAATCGACGCCATCGTCACCGTCATCGAGCTGGACATCATCTCCATCATCATCACCATCATCATCATCATCATCACCGCCATCTCCATCGCTGCACCTCGTCACCGCTGTAATAATTTGGGTTTGATCTTGTTTGTTTGATAGGGGAAACTCTCCCGGTGTTGATTTCTACTTGTTATTGATGCTATTGAGTGAAACTATTGAACCAAGGTTTATGTTCAGATTGTTATTCATCACCATATCACCTCTGATCATGTTCCATATGATGTCTCGTGAGTAGTTCGTTTAGTTCTTGAGGACATGGGTGAAGTCTAAATGTTAGTAGTGAATTATGTTGGTTAGTATTCAATGTTATGATATTTAAGTTGTGGTGTTATTCTTCTAGTGGTGTCGTGTGAACGTCGACTACACGACACTTCACCATTTATGGGCCTAGGGGAGTGCATCTTGTATTCGTTTGCCGATTGCGGGGTTGCCGGAGTGAGCGAAACCTAAACCCCGTTGGTATATCGGTGCGAGGAGGAATAGCGAGGATCTCGCAGTTTAAGGCTGTGGTTAGATTTATCTTAATTACTTTCTTGTAGTTGAGGATGCTTGCAAGGGGTATAATCACAAGTATGTATTAGTCCTAGGAAGGGCGGTACATTAGCATAGGTTCACCCACACATCACTTATCAAAACAATGAAGATTAATCAGCTATATGAAGCGAAAGCACTAGACTAAATTCCCGTGTGTCCTCAAGAACGTTTGGTCATTATAAGTAAACAAACCGGCTTGTCCTTTGTGCTAAAAAGGATTGGGCCACTCGCTGCAATTATTTCTCTCGCACTTTGCTTACTTGTACTTATTTCATCTCGCTATATCAAAACCCCCGAATACTTGTCTGTGAGCATTTACAGTGAATCCTTCATCGATACTGCTTGTCAACACCTTCTGCTCCTCGTTGGGTTCGACACTCTTATTTATCGAAAGTACTACGATACACCCCCTATACTTGTGGGTCATCAAGACTATTTTCTGGCGCCGTTGCCGGGGAGTGAAGCGCTATTGGTAAGTGGAATTAGTAAGGGAGACTTTTTACTGTACGTGCTGTTTTTATTTCTCGCTCGTCGCTATAAATCATTATGGAGAGGTCTTCTCTTGAATTCCTCTTTGGGAAATCTACTACTACTGCAAGGGTAGTGGATGAGGCGCCGAGTGAGAGCGAGGTTCCATACAAAATACCTATGAAAATTATTGAACGTGTTGTGGATAACCGCTATGAAGGGGATGGAACTGTCCATCCTGGTGATCATTTACTTTTTTTACATGAATCATGCGGGTTATTCAAATGTGCAGGTATTGCTATGGATGAAGTGAGGAAGAAACTATTCTCTATATCGCTGTCTGGTAAAGCAGCGCGACCGGGTATAAATTGCTGAAGAATAGGGATTCTCTTAATTGGGAGGACATTGTGCCTTTATTTTATTCCAAATTCTATCCTCCAAGTGAAATTCACAAAGATCGGAACCGCATATGTAATTTCTGGCCTCATGATGGAGAAAGTATTGCCCAAGCTTGGGGAGATTGAAGTCTTTAATGCTCAAATGCCCCATTCATGAGCTTCCTGGTAATATTATTATTGATAATTTCTATGCAAGACTGTCTTTTCAAGATAAGACTTTGCTGGATACTTCTTGTTCTGGATCATTTACACGCAATAAAGAAGAGTTTAAAAGAGACCTTCTTGATCGGATCCAGGAGAATACTGAAGGATGGGAGAACGACAAAGATAGAGAGTCAGGTATAAGCTTTGATTATAAATGCATTGAAGTTTTTATGGATACTGATAAATTTCGTAATATTAGTGCTACTTATGGTCTTGATTCTCAAGTCGTTGTAAATCTTTATAAAGCTTTTGCCTCTCACTTTGAATTGCCTAGGAAGAATTTTGATAAGTATCATGAACCTTATAAAGATAAAGTTGATCCATCTATAAATAAATGTGCTATAATTGAAATTGTTGATCATATTCTTCCTGAAGCTTATATTGAAAAAACTTCTTTTCCTGCTAAAATGAAGGAGTACTCTGTTATATCTAGTGCGGTTAATAAAAGTGCAAAGAAACCTATAGAACCTGAAGAACAAATTAAGGTTGAATCTGCTGTTGCAATAGTTAAAGATCTTGTGACTGAAAATGTAGAAGATGGTCATATTATTTTCTGTGAAGATGCTTCTAATATTGTTTCGCATCCTAATAAGTCTAGGAAAGCTAGTGTTCCTATGCTCTCTGTTAAATTTGGTGATCATTGTTATTATGGTTTATGTGACATTGGTGCAAGTATTAGCGCCATCCCTTATGAGCTTTATACGGAGATCATGCATGGAATTGGTTCTTGTGAACTTGAAGATATTGATGTGGTTATTCGGCTAGCTAATAGAGAAACTATCTCTCCTATTGGTATTATTCGAGATGTGGAAGTTCTATGTGGTAAGATTAAATATCCTGCTGACTTTTTAGTACTTGGTTCTGCTGCTAGTAAGTATTGTCCTATTATTTTTGGTAGACCTTTTCCTAAATACTTGTGGAGCTGTTATAGATTGCAAGAAGGAAAAGATTATGACTAAATTTGCTGGTGAATCTTATGAGTTTAATTTCTCTAAATTTTCCAAAACTCCTTATAAAGCTGATTTGCCTAATAATGATTTTAGAGTTGAACAGTGTGCGTCTATTGCTCTTGCTCCTAATAATCCTTTGCAACAACATTTGGAGAATAGTGAGAGTGAAGTCTTTAGGGAAGAAAGAAATGAGCTTGATGAAATCTTCCTTCGTCAACCTATTCTTAAACATAACTTGCCGGTTGAAGATTTAGGTACAACACCACCACCAAAGGAAGATCTTGTTTTTGATTTAAAACCATTGCCTGATAATCTTAAGTATGCTCATATTGATGATAAGGAAATATATCCTGTTATTATTAGTTCTAAGCTTTCAGATATTGAGGAAGAAAGGTTATTGGAAATATTGAAGAAACACCGAGGAGCTATTGGCTATACTCTTGATGACTTGAAGGGGATTTCTCCCTCTATTTGCCAACATGCTATCAATATGGAAGATGATGCAAAGCCTGTTGTTGAACATCAACGTCGTCTAATTCCGAAGATGAAGGATGTGGTAAGGAATGAGGTATTAAACCTTCTTGAAGCTGGTATTATATATCCTATTGCTGATAGTAGATGGGTTAGTCCCTGTGCATTGTGTTCCTAAGAAAGGAGGAATGACTGTTGTGCCTAATGATAATGATGAGCTCATCCCTCAAAGAGTAGTTGTAGGGTATAGAATGTGCATTGATTATCGAAAAGTCAATAAGGTTACTAAGAAAGATCATTACCCTTTACCATTTATTGATCAAATGTTAGAAAGGTTGTCTAAAAATACTCATTTTTGCTTTCTTGATGGTTATTATGGGTTTTCACAAATTGCTGTTAAAACTAAAGATCAAGAGAAAACCACTTTCACTTGTCCCTATGGAACTTATGCTTCTAGGCGTATGCCTTTTGGTTTATGTAATGCTCCTGCTACTTTTCAAAGATGCATGTCTGCTATTTTTCATGGCTTTTGTGAGAGTATTGTAGAGGTATTCATGGATGATTTTTCTGTCTATGGGAATTCTTTTGATAACTGCTTGCGAAACCTTGATAAAGTATTGCAGAGATGTGAAGAAACTAATCTTGTTCTTAATTGGGAGAAATGCCACTTTATGGTTAATGAAGGAATTCTATTGGGACATAAAATTTCTGAGAGAGGTATTGAAGTTGATAGAGCTAAAGTTGAAGCAATTGAGAAGATGCCCTATCCTAGGGATGTTAAAGGTATTCGTAGTGTTCTTGGTCATGCTGGGTTTTATAGGAGATTTATTAAAGATTTTTCTAAGATTTCAAAGCCTCTTACTAATCTTCTTCAAAAAGATGTACCCTTTGTTTTTGATGATGATTGTAAGGAAGCTTTTGAAACTCTAAAGAAAGCCTTAACAACTGCTCTTGTAGTTGAACCTCCTGATTGGAATTTGCCTTTTGAAATTATGTGTGATGCTAGTGATTTTGCTGTAGGCGCTGTTCTTGGACAGCGAGTAGACAAGAAATTGAATGTTATTCATTATGCTAGCAAAACTCTTGATGCTGCTCAAAGAAATTATGCTACAACTGAAAAAGAATTATTAGCTGTAGTCTTTGCTTGTGACAAGTTTAGATCCTATATTGTTGATTCAAATGTTACAATTCATACTGATCATGCTACAATTAGATACCTTATGACAAAGAAAGATGCTAAGCCAAGGATTATTAGATGGGTACTTCTTTTGCAAGAATTTGATCTGCATATTATAGATAGGAAAGGTGCTGATAATCCTGTTGCTGATAATTTGTCTAGATTGGAAAATATTACTTATGATCCTGTTCTTGTTAATGATAGTTTTCCAAATGAACAATTGGCTGTAATAAAGGTGAGCTCGCGAGATAGTCCTTGGTACGCTGATTATGCTAACTTTATTGTATCCAAGTACTTGCCTCCAACCTTTTCAGCTCAGCAAAGGAGGAAATTCTTTTATGACTTGAGGCATTATTTTGGGGATGACCCACACTTATATAAAGAAGGAGTGGATGGTATTCTGCGAAGATGTGTTCCTGAATATGAACAACAGGAGATATTGAGTAAATGTCATGGCAGTGTTTATGGAGGACATCACGCCGGAGATAGGACCGCGCAAAAGGTTCTACAACCAGGTTTTTATTGGCCAACTCTCTTCAAAGATGCAAGGAAGTTTATTTTATCTTGTGTTGAATGTCAAAGGGTTGGTAATATCTCCAGACGAAATGAAATGCCTATGAATTATACTCTTGTTATTGAGCCATTCGATTGTTGGGGATTTGACTTCATGGGTCCTTTCCCTTCTTCAGAAGGTAACACTCATATACTTGTCGCTGTTGATTATGTTACTAAATGGGTGGAAGCCATACCTACAAAAAGTGCTGATGGTGAGACCTCTTTAAGAATGCTTTTAGATATTATTTTCCCTAGATTTGGAGTTCCTAGATATATTATGACCGATGGAGGTTCTCATTTTATTCATGGTGGTTTTAGAAAAACTCTTGCTAAATATGGTATTAATCATAGAATTGCTTCCGCTTATCATCCTCAAACTAGTGGGCAAGTAGAATTATCAAATAGAGAGATTAAATCTATCTTGCAAAAGACTCGTTAATAAATCTAGAAAGAAGCTGGGCTATTAAATTGAAAGAAGCACTATGGGCTTATAGAACTGCTTATAAAAATCCCATGGGTATGTCACCATATAAAATGGTTTATGGGAAAGCTTGTCATTTACCTTTAGAACTAGAGCACAAAACTTATTGGGCTGTGAGAGAACAAAATAAAGATCCTAAACTTGCCGGTAAGAAAAGATTGCTACAATTGAGTTCTCTAGATGAATGGAGAAGTGAAGCATACAAAAATGCTAAACTCTTTAAAGAGAAAGTTAAGAAATGGCATGAAATTATTAAAAGAGAATTTAATGTTGGAGATAAAGTCCTATTGTATCGGTCTCGTCTCAGATTTTTTGCAGGGAAATTACTCTCAAAATGGGAAGGACCATATGTCATTGATGAGGTGTATCGATCGGGAGCAATTAAAATTAGCTCTCTGCAAGGTAATGCCACACAAGTGGTGAATGGACAAAGACTCAAGCATTATATCTCGGGTGATTCTTATAATGAAGATGTTGATGTTATTCAAGTGGTAGCTCCGGAAGCTTTCATCAAAGGCCAAATTGACAGTCCTGCAGAGTCCGACTTTGAATAGGTGACAGTTCTGGTAAGAAAAAGTCCGCGTTTAACTTTCCGAACAATGTTTTTGCAACTTTTGGAAAATATGAAAAATTACGAGATCGAAACGGAGTGGAGGAGACGCACGAGGGCGTGCCCCCACAGGCCGGCGCGGGCCCCAGCCTGGCCGCGCCACCCTGTGAGGAGGCCGCCTCGTCGCCCCTCTCCGACTCTGGTTCGATCTGGTACTTTCCATTTGTCGTGAATTTTTTTGCTATATAATTCCCCGGACCCTGGAGGTCCGTATATCGTTTTCTCGACGTGTTTTGTTTTGAGCTGTTTCTGCCAGGATCCGTCCTTGATCTAGAAGCACCATGGTCTCCAACAACAAGGACAAGGAGCCTTCGGAGGAAGATATTCAAGACCCCGAGTTGAAAGAAGAAGTCAAGAAGGATGAAGAGGAAGTTGAGGAAGTTCCGCGAGTACGCCCGCGTGCCACCGTCGCAAGCATCTGAGTGATGTCAAACCCGTTCAACGCCAAGAAAAGCGCACGGATTAGCACCGAGGAAGAGTTCCACGTCACTACCTAGCTCCAAGGACATCTTCTCCAGGCACCTATCACCCTTTCCATATTCTAATTCATAATAGACAAACTGAAAGGGTTCCCAAGGCAGTGCTGCCCAGCAATTGGGATATAGATCATTCTAACGCTGCAGGAAGGATGAAGCCTGAAGCTGAAGAGTGGGGAAACAACTCTAAGAGTTGGGACTCGCCGTCGGACGTACTTCTTAACCGCGTCGAGCACAATTCAGAGATGATCCGCAACCTCACGTACAGGATTGATGAGCTAAAGGAGCTCGTTGAGAAGCTTATCCGGAATTCACCATCACCACCGCCGGAGGAGTAATTCATCATCGGTATTGGCATCCCCTTGGTTTGTTCCAAGCTTGGGGGAGTGCCGCGGTATCATATCATCACTATCTTTTACCTTTTTACTTTCAAGCAGTGTCATATCATGAGTAGGGAAGTTATCATATAAGATGTGTTGCGGTATGGAAGTATCTCTCTTTAGTTGGTTATCTATGTATCCCTTGGTGTGAGTTATCGTAATGGAATATTAATGAGAAGTCTTATCATTTACATTGCACATCTTATTTTAGTTTGCAATCTTTATTATATGATTGATCTTGTTGTTAGTATTGGTATCACTTTGGGAGCATTTAGTAAATCTATTTGGTTTTTGCAAACTTAGCATTGGTCAATAGCAACAACACTTTGAGTTTTAAGTAGAGAAGAGGAAATACATGTAGATATGTTATTATCTTTCTTGTTAGTTCCTAGCTTAGTATTCTGAAGTTAAAATTGTTTGTGCTTACAAGTAAGATGCATGATTATGTCTATCACATGCATATTTGTTTGTTTCCCTCAACTCTTATGTTTGCTAATTAACCTTGCTAGCCAAAGACCTGTACCGAGAGGGAATACTTCTCGTGCATCCAAACCCTTAAACCAAACCTATGCCATCAGTGTCCACCATAACTACCTACTATGTGGTATTTCCCTGCCATTCCAAGTAAATACTTCATGTGCTACCTTTAAATAATTCAAAAGCTATTACTTCTTATTTGTGTCAATGTTTTATAGCTCATGATGAATTATGTGGTGTTTTATCTTTCAGTCTTGTTAGGCAGCTTCCACTAATGGACTAGTGGCTTCATCCACTTATCCTTTAATTTTGCAAAAAGAGCTGGCAACGGGGTTCCCAACCCCAATTAATCAACCTACATTAATAACTCTCTTCACATGTTTTGCCCTGATTCATCAGTAAGCAACTTAATTTTGCAATAGACACTCCTCCATGGTATGAGATTGTTGGAAGGAACCCGAGGATTCGGTTAGCCATGGCTTGTGTAAGCAAAGGTTGGGGGAGTGTCATCCTTAAATAAACTAAAGTACATGTGTAAACAAAAGAGAAGAGGGATGATCTACCTTGCTGGTAGGGATAATGTCCTTCATGGGAGCCGCTCTTTGGAGGTCTGTTTGGCAAGGGGGTTAGAGTACCCGCTACCATTCGTTGACAACAACAAACACCTCTCAAAACTTTACTTTTATGCTCTCTATATGATTTCAAAACTTAAAAAGCTCTAGCACATGATTTAATCCCTGCTTCCCTCTGCGAAGGGCCTGTCTTTTACTTTATGTTGAGTCAGTAAACCTATTTCCCTCCATCTCAAGCAAGCATTTGAGTTGTTGTGATCAAACCATTTATATTGTGATCTATTTCATCATGTCTTTTATTCTTCCTTGTTTAGTACAAGTGTTATCTCAATGCATATGGCCTTGAAAGTTATCAATGATTATGAGGAGATTACTATGATTGAGTATGCAAGTCTACCATAAGCTTTAATATGAGAGTGCTGCTCAATAGATAAGTATAATCTGTTAACTGTTCTCTGACCAAGAACAAAGTTTGCCATCACCAATTATGATTCCTTATGCACCTTTATTTGTGATTACCTTCTACTTGTTTCAAGTTGAATTATATGAGGAAGTTGTTTACTAGAATGTCTTGTGTGAATGAATATGATGCTTCTTGTCCGTATTTTATTTATCGACTCTTCACTCCATAAACATGTGGTCTTGTTTACCGAGTTCAGTTTCGCTTGGGGACAAGCGAGGTCTAAGCTTGGGGGGAGTTGATACGTCCATTTTGCATCACTATTTTATATCATAATTTGCTGTTATTCATTGATATATTTAATATTTGGAGATGATACTTATGTTATTTCATCTATTTTGCATGTTTCATGATTATTTGGGGGATCGCGTACCGGAGCCAGGATTCTGCTGGAAAAAGCACCGTTAGAATGCAAAATTTCGGAAGATCAACAGTTGACAGAAATTATATGAAAAATCCTATTTTTCCAGAAGACGAAGGGAGCCAGAAGGGGGAGCCGAGGGGACCCGAGGTGGGCCCACCTCATAGGCCGGCGCGGCCCAAGGCCTGGCCGCGCCGCCCTGTGAGGAGGGGGCCCACAGCCCCCTCTCGCCTCCTTTTCTTCGCTTATGTCTTCGTCCCGAAAACCTAAGCCCCAGAGGATAGTCGCGAAGAGACACAGCCGCCTCTGCGGGGCGGAGAACACCAGAGATAAAAGAGCTCTCCGGCAGGCTGAAATCCGCCGGGGAAATTCCCTCCCGGAGGGGGAAATCGACGCCATCGTCACCGTCATCGAGCTGGACATCATCTCCATCATCATCACCATCATCATCATCATCACCGCCATCTCCACCGCTGCACCTCGTCACCGCTGTAACAATTTGGGTTTGATCTTGTTTGTTTGATAGGGGAAACTCTCCCGGTGTTGATTTCTACTTGTTATTGATGCTATTGAGTGAAACTATTGAACCAAGGTTTATGTTCAGATTGTTATTCATCACCATATCACCTCTGATCATGTTCCATATGATGTCTCGTGAGTAGTTCGTTTAGTTCTTGAGGACATGGGTGAAGTCTACATGTTAGTAGTGAATTATGTTGGTTAGTATTCAATGTTATGATATTTAAGTTGTGGTGTTATTCTTCTAGTGGTGTCGTGTGAACGTCGACTACACGACACTTCACCATTTATGGGCCTAGGGGAGTGCATCTTGTATTCGTTTGCCGATTGCGGGGTTGCCGGAGTGACAGAAACCTAAACCCCCGTTGGTATATCGGTGCAGGAGGGATAGCAGGATCTCAGAGTTTAAGGCTGTGGTTAGATTTATCTTAATTACTTTCTTGTAGTTGCGGATGCTTGCAAGGGGTATAATCACAAGTATGTATTAGTCCTAGGAAGGGCGGTACATTAGCATAGGTTCACCCACACAACACTTACCAAAACAATGAAGATTAATCAGCTATATGAAGCGAAAGCACTAGACTAAATTCCCGAACGTTTGGTCATTATAAGTAAACAAACCGGCTTGTCCTTTGTGCTAAAAAGGATTGGGCCACTCGCTGCAATTATTTCTCTCGCACTTTACTTACTTGTACTTATTTCATCTGCTATATCAAAACCCCCGAATACTTGTCTGTGAGCATTTACAGTGAATCCTTCATCGAAACTGCTTGTCAACACCTTCTGCTCCTCGTTGGGTTCGACACTCTTATTTATCGAAAGTACTACGATACACCCCCTATACTTGTGGGTCATCAGAGGGAACCTCGCCGGCCCTGCGACGAGGGCCGCTCCCGTTCGGTGCGATGGCGGCGCCGAACGACGAGGAGATCCACGAGATGATCGCCTCCGGCTCCATGGCCGCCGCTGCGATCCCGGGGTTCTTCATGGCCGCCGCCGCTGCGAGCCCGGGGTTCTTCACGCAAGAGGAGGCAAGGGCGACGGCAGCTTTCGCGGCGCGCAACGAGTATGTTGAGGATGTGGCCGATGGAAGCCAAGCCGTCGAAGAAGAAGACAAAGAAGAAGAACAGCCAACTCAAGCCGCCGCCAACCTGTCGAAGGGGAAGAAGAATAGGAAGAAGGACTCACCGCCTGCCGAACCGCGTATCAAATGGACGCCGAAGGAAGAGGAGTGCCTCGCCGAAGCTTGGATGACCGTGTCCATGAACGGCATAACCGGGGCCAATCAGTCGTTCGACACATATTGGCTTCGAGTGAAGCAGGCGTACGAGGAACGCAAACTCGTCGATCCCTACTTTAGCAAGATGAACATGAACGTGAACCGGGGAGACAAGGCAATGGCCACCCATTGGGGGATCATGCAGACGGCGTGCAGCAAATGGCACGGCATCACCGAGGAGGTGGAAGAACGGTCGATCAGCGGCCACGACTTGGAGCAAAAGGTATACTCCGTCGACCCTGCATCACCGAGGTTAGCTATGCACCGTGTACATCGTCGTGAGCTGACCCGTATCGCCGTACTCTTTTTCCCCAGCTGCGCCATGATACGTCCCAAATGTATCTATAATTTCTTATGTTCCATGCTACTTTTATGATGATACTCACATGTTTTATACACATTATATGTCATTATTATGCATTTTCCGGCACTAACCTATTGACGAGATGCCGAAGAGCCGGTTGTTGTTTTCTGCTGTTTTTGGTTTCAGAAATCCTAGTAAGGAAATATTCTCGGAATTGGACGAAATCAACGCCCGGGGGCTTATTTTTCCACGAAGCTTCCGGAAGACCGGAGGACTTACGAAGTGGGGCCGGAGGTGGCCGGACACTAGGGCGGCGCGGCCCGAGTGCCGGCCGCGCGGCCCTAGCGTGTGGGCCCCTCGTGTGGCCCCCTGACCTGCCCTTCCGCCTACATATAGTCTTCATCACGAAACCCCCAGTACCGAGAGCCACGATACGGAAAACCTTCCAGAGACGCCGCCGCCGCCAATCCCATCTCGGAGGATTCAGGAGATCGCCTCCGGCACCCTGCCGGAGAGGGGAATCATCTCCCGGAGGTCTCTTCATCGCCATGATCGCCTCCGGATCGATGTGTGAGTAGTTCACCCCTGGACTATGGGTCCATAGCAGTAGCTAGATGGTCGTCTTCTCCCCATTGTGCTATCATGTTAGATCTTGTGAGCTACCTATCATGATCAAGATCATCTATTTGTAATCCTTCATGTTGTGTTTGTTGGGATCCGATGAATATTGAATACTATGTCAAGTTGATTATCAATCTATCATATATGTTATTTATGTTCTTGCATGCTCTCCGTTGCTAGTAGAGGCTCCGGCCAAGTTGATACTTGTGACTCCAAGAGGGAGTATTTATGCTCGATAGTGGGTTCATGCCTCTATTAAATGCTGGGACGATGATGTAAAGTTCTAAGGTTGTGGATGTGCTTGTTGCCACTAGGGATAAAACATCGATGCTTTGTCTAAGGATATTTGTGTTGATTACATTACGCACCATACTTAATGCAATTGTCTGTTGTTTACAACTTAATACCGGAAGGGGTTCGGATGATAACCTGAAGGTGGACTTTTTAGGCATAGATGCATGCTGGATAGCGGTCTATGTACTTTGTCGTAATGCACCGATTAAATCTCATAGTACTCATCATGATATATGTATGTGCATTGTTATGCCTTCTTTATTTGTCAATTGCCCAACTCGTAATTTGTTCACCCAACATCTCGCTATCTTATGGGAGAGACACCGCTAGTGATCCGTGGACCCCGGTCCTATTCTTTACATCTGAAATACAAACTGCTGCAATTGTTCTTTACTTGTTCTTCGCAAACAAACATCATCATCCACACTATACATCTAATACTTTGTTTACGAGCAAGCCGGTGAGATTGACAACCTCGCTGTTACGTTGGGGCAAAGTTCTGTGATTGTGTTGTGCAGGTTCCACGTTGGCGCCGGAATCCCTGGTGTTGCGCCGCACTACACTCCTCCGCCATCAACCTTCAACGTGTTTCTTGGCTCCTCCTGGTTCGATAAACCTTGGTTTCTTTCTGAGGGAAAACTTGCTACTGTGCGCATCACACCTTCCTCTTGGGGTTCCCAACGGACGTGTCAACTACACGCATCAAGCATTTTTTCTGGCGCCGTTGCCGGGGAGATCAAGACACGCTGCAAGGGGAGTCTCCACTTCCAATCTCTTTACTTTGTTTTTGTCTTGCTTTATTTTATTTACTACTTTGTTTGCTGCATTATATCAAAACACAAAAAAATAGTTGCTAGCTTTACTTTATTTACTGTCTTGTTCTCTATATCAAAAACACAAAAAAATTAGTTACTTGCATTTACTTTATTTAGTTTGTTTTATTTACTACTGCTAAAATGGGTACTGTTGAGAATACTAAGTTGTGTGACTTCACTAGCACAAATAATAATGATTTCCTATGCACACCTATTGCTCCACCTGCTACTACAGCAGAATTCTTTGAAATTAAACCTGCTTTACTGAATCTTGTTATGAGAGAGCAATTTTCTGGTGTTAGTTCTGATGATGCTGCTGCCCATCTTAATAATTTTGTTGAACTATGTGAAATGCAAAAGTATAAGGATGTACATGGTGACATTATAAAATTAAAATTGTTTCCTTTCTCTTTAAGAGGAAGAGCTAAAGATTGGTTGCTACCTCTGCCTAGAAATAGTATTGATTCTTGGACTAAATGTAAGGATGCTTTTATTGGTAGATATTATCCTCCCGCTAAAATTATATCTTTGAGAAGTAGCATAATGAATTTTAAGCAATTAGATAATGAACATGTTGCTCAAGCATGTGAGAGAAT
Organism: Lolium rigidum; assembly: GCF_022539505.1. Classification (NCBI taxonomy): domain Eukaryota; kingdom Viridiplantae; phylum Streptophyta; class Magnoliopsida; order Poales; family Poaceae; genus Lolium; species Lolium rigidum. The sequence continues at coordinate 74,956,176 of NC_061512.1, read as the reverse complement.
GAAATCTTTGGTAAAGAATTGCCCAACCCATGGACTGAATACTTGGATGATCATCCAAACCTTTTATGCAGGATTGAATTTTTCTTCACGGAACCTATTGGATTCAGCAGCTGGAGGTACCTTTATGTCCATCACTTTGGGGGCAGCAACAAAGCTTCTTGATGATATAATGACAAATTACTCTGAATGGCACACGGAAAGAGCTCCACAAGGTAAGAAGGTAAATTCTGTTGAAGAAACCTCCTCCTTGAGTGATAAGATTGATGCTATTATGTCTATGCTTGTGAATGTTAGATCTAATGTTGATCCTAATAATGTTCCTTTAGCTTCATTGGTTGCCCAAGAAGAACATGTTGATGTGAACTTCATCAAAAATAATAATTTCAACAAAAATGCTTATAGGAATAATTCTGGTAACAACTATAGGCCATATCCTGCTGCTAATGGTAATAGTTATGGTAATTCTTATGGGAGTTCTTACAACAATAATAGGAGTGTACCCCCTGGTCTTGAAGCTATGCTTAAATAATTTATTAGTACACAAACTGCTTTTAACAAATCTGTTGAGGAAAAGCTCGATAAAATTGATATTCTTGCTTCTAAGGTTGATAGTCTTGCCTCTGATGTTGATCTTTTAAAATTGAAAGTTATGCCTAATAAGGATCTTGATAATAAGATTGTTACTACAGCAAATGCCATCCAAGTTTGAATTAATGAGAATATTAGATTGATGGCCGAATTGCATGCTAGGTGGGAAAGAGAAGAAAATGAAAAACTTGCTAAAGAGAATAATGTAGCTAAAGTTTGGACTATTACCACCACTAGTAATGTTAATGATTCACATGTTGCTACACCTCCTACTATCAATGGTAAAATAATTGGTGTTGGCAATGTTACTACTCGTAGTGCAAAACGTGCAAAATTGTCCGAAACTCGCTAAAACCGCTGAAATTGATAAAACTCGCTGAAATTTTTCAAAATATTGGGGATAATGATCCCATTGCTGTAGATCATAATGGTTTAGACTTTGATGATTGTCACATCTCTGAAGTTATAAAGTTCTTACAAAAGCTTGCTAAAAGTCCCAATGCTAGTGCTATAAATTTGGCCTTTACAAAACATATTACAAATGCTCTCATAAAAGCTAGAGAGGAGAAACTAAAACTTGAAACTTCTATTCCTAGAAAGTTAGAAGATGGTTGGGAGCCCATCATTAAGATGATGGTCAATGATTTTGATTGTAATGCTTTATGTGATCTTGGTGCAAGTATTTCTGTTATGTCTAAGAAAATTTATGATATGCTTGACTTGCCACCATTGAAGAATTGTTATTTGGATGTTAATATTGTTGATAATGCTATAAAGAAACCTTTGGGGAGGATTGATAATGTTCGTATTATGGTTAACAATAACCTTGTCCCCATTGATTTTGTTGTCTTGGATATTGAATGCAATGCATCTTGTCCCATTATATTGGGAAGACCTTTTCTTCGAACTGTTGGTGACACCATTGATATGAAGGAAGGTAATATTAAATATCAATTTCCTCTCAAGAAAGGTATGGAACACTTCCCCAGAAAGAGAATGAAGTTACCTTATGATTCTATTATTAGAACAAATTATGATGTTGATGCTTCATCTCTCGACAATACTTGATACACACTTTCTGCGCCTAGCTGAAAGGCGTTAAAGAAAAGCGCTTATGGGAGACAACCCATTATTTTACTTCTGCACTTTATTTTATATTTGAGTCTTGGAAGTTGTTTACTACTGTAGCAACCTCTCCTTATCTTTATTTTATTGCATTTTTGTGCCAAGTAAAGTCTTTGATAGTAAAGCCAATACTAGATTTGGATTACTGCGCAGGAACAGATTTCTTGCTGTCACGAATTTGAGCAGTAGTCTCTGTAGAAAAATCAAAAAAATCTGCCAATTTACGTGCGTGATCCTCAGATATGTACGCAACTTTAATTCAACTAGTAAAGTTGCACGTGCAATGCACGTTCCCATTAATATAAATTTATTTAGACGCATGACACACAAAATGTCCCAAACTATCGGAAAAAATGGAAATTCAATTATATGAAAACAAGAGCAAAAGAATGTTCTATAAACTGTTAAATCCTATTGAAATATGGTGCCAATTATGTCACATGAAATTCAGGTGAATCAACTAATCAAATTATATCTTAACATTGTTACTTATGTTGCTACTCCTGCTACTCTCACTTCACAGATTAATTATATACAAATGATGGAACAATTATGCTCAAGTCTCTACAAACAACCAAGCCTGTTAGTATGCAACCGCTAAAATACTCACAAAACCTGGTTTTTGCATGGATGTACCGATCACTCGCCATTATCAGCAACACCATTAGACTATAAACAAAAGTTTCCGAAACACCTAGCCGAAGTAGTAAATATAAGTAATGAATGCATCAACCGTGTAGATGAATAACTGGAGGGGCATTTGATTCATAAGTACAAGTAAATAAGCACTTACTCTGTTGTCAAACAGTAAAGATGTAAATAGATCTTTCTCTGTCTAAGCAATCACTAATTACATTAGCATGTTGGATCACTTCATAAATACGTATCCTTAATTCTCCCTCTGCTTTCATGGCACCAAGACATTTTTTTGTGAAGAGACAGGGAGCTTCAATAGCTGACAGATCCTCCATCCAATTTCTATAGTTGATTCCATTCATGCTGCAAGTTTGAAGAATATAGAAGTAACTCTCAGATGCCGGGAACACTTTTTGTGCACATCAACGGAGAAATTCCTGAAGTAGATAAACATTACGCGTAGTTAATAAATTTTAACCAAAATTAAATGAACATGTTGTAGAATAAGGTCTCATATAGTAATACTCTTCTTAATTTCGAACAGCGCTCACAATGATAATCGATTCCAAAATTTAACAATACATGTTTATATCACCTATTCTAGGAGCACATGCACATCAATCCTCTTATATGACTCACACATTCCCATTCAATTAAAATAAACGATAAGTATATCACCAATTCACAATTTCGGGGCAGATGGACTAAATGAAATATCCAAGATAAAGTACAACAGTGTAACACAGGAGCCAAGAACCTTAGCAACATATGGCTATCTAAACATATGTGGTAATATTTATAATAACATTAGGTTTTTTTTTGGAAAAAAGTCTTCTGCAATTCTAGAGGCCAGGCTTTTTCTACAGGCTAATTCCTGTTCTTCTTCTGTACTCATCAGATAATCACCCGGCGGCATTAGCTAATTCAATTTTTTTAAAGGTTTAAAGGCTCAAGTCATGTGAGCATATAACAAAGAATATAAATCTGTCCAAATAGCGCGTGGGTGACCTACATATGTTCCATTAAAACCAGAAAGATGGAAAACACAATTTTCTTACGAAAAGTTAACGGGAAAAAGACGACCGACAAATGCTCATGTAAGTAATCAACTACATGACTCCAAACATTTGTACTTTGCTTTGGGGGTTTAGAACCAGCTAAGATCCTTCTGGATGAACTAAAATCATGTTATGGTATGCACAAAAACAATGTATTTCACCGCAAATGAAGATTGCACTCTATGTCTTACTGTCTTCAAATATATAGAGGTATTGCAGATCTATGGAATTCCAATAGTTCTTGCTTGAGAATGATGGAGGATATGTTGCTTGAGATGAATTGATTATGACTCAAAATACTATGATTAATGATAGGGCAACCATATAATTAATCATGTTAAAAGTTAAGAAGAATGTTCTTCAGGTCCGTACCTTATCTCGTGAACATACTGGTAATCACTACCAAGGTCTCCCCGCCTCCCAGGGCTGCAGAGAATAGAAATGTAATATATATAGGCTCGGTTAAAAAGATACGCATGCTTAGTACAAGAACATACCACTAATGCCTTGGCTACATGGAGTTGGTTGACTGATGAAGGTAAGGGATAGTAGGAGAAAGCGAGAACAATATGGGCGAGGGCGCCGAGACCGGCTAGACCAGGTCTGCTGGCCACAACTACAGTGTCTTGTGGCCATGATGACCAGATAGAGGCGGGTGAAACTGTGATGTATGGCTATGCACCGAGAAAATATGATGATCACTTTTCCTTGCCATCACACTAATACCATAGTTATGATGATCACTTTTCCTTGCCTGATCAGCAATCCCAGTTTGAATCAAAAGAAGTGTTGGGCTTCGAGTTAATCCAATATTAGAAATGACTTTGGTTACGCACTTATGCAAATCTATCTATGTGAATAAGCATTTTCTTTGTTTGAATAGAAGAACATATGTGATGATACTATACATCGTTGCGGAATTTATAGAGTTTTCATTGTAGAGAGTAAAGTTAGAAGATATGTGAAATTCATAATAGGTGCAAATATCATAAACTGGGTAGGAGGTGCATGAAAAGAGTCGATATATGCACATAGTGCAAACAAAATATGTTGCCATTAGGTCAGGTTAGCACAACAACTAAAATAGTTAGCATTCATAGCAATGGAACATTAGTCACACAAACAAGTAAATGAATAGTTCTGACTTGTTTGATATGGGTAACCTAGCTCAGTAAGAAAAGGTAAATGTAAAAATACATGATGCTCAATCTTCCTATGTTTGTAGTTCATGGAAACAAAACTGATCAGTAGTTGTATGTATCACAGAACATAAACTGCACACATGTTCCACAAAATCATTGAGTTTACAGGGAAACCATTTTGAATGTCAGAATCAAGTAAATAAGTGATAGGATCTGAGATCCTACCAGGCCGGTTACGTAGATTGTAGGGGTGGAAGTGTGCTAGACGAGGGAGAGGAAGGCGGCATGGGCAGGGAAGACCGACTCCTCAAGGAGTCGGCAATAACGATCTATAAGATCTGTTTATTGCTTCATCGATATGGTCTATTACAACTTGTATTTATAAGAGAATTGCGAAACCCTAATCTGCTAACTTGGGCTAAGCCCCTAACATAGGCCTGGCCGGTTGGGCCACCAGGCCGGTCATAACATCTCTCCCCGCCTTCTCAAACAGCTCGTCCTCGAGCTGGATAGCTGGAAACTGCTGGTGGAACTCATCCCGGAACGGTGTCGGCTCGGGAGACGGCCGCGTCGGCCAGCCCAGGCTGCGACGACATCAGCCGCAATGTCGTCTACGGTCTCCAAGTAGAACAGGCGTGGACAAACGTGGCCCGGTACATAGAGCTCGTCGCAGTTGAAGCATAACCCTTTACGACGGCGCTCGAGCTGTTCGGCCGTGGTCAGCCGACGGAAAGGCCGCGTCGGAGCTGGATCGGAGTACCCCGCATGAGTCACGGCCGTGAGCGCCTGGCCTGGTGGTGTCGGGGGAGGGCGGTCGGCTGGCCGAACGTCGCTGGCCGGGAAGGCCTGCTGCATGGACCACGCGCGCTGCTCGAAGGCGCGAGCGTAGTACATGGCCGACTGCAGGTCCTGGGGATCCCGCATCTCCACGTCGACGCGAATGTGGTCCGGCAGTCCGCCAATGAAGAGCTCGGCGCGCTGCTGCCCCGTCACCCCGGGCGCATGGCATGCGAGGGCTCGGAAGCGGTCGGCGAAGTCCTGCACCGTGGTGGTGAAGGCCAAACGCCCGAGTTCCGCCAAGCGACCGCCGCGAATCGGGGGACCGAAGCGTAGAAGGCGAGCTCGCGGAAGCGGTCCCATGGGGGCATGCCGCCCTCATCCTGCTCGAGGGAGTAATACCATGTCTGGGCGGCGCCGCGGAGGTGGTACGAGGCGAGCCAAGTCCGGTCCGAGGCGAGGGTGCGCTGCCCTCGGAAGAACTGCTCGCATTGGTTGAGCCAGTTGAGGGGGTCCTCGACGCCGTCGTACGTGGCGAAGTCGAGCTTGGCGTAGCGTGGGGGGGTTGGGCCGGCAGCGCCCTGGTACTCCGCGCGTCCAGCGGAAGGCTCCGCCAAGCGCGAGTATGCCGGCTCCGGAAAGGAGGGCCTCGGAGGGTCCCCGGCGGTCGTGTAGACGGGAGGAGGCGCCGATGCGGACGAGTAGACGGGCGGGGGCTCCGTCGCGGTCACCCACGCCGGGAGCCGCGAGGGCGACGGCGGAAACGACACCCGCTGGATGGGGACGCCCTGGGGCAGTGAGGCGGGCCCGGCGCTGGGGGCCGGCTGCCACGACGACCACGGCAGTGGGGGCGGCGAGGCCGGAGGCGGGGCGGGCACGCCCTGGACGGGCGGAAACGCCGGCGCGGCCGAGTAGGCGTTGAGGGCCGGCGGCAGCGGCGGCGGGGTCATCCCCTGAGTGCCGATCAGGTACAGGCGGATGCCTTGGACGGCGGTGGCGAGGTCGCGGATGGCCGTCGAGAGCTCTTGCTCGCGAGAGGAGGGGGCGGCGCTCGCGACATCTGCCAGGGGCGCCGCGACGCCCGTGGAGGGCGGCGGCAGCTGCGCGGCGGAGGAGGCCGGCGGCGTCTCGGAGGCGGCGGCGGTGGTGGCGGTGATCTGGCCCGAAGACATGATCGTAGATGGCTCTGATACCAAATTGATAGGATCTGAGATCCTACCAGGCCGGTTACGTAGATTGTAGGGGTGGAAGTGTGCTAGACGAGGGAGAGGAAGGCGGCATGGGCAGGGAAGACCGACTCCTCAAGGAGTCGGCAATAACGATCTATAAGATCTGTTTATTGCTTCATCGATATGGTCTATTACAACTTGTATTTATAAGAGAATTGCGAAACCCTAATCTGCTAACTTGGGCTAAGCCCCTAACATAGGCCTGGCCGGTTGGGCCACCAGGCCGGTCATAACAATAAGTTTTGCCGCATATAAGTACGATCTGCTTCCATTCACCTAAAAGCTCTGCTGGAGCAAACAAAAAAACGCATACTAATCATGTAGAGTTGGACGGAGGAATAGTTCTTACACAGCGCAAATGCAATGCTTAATGTTCAGAACAACATACCCTAGTACATCCCAGTGGTTAATGCACAATCTGAATATGTGGCATATACCCTTGAAAAGAAAATCTTGAACTTGTATATCAGAAGTAATTTATTAGAGATATGGTACTAAAGCTAAATACATGGACATTGGTGGACGGCAATTAAAAATGTGAACAATGGGAAAAGAACATGACATGCTAGAAAATGTAATCAGGAAAATAGAAGGGACTTTATGTAGCAAGTCTGGAAAATAACCTAATAGCGGAAATCGGTTGTACAAAACTGCACATGCTTATATTCCTATTACTTAGTAGCCGGAAACGGGATCGAAGCTGCGTTCCTGGACCCGGGGTTGTTGACGGGTTCGCGTTCCAGATCGATATGGCTGCTGATCCCGAACAAGTACACTAAATTGCAATGGAAATGTGTACGTACATACCAGATACCATTACACCAAGCATCCAGCCGCTCCTCGCGCCGTCCGTCGAGCTGCCGTAGCGCCGTATGCCCATCTCCATCCCGCGACGCTTACGCCGGCGGCCGGCGACCGACCTGAAGGTCTGCGTCCCTGCTCAGTTCAACAGTAGTCGCCGTCAGCACATGGTAATCTATTAATCCTCTCGTCTCTGGCCACAGCTTGGCCGCCTCAATAGCACAGATTAGGAGCTAGGGGATGAGGCAGAGGAACGGCGGCGGAGCGGAGATGTGGAGGCAGGCGGCGACGGCCGAGCTGATGACGGGCGGCGGCGTAGATCACGTCGGCCGCGCTGGTTACCTGCGGCAGCGTTGAGTGTCGTACCAGCAGGGCGGCGGTTTGGGGAAAAAGCAGGACGGGAATTTTGATTAGCCACGAATTCATTCAGTTCCGTGTTGTTTCAGATCGTGGGTTTGGGTTGGCGGACAATACAACATTGAGAGAACGTGAGACGTTAGATTTGGGCATGTGGACGGCTCAGATCGTTTGGATCAGCGCCTCTCTGGCTCTTTTATTAGTAGTGGTGATTTGGGCATTTTCATCTGAGCAAGTATGGTGCCACTTTAAAATTCGTCTTTACGAACTGTTCTGTTTTGATAGATTCTGCCTTTTATTTCGCATTGCCTGTTTTGCTATGTTGGATGGATTTCTTTGTTCCATTAACTTTCAGTAGCTTTGTGCAATGTCCGAAGTGTTAAGAATGATTATGTCACCTCTGAATATATGAATTATGCACTAACCCTCTAATGAGTTTGTTTCGAGTTTGGTGTGGAGGAAGTTTTCAAGGGTCAAGAGAGGAGGATGATACAATATGATCAAGAAGAGTGAAAAGTCAAAGCTTGGGGATGCCCCCGTGGTTCATCCCTGCATATTTTAAGAAGACTCAAGCGTCTAAGCTTGGGGATGCCCCCGTGGTTCATCCCTGCATATTTTAAGAAGACTCAAGCGTCTAAGCTTGGGGATGCCCAAGGCATCCCTTCTTCATCGACAACTTATCAGGTTCCTCTAGTGAAACTATATTTTTATTCCGTCACATCTTATGTGCTTTACTTGAAGCGTCTGTTTGCTTTTGTTTTTTGTTTTTGTTTTTGTTTGAATAAAATCGGATCCTAGCATTATTTGTTTGGGAGAGAGACACGCTCCGCTGTTTCGTATGAACACATGTGTTCTTAACTTTATCTTTAATGTTCATTGCGAAATTTGAACTACTTCATTCATTGTTATATGGTTGGAAACGAAAAATGCCGCATGTGGTAAATGCTCTAATGTCTTGAATAATGTGATACTTGGCAATTGTTGTGCTCATACAGATCTTGTTTAAGCTCTTGCATCATGTACCTTGTACTCATTAATGAATAACTACATAGAGCTTGTTAAAATTTGGTTTGCATGATTGATCTCTAGAGTCTAGATATTTTCTGGTTGAGGTGTTTGAACAACAAGGAGACAATATAAAGTCTTATAATAGCTACAATATGTTCATATGCGAGCTTTACTGCACCTTTTATATACTTGAGTTTGCTTCAAACAACCTTGCTAGCCTAGCCTTGTATTGAGAGGAATTCTTCTCGTGCATCCAAATCCTTGAGCCAATAACTATGCCATTTGTGTCCACCATACGTACCCACCACATGGTATTTCTCCGCCATTCCAAAGTAAATTACTTGAGTGCTACCTTTAAAATTTCCATTCTTTACCTTTGCAATATATAGCTCATGGGACAAAATAGCTTAAAAACTATCGTGGTGAAGAATATGTACTTATGTGTCTTATTTCTTAGTAAGTTGCTTGTTGAGCGGTAACCATGTTTTCTGGGGACGCAATCAACTCTTTTACCTTTGTTGAATATCATGTGAGTTGCTATGCATGTTCGTCTTGTCTGAAGTAAGGGCGGTTTTCACAATCAAATGGTTTGAGTATGCATAATGTTAGAGAAGAACATTGGGCCGCTAACTAAAGCCATGATTCATGGTGGAAGTTTCAGTGTGGACAGCTAATCCTCAATCTCTTATGAGAATAATAACTGTTGTTGAATGCTTATGCATTAAAGAGGAGTCCATTATCTGTTGTCTATGTTGTCCCGGTATGGATGTCTAAGTTGAGAATAATCAAAAGCGAGAAATCCAATGCGAGTTTTCTCCTTAGACATTTGTACAGAGCGGCATAGAGGTACCCCTTTGTGACACTTGGTTGAAACATATGCTATGCAATGATAATCGGTGTTAACCCAAGCTAATTAGGACAAGGTGCGAGCACTATTAGTATACTATGCATGAGGCTTGCAACTTATAAGATATCTTATACATAACTCATATGCTTTATTACTACCGTTGACAAAATTGTTTCTTGTTTTCAAAATGAAAAGCTCTAGCACAAATATAGTAATCAATGCTTCCCTCTGCGAAGGGCCTATCTTTTACTTTATTGTTGAGTCAGTTTGCCTATTCTTTCTATCTTAGAAGCAAACACCTGTATCAACTGTGTGCATTGATTCTTACATGTTTACTTATTGCACTTGTTATATTGCTTTGTGTTGACAATTATCCATGAGATATACATGTTGAAGTTGAAAGCAACCGCTGAAACTTTATCTTCCTTTGAGTTGCTTCAATGCCTTTACTTTGAATTTATTGCTTTATGAGTAACTCTTATGCAAGTCTTATTGATGCTTGTCTTGAAAGTATTATTCATTAAAAGTCTTTGATATATGATTCATTTGTTTACTCATTATCTTCATCATTGCTTCGAATCGCTGCATTCATCTCATATGCTTACAATAGTATGATCAAGATTATGATAGCATGTCACTTCGTAAATTATCTTTGTTATCGTTTACCTACTCGAGGGCGAGTAGGAACTAAGCTTGGGGATGCTTGATACGTCCCAAACATATCTATAATTTCTTATGTTCCATGCTACTTTTATGATGATACTCACATGTTTTATACACATTATATGTCATTATTATGCATTTTCCGGCACTAACCTATTGACGAGATGCCGAAGAGCCAGCTTCGTTGTTTTCGCTGTTTTTGGTTTCGAAATCCTAGTAAGGAAATATTCTCGGAATTGGACGAAATCAACGCCCAGGGGCCTATTTTTCCACGAAGCTTCCAGAAGACCGGAGGACTTACGAAGTGGGGCCACGAGGTGGCCAGACACTAGGGCGGCGCGGCCCAGGTGCTGGCCGCGCGGCCCTAGCGTGTGGGCCCCTCGTGTGGCCCCCTGACCTGCCCTTCCGCCTACATATAGTCTTCGTCACGAAACCCCCAGTACCGAGAGCCACGATACGGAAAACCTTCCAGAGACGCCGCCGCCGCCAATCCCATCTCGGGGGATTCAGGAGATCGCCTCCGGCACCCTGCCGGAGAGGGGAATCATCTCCCGGAGGTCTCTTCATCGCCATGATCGCCTCCGGATCGATGTGTGAGTAGTTCACCCCTGGACTATGGGGCCATAGCAGTAGCTAGATGGTCGTCTTCTCCCCATTGTGCTATCATGTTAGATCTTGTCAGCTGCCTATCATGATCAAGATCATCTATTTGTAATCCTTCATGTTGTGTTTGTTGGGATCCGATGAATATTGAATACTATGTCAAGTTGATTATCAATCTATCATATATGTTATTTATGTTCTTGCATGCTCTCCGTTGCTAGTAGAGGCTCGCCCAAGTTGATACTTGTGACTCCAAGAGGGAGTATTTATGCTCGATAGTGGGTTCATGCCTCCATTAAATCCGGGACAGTGACGATGAAAGTTCTAAGGTTGTGGATGTGCTGTTGCCACTAGGGATAAAACATCGATGCTTTGTCTAAGGATATTTGTGTTGATTACATTACGCACCATACTTAATGCAATTGTCTCGTTGTTTACAACTTAATACCGGAAGGGGTTCGGATGATAACCTCGAAGGTGGACTTTTTAGGCATAGATGCATGCTCGGATAGCGGTCTATGTACTTTGTCGTAATGCACCGATTAAATCTCATAGTACTCATCATGATATATGTATGTGCATTGTTATGCCTTCTTTATTTGTCAATTGCCCAACTGTAATTTGTTCACCCAACATCTGCTATCTTATGGGAGAGACACCGCTAGTGATCTGTGGACCCCGGTCCTATTCTTTACATCTGAAATACAAACTGCTGCAATTGTTCTTTACTGTTCTTCGCAAACAAACATCATCATCCACACTATACATCTAATCCTTTGTTTACAGCAAGCCGGTGAGATTGACAACCTCGCTGTTACGTTGGGGCAAAGTTCTATGATTGTGTTGTGCGGGTTCCACGTTGGCGCCGGAATCCCCGGTGTTGCACCGCACTACACTCCTCCGCCATCAACCTTCAACGTGCTTCTTGGCTCCTCCTGGTTTGATAAACCTTGGTTTCTTTCTGAGGGAAAACTTGCTACTGTGCGCATCACACCTTCCTCTTGGGGTTCCCAACGGACGTGTCAACTACACGCATCACGCCATGCTTTGGACATGTACATGGACGACACCGGCATGCAGTTCAAGTTCCTGAACGTCTACGCCCGCATCGAGATGTGCGAGAAGTGGACGGAAACCCGCAAGACCCTCTCGAAGAGCAAGACCGAGCAGTACAACCCCGACGCTCCGGCGGCTGGCGCGGCGGATGGGCACCCGGAACTCGGCCAGAAGAAGCTCAAAGAGCTCAAAAAGACGGGCAATCCCGCCGACAGGATGCAGGCGTCGATCGACAAGTGCTGGGCCGACTTGAGGACTGATACGTCCAAAACGTATCTACTTTCCCGAACACTTTTGTTATTGTTTTGCCTCTAATTTGTGTATTTTGGATGCCACTAACACGGACTAACGTTGTTTTCAGCAGAATTGCTCTGGTGTCTCGTTTTTGTGCAGAAATCCAACTTTCAGGAAAATCCTCGGAAATTATGCGAAAGGTCCTCTTCCTAGAATATTGACGGAGCCAGAAGGGCAAGCCAGGTGGGGGCCCGAGGGCCCCACACACTAGGCCGGCGCGGCCCAGGAGGGGGGCGCGCCGCCCTGTTGTGTGGGCGCCTCGGCTGGCCCCCGATGCCCTCCTTCGGACTACTTAATGCCTTCGACCTAAAAACGCACGGGGGGTTAGAAGAAATTGCCAGAAGACATCCAGTACGCCGCCACCGTCGCAAAACTCCGTCTCGGGACCAGAAACTCCGTTCTGGCACTCCGCCGGGACGGGGAATTGGAGGAGATCATCATCACCGACGCCTCTCCATCGACCAGCCATGTTTCCCCCATCCATGTGTGAGTAATTCCCCCGCTGTAGGCTGAAGGGGATGGTAGGGATTGGATGAGATTGGTCATGTAATAGCATAAGATTGTTAGGGCATAGTGCCTAGTGTCCGTAATTGGTACTTTTATGATATTGTTGCAACTTGTTATGCTTAATGCTTGTCACTAGGGCCCGAGTGCCATGATCTCAGATCTGAACATGTTATCAATTCATTATGATATTCATTGCTTTATGATCTTACCCGCAAGTTGTATACACGTGTTGCTTGTCCGGAACCCGAGGCCCCAAAGTGACAGAAATTGGGACAACCGAAGGGGATGGCGGTGATATGAGGATCACATGTGTTCACTGAGTGTTAATGCTTTGCTCCGGTGCTCTATTAAAAGGAGTGCCTTAATTTCCAAGTAGATTCCCTAGAGGCCCGGCTGCCACCGGCTGGTAGGACAAAAGATGTTGTGCAAGTTTCTCATTGCGAGCACGTACGACTATATATGGAACACATGCCTATTGATTGATTAGTACTTGGACACCGTTTTATTATTATCTCGCAAATGCCCTGCTTTGATTGTTACATGAGTTTCTCTCATCCATGCAACGCCCGTTCATCCATCCCCGTGCCTACAGTATTTTAATCCTCCCGTTTACTATAATCACTACTGCTGTCTTTGTTACTCTGCTCGTTGTTATTTCACTACTGCTATCGCTATAAAACCGTTACTATCGATAAACTCTTGCGAGCAAGTCCGTTTCCAGTGCAGCTGAATTGACAACTCCGCTCGTTAAGGCTTTCAAGTATTCTTTGTCTCCCCTTGTGTCGAATCAATAAATTGGGTTTTATTTCCCGCGAAGACCGTTGCGATCCCCTATACTTGTGGGTCATCAAGACTATTTTCTCGGCGCCGTTGCCGGGAGCATAGCTTTATTTGCAAGTTCACTTGGATTGATATTGTTCGCTGCAAATTCTCCATCATGGGTAAACCTCGCGATACTAAAGTCGCCATATTACCATCCACTACAAGAAAAGGTACAACTCTGAGTACCTCTGCTGCTCTTGATTCACCGTCTGTGATTGATAAACTTGTTTCACCACCACATGCTTCACACGCTGGTACTTCTGCTAGATTTGAAAATTCTTATAATATTGATGATGCTTCTGCTGTGCTTGATGATAGTGGTTCATTGGGATCTTTTCTAGATGCTACAATTGCTAGGTCTAGACAAATTGAAAATACTGAAACTCCTAATGAAGATGCTGCTACACCTGTTAATTCACCTGAGTCCGTTGAATACTCTAGTGATGATCTTGATGAAGATTATGTAGAACTTGATGATGATTTTATTGATAAATGCAATGCTACTACCGATGCAAGAAAAATTAAAAAGTTGCTTGCACAACATACCGTTAGATATAAACCGTCTCCCGATCCTAAATTTGCCACATCTCCTATAAACATTAAGGATAAGGATTATGATTTTTCTCTTGATTTGTCTCATATATCTATTGTTGAGAAAACACCTTTTTGTGGTACTGAAAAAGAAAGTGCTGTAGAACACATGATTGAGCTATCTACTCTGAGTAGCTTGTTTTCTGATGATGTTAAGAAGCGTACTTATTTCTTTGCTAAAATTTTCCCTTTCTCATTAAAGTATGATGCTAAAACTTGGTATAATAGTTTGCCACCCGATTCTATTAATAGTCCAAAAGAATTGCTTGATGTTTTCTTCCGGAAATACTTTCCTGCTAGTGCTCAACATATTGCTTTGCAGAGAATTTATAATTTTGACCAGGAAGATGGAGAGAAATTGCCTGAGGCTTAGGCTAGATTTTGCTCTCTTATTAGAGCTTGGCCTGACCATGATTTGGAAAAGCATGATTTACTTGATATATTTTATAGTGGACTAACCATTGAGTCTAGGGCATACCTGGATAGTTGTGTCTGGTTGTGTTTTCAGGAAAAGAACTCCAGACGACGCTGAAGAATTATTGGCTAGAATAGGCCGGAATCATGATGATTGGTCTACACCTGAACCAACCCCGACACCAACATTGAAGAAGAGGGATATGATTAAATTAAATGATGAAGATATGAGGGAAGCCAAGAAATCTCTTAAAGAGAAGGGTATTAAATCCGAAGATGTGAAGAATTTACCTCCCATAGAAGATTTATGTAAGATCACTCTCCCTTCATCCATGATTGAGGTACACTCTCTTGAACGCTTTACTAGAGAAGATATTACGTATTCAAAACCTCCTGCTCAATGCTTAGATGAGTTTGATAATTACATTGTTAAGCAAAGTAATTTCAATATGAGAGTAGAGAATCATTTAATGGAAAATTCTCAAGCTATTAGTGAATTGCATGGTATTGTGGAGAGAACCTCCAATGATGTTAAGATACTTGTTAAACATTTTCAAATGGTTCAAACTCAAATTGATCAACTCACTAAAGTGCAAAATGACTTGTTAAAAAATAATTCTAAAGAAAAGCATGCTTATGAAGTAACAACTAGAGGTGGTGTTTCTACCCAGGATCCTCTATATCCTGAAGGGCATCCCAAAAGAGTTGAACACGATTCTCAACGAACTGAAACTAGCGCTCCTTCTAGGAAATAGAAAAAGAAACATAAAACTGTTGTAGAATCCTCTGAGCCTGTTAATGATCCTAATAGTATTTCTATTTCTGATGCTGAAACTGAAAGTGGTAATGAATATGATAAAGATAATGATAAGAATGATGCTTCTGATAAAGAAGAGGTTGAAGAAGAACCTGAAAAGCATGCTAAAAATAAAAAGTATACTAAAGAAGATTTTATTGCTAAGAAACATGGTAATGAAAGAGAACCTTGGGTTCAAAAGCAAATGCCTTTTCCTGCTAAGAAACTAAAATCAAAGGAAGAAGAACACTATAATAAATTTTGCGATTGGATGAAACCTTTATTCCAGCAAATACCTTTGACTGATGCTATTAAATTGCCTCCTTATTCAAAGTACATGAAAGATATTGTCTCTAACAAAAGGAAAATTCCTAATGAGGAGATTTCCACTATGCTCGCTAATTACTCTTTCAATGGTAAGGTTCCAAAGAAGCTTGGCGACCCGAGTATACCGACTATTCCCTGTTCTATTAAGAATAATTATGTTAGAACTGCTCTATGTGATTTGGGAGCGGGTGTTAGTGTTATGCCTTTCTCTCTTTATAAGAGACTTTATTTAGATAAGTTGATACCGACCGATATATCTTTGCAAATGGCTAATAAATCTACTTCTATTCCTGTTGGTATATGTGAGGATGTTCCTGTTCAAGTTACTAATAATTGCTTGATATTAACTGATTTTGTTGTGTTGGAAATGCCTGAAGATGATAATATGTCTATTATTCTTGGGAGACCTTTTCTTAACACCGCAGGGGCTGTTATTGATTGCAATAAAGGAAAACTTACTTTCAATGTTGATGACAAGGAGCACACCGTTTATTTTCCCAAGAGGATTGAGAAAGCATGTGGAGTTAATACAATTTCTAATGTGAGAACTATCAAAGTGGGAACTATTGATTGTCCTATATATGAGCCTAAAGAAGAATATCAAACTCTTGTGATTGGATCCATATCAATACAATACAAGGTAACATGATTGATTTGAGGTTTAATTCTTCTTATGCTATGTAAAATTTATTTGGTGGCAAGACTTGATCAACCTTGTTAACAAATTCATTTTATATGCATAGAGGAGCTAAACAACATTTCTTTCTTCCTCCACTTGATTTACTTGCTGTAGCACTTTTGTTTTGCAAAGTTCTTTAGTTAATTGAAGATTTCAAAATCTTTTTCTGCCCAGTAATAATAAAATTGACACCCAGAAATGTGCATTTTTCAAAGTTTTCAAAAATTCACAAAAATTATACCATTGGTCCTATTTTTCGACGAGGCACCTGGGAACACCTGGGGATGACCAGTGGGGCACCCCAGGGTGGCACCCCACAGGCCGGCGCGGCCAGGGAGGGGGGCGTGCCACCCTGGCGTGTGGGCCCCTCCTTGCCCCACTACATCATCTCTTCCTCCCACTCTCTTCTCTCTCCCGAAAAAACTCGCACCAGGTTCCTCTCACTCGTGTTTTTGCTCAAGAGCTCCAGATTTCTCGATCTCTTTGCTCAGCCCAGATTTCTTACTGAAATTTGGCACATTTGCTCTCCGGTATGTGACTCCTCCGATCATCCAAGTAGAATTTTGTTTGGTTGAGTATATCTTGAATATTTTGCTGCTGTAGGTAACATGTTTAGTGAGCTTGCATGCTTGTTCTAAGTGGTAAAAACTAGTTTTGATGCATGATTAGTACTCTAGCAAGTTCATATGGTAGTTTCCCTCAATTATATATCACCAAATCAAATTTTATATTGTTTGTTGAAAAATTTCAGAAAAGGGAGATGGACAACTTTAACTTTGGAGAAGTGTTCCAAGGGGAGGCGACAAGCTCAAGGAGGCCTTCTAGGACCGCCACCCGATTCAGGCAATCCTATAATGAGGACCTCATCGCGCCGAGCTTCGAACCCGAGGAGGACCATGGATTTCCTAACGCTTCATCCTTCCCATGTTATGACTTTTTGAGTAATGCAGGGTTGTTGGATGATTTCTTGCCCCTCGTCGGTAAGGCAGGCCTAACCACCTACGTGGGAGATGAGAGTGAGCAATACTACATGCTCACTAAAATCTTTGTGGAGAGCTTCAAGTTCAACAACAAGCACTATCACCCAACAGTTGCATTCAAGATCTATGGTAAACCTATTACTATGAAGTTGGGAGATTTTTGTGCTGCATTGGGTATTGCCCTTGTAGGTATAGCAAGGAAGATTGAGGACAACCCCAAGGAATTGCTGGAGCTCTATCGAGGAATCACCAATGATGATTGTCGCACCATTCAGCGTGGTAAGATAAGAAACATTCAACTCCCCGCCATTAAGTATTTCGCTTATTACATTGCTACTAGCATTCTTGGTAGGGAGAACACTAGTAATATATCTAGCTATCATCTTGCTTTCTTAATTGCTGCACTCACTGGGGACACGCCTTATCATCTTGGTGCTCTTGTTGCCCGCCGCTTGTCTAACAAGGGGCCTATATTTGGAGGAACTATTGCATCACGCATTTTAGCATATCTAGAACTTCCTCTTGACCCTACTGATATGAAACTAACCCCTGTAAGGCCTGCTGCTATGAAGAGTCATCAATTTGTTACAACTGACTCTAGTTTAGATAATATTGTCTATAGAGTGTTGTTTGCTGATGGGGAAGAGAGGGAAGTCCCTTTGCCCCAGCCAGATTTGTTCGATGATTGACGAGGAAACCATGGTCGCGCTCTAAGGAGGAGGTGGATGAGCAGCTAAAGATACACAACTTCCACCAGCAGCATGACTCCGAGGACGCCGAGCCCTCCTACGACTACACCGTCACGTATCCGGGTGCTTCCTCTAGCACATACCCGGAATATGATCCATCTTCGTCGTACTACGGAGGTGCTACTTCATGGGCACCATGGGGTTGATCTCCACTTAGGCCAAAAGCCTAAGCTTGGGGGGAGGTATACCGGCATCACTCATTCTTTGCATATTATGGTTGCTGGATACTTGTACATACTTGCTTGGTTTCTTAGAGTGGTTTTCTAATAAGAGGAAGATGATATTTGGGGAAGTGCTGCCTGAAAACAGATTCTGGACTGTTACTAAAAATATTCGTGTGCGCAGCCAGAACGTTATTTTGATCTGCCAATTTTTTTGCATGTTCGCCAGGTTGTTATCTAACTTTCATTAGTTGAACACTTTTCGAGCTGAGCAGCGGAATAATTTCTTAAAAATCGATTACTGTACTGCTGTCAAGTTTTGGCAGATTTCTGCCATCTTGCTTTTCTGTGTTTCTTTTAGTTTTCATGTTCTTGTTTTTGCTTTGTTTCTTTCCTAAAACACAAAAAGACCAAAAATATTTCTGTTGTTTCTCTTCACCTTTTGTTTATCTTGGTTTCTTGCTTTTATTTTGCTTTGTTTGCTATCGTTGGTTTGCTATAAGAAAATCCAAAAAGATTTTGCTTTGTTTGCTTGTTTCCTTTTGTTCTTATTTCTAATTCGAAAACACCAAAAATATTTGCTGTTCTTCTTTGGTTTTGTAAAGTTCATTATGAGTTCAATGGTCTTCGGTGGCTGGAGCGTGGTTTTCATTTCCTATTATTCAAGCTACACAAGTGAAAGGCAATAATGACGATCTACGACAATCCGATTGTGGTGAGAGGCTGGTATGAACTCTATTTGTTTTCATTTTTGTACATATACTCATCCATGTGAGCATGCTTAGTTGGTTCACGTGAGGTATATGTCATTTAAGAAAGTCTAGTAGTTCATGATCTCTCATGATTAGCTCCAATTTATTAATATGAGTAGCATGTCATAAATATTTGCTTGCATTGTTTTATTCATAGATAGGTATGACATTGTGGTATCCTCCTCTGAATAATTCACTTGAATCAACTTGGCACATGCTCGCGCATGCATATGACTGAACAAATGTCAATTAAGCCTCGATGATTTACTTTACCTCAGAGTTCTTGTATCACTTTTATGCCTCCGTTAATTTATTTTGTCGCAAGCATGATTATGACAAGCATTCTTGCTCTCTTGATTGTCGCTTCCCGGTCTATTGCTAGCCTTCACCTGTACCGAGCGGGAACGCTGCTCGTGCTTCCAAACCCCTAAAAACCAAGTTATTCCAGAGTGTCCACCATAAATACCTATGCATGGCATTTCAAACCATTCCAAGTAAATTCTCACGTGCTACGTTTAAACCTTCAAAATGCTTCTCAATTTGTGTTAATGTTTTATAGCTCATGAGGAAATATGTGGTGTTTATCTTTCAATCTTGTCATTTACTCCTGACAGACTTTCATAATGGACTAGTGGCACATCCGCTTATCCAATAATTTTGCAAAAAGAGCTGGCAACGGGGTTCCCAGCCCCAATTAATCAACTTTCATTAATAATTCTCTTCACATGTTTTGCTCTGATTTATCAGTAAGCAACTTAAATTGCAAATAGACACTCCTCCATGGTATGTGATTGATGGAAGGCACCCGAGGATTCGGTTAGCCATGGCTTGTGTAAGCAAAGGTTGGGGGAGTGTCATCCATAATGAAACTAAAGTACATGTGTAAACAAAAGAGAAGAGGGATGATTTACCTTGCTGGTAGAAATAACGTCCTTCATGGGAGCCGCTCTTGAAAGTCTGGTTGACGAGGTAGTTAGAGTACCCACTATCATTCGTTGACAACAACAAACACCTCTCAAAATAATTTTATTCTTGTTTTACAAATGAAAAGCTCTAGCACATGTTAATCCCTGCTTCCCTCTGCGAAGGGTCAATCTTTTACTTTTACATTGAGTCTCCATCCTTTCTTTGAGCACTTTCTTGAGAGCACAACTGTCATTCTTAGTATAATATGCTTGTCCCAAAATGTGATTAACTGTGGTATAACTTTGATGCTTTTATCTTTGATAATCTCTACTTACAGTCTTCCCATGAACTTCAAAGGTGCCCAAGCATTTATGTTTTGCTGTACAAACACGGGAAAGCGAGATACCACTTTATCATATCACTCTATGATCATTGCAATCCTGCTGATAGACATGATTCATGATGCTCATTATTAATTTGTTGGTACCTTTTCCATGATTGACATAGCTATTAGATGATTTTATTTGCATGTACCCTGTTATGAATTGCTTAAGTACTTGCCATATCATGAGAATATTTACATCATATGAACAAATGTGTTCGTGAAAGTTCTTTTATCGCACTCAGTTGTTAATCGAATTGCTTGAGGACAAGCAATAAGCTAAGCTTGGGGGAGTTGATACGTCCAAAACGTATCTACTTTCCCTGAACACTTTTGCTATTGTTTTGCCTCTAATTTGTGTATTTTGGATGCAACTAACACGGACTAACGCTGTTTTCAGCAGAATTGCTCGGTGTCTCGTTTTTGTGCGAAATCCAACTTTCAGGAAAATCCTCGGAATTTATGCGAAAGGTCCTATTTTCCCAGAATATTGACGGAGCCAGAAGGGCAAGCCAGGTGGGGGCCCGAGGGCCCCACACACTAGGCCGGCGCGGCCCAGGAGGGGGGCGCGCCTCCCTGTTGTGTGGGCGCCTCGGCTGGCCCCCGACGCCCTCCTTCGGACTACTTAATGTCTTCGACCTAAAAACGCACGGGAGGTTAGAAGAAATCGCCAGAAGACATCCAGTACGCCGCCGCCGTCGCAAAACTCCGTCTCGGGACCAGAAACTCCGTTCTGGCACTCCGCCGGGATGGGGAATTGGAGGAGATCACCGCCATCATCATCACCGACGCCTCTCCGTCGACCAGCCATGTTTCCCCCATCCATGTGTGAGTAATTCCCCCGCTGTAGGCTGAAGGGGATGGTAGGGATTGGATGAGATTGGTCATGTAATAGCATAAGATTGTTAGGGCATAGTGCCTAGTGTCCGTAATTGGTACTTTTATGATATTGTTGCAACTTGTTATGCTTAATGCTTGTCACTAGGGCCCGAGTGCCATGATCTCAGATCTGAACATGTTATCAATTCATTATGATATTCATTGCTTTATGATCTTACCTGCAAGTTGTATACACGTGTTGCTGTCCGGAACCCGAGGCCCCAAAGTGACAGAAATTGGGACAACCGAAGGGGATGGCTGTGATATGAGGATCACATGTGTTCACGGAGTGTTAATGCTGTGCTCCAGTGCTCTATTAAAAGGAGTGCCTTAATTTCCAGTAGATTCCCTAGAGGCCCGGCTGTCACCGGCTGGTAGGACAAAAGATGTTGTGCAAGTTTCTCATTGCGAGCACGTACGACTATATATGGAACACATGCCTATTGATTGATTAGTACTTGGACACCGTTTTATTATTATCTGCAAATGCCCTGCTTTGATTGTTACATGAGTTTCTCTCATCCATGCAACGCCCGTTCATCCATCCCTGTGCCTACAGTATTTTAATCCTGTTGTTTACTATAATCACTACTGATGTCTTTGTTACTTTGCTGCTGTTATTTCACTACCGCTATCGCTATAAAACTGTTACTATCGATAAACTCTTGCGAGCAAGTTTGTTTCCAGGTGCAGCTGAATTGACAACTCCGCTGTTAAGGCTTTCAAGTATTCTTTGTCTCCCCTTGTGTCGAATCAATAAATTGGGTTTTACTTCCCGCGAAGACTGTTGCGATCCCCTATACTTGTGGGTCATCAAGGACGCACGCCGACGGGAGGAACGACAAGTTCGACGGCAGGTGGCGGGAGATGCTCGCCAACCAAGACGTCCGGATCGCCCTGCTGAAGACGATGGCGGCGGCGAAGAAGAGGAACACAGACTTGGCGTGCCCGATGGGCGGCGGCAACATGGAACTGATGGACGAGGAGACGAGGAATTGGTACCAGGGCCACCGCACCGACATCCTTCGTGCCGCTCCGGCCAGTTCTTCGTCGTCTCCGCCGGCTCCTACCTCGTCTTCCTCACCGTCTACCTCGTCGACTGCCGCTGCTTCGACGTCCACTGCCGCTGCTTCATCGGCGACTGCCGCAGCCGCTTCGACCACGGCGTGTGAGGAACCGGTCCGTCGGACACCGCCGTGCCGGCCGGGACTGCCGATGAGCCTCGTTTCCGTGTAATTTCCCTCGATCGCCGATCCGTGGCTGATTCTTTTGCTCCTTTTGCCGATCAACTGGCCGTACTTGTAGCGCGGGACGACGCTTTGTTTGAATTTAAACTATGTCCGCCGAACTCCGGGTGGACGGCTGGAAATACGGTACTCCCCATGACTTTATTTCGTCCAATCCGGCGGTTGTTTCGTCCGGATTTCGTCGTGGGCAGGCCAAACGAGTGGAGATGCTCCTATAGAAGACAAATGAAGATTTAGTGTAGCTAGGGGGGCATTACTAATATTGGTTCCGTGTAATTCGAATAGATGGGCTCAGTGCCGGTAATGTTGGGATCTCCATATGTTATTGAATAGACGGGCTCTAGTCCCAGTAATGTTGGGATCTCCATATGCTCGATTGATATCGTAAGACAAGTTATCTTATATACTTATATGTACGAACCTGTACGCAAAGAAATATACGAAAACTATTTTGAAATGAACTCCTAACATAACTCCTGCCGCGGCACAGAAAGTGTCCAAATTCCTACCACGGCAGCCCTAACACAACAAAATGAACTCCTGCCGCGGCACAGATAGTGTTCTAATTCCTGCCGCGGCAGACACTATTTAGTCGCGGGCCGTGTTACGAGCCGGGACTAAAGGTGTTGGCCCCAGCCCGCTCCGCAGCGTCCACGTGGAGGGACATAGGTCCCGACTGGTAGCAGGACCGGGACTAAAGATTGCACCTCTAGTCCCGATTATTTGGTCACGGTGGGGGAACATGGATTAAAGGGCCTTACGGGCCGGGACTGAATGCCCTATCTCCACTAGTGGCCATCAGATATTGGGACTTGGGAAGACGGATATCATCTGTTGGAGAGGAGATATTTTTAGATTTCGCCAAAAATATCTGCTGATCTATATGATCTATATTGTTAGATTTGGCCAAAAATATCTGCTGATCTATATGATCTATATTGTTAGATTTGGCCAAAAATATCTGCTGATCTATATGATCTATATTGTTAGATTTGGCCAAAAATATTTGCTGATCTATATGATCTATATTGTTAGATTTGGCCAAAAATATCTGCTAATCTATATGATCGATATTGTTAGATTTGGCCAAAAATATCTGCTGATCTATATGATCTATAGTGTTAGATTTGGCCAAAAATATCTGCTGATCTATATGATCTATGTTGTTAGATTTCGCCAAAATTAATTATACATTTTTCTTTCTAACACTGGTGGAAAAAGTGGCTTTGGTCGCGGTTGGCAACTGCCATTAGTCGCGGTGGCGCAACCGCGACCAAAGTAGCGCGACTAAAGGCCCCCCCCCCCTTTAGTCGCGGTTCCTTACAAACCGCGACTAAAGGCCCGTCCACGTGGGCCGCAGGGCGGCGCCGAGGCGGAGGCCCTTTAGTCGCGGTTCTTCCGGCCAACCGCGACTAAAGGCCTCCGCAGGGTTTAGGGTTTAGCCCCCCTCCCCTAAATCTGGTTTCTTTTTAATTTGTATTATTTTATTTCTTTTGGGTTTTAATTCTGAAGGAGTTTCACATATTCTACGTGCATCGTATACATACATGCATATGAATGTACAATTTCAAACAAATTTGAAATTAGAACCAAAAAGAATTCAAGAGGAATATACAATATATATTCAATATCGGATGACCATATACAATATATATTCAATATCGGATGACCATATACAATTTTGAACAAGTTAGTTACAAATTCTGGTGCATATAAAGTTCTACGTCATCGTAATAGTGTTCTCCTCTAGGATCGATGACTTCCCTCGCCAACCATCCAGACTAGTTCCTCTTGAAGTGGTCGGAAGCGAGCTTCCGGACTAAGCGTCTTCCGGAGGTTATTCCTCGGGATGTTGTTCTCACACGTCCGGTCCCGCTCATTGCGGTATCTCCGGATCCTCTCACAAACATAGTATCCACATAGATTGGTCCCCGGTGGCTGAGTATCCCCGGTCGTCCGCACCGCCATTTTAAAATGTAGCTCTTTTTTGAATTCACCGACCTTGGTATCTACGAACCGTCTCCAAACCCTACGAGGCAAAGAAAATTAAATAAACAAGAGAGTTATTAATTAGTTACTTGATATTAGGAAATGATGAACGAAATAGGCCGATCGATATAGAGCGCAAATGAATGAAAATAATTACTTTTGCATCATTTTTCTCATGTCGCCCCAAAGCGCCGGATCCATATTCAGAGAGTCGTGGACGAGAGCCGAGGAGGTCTGAACTTTAATTACCATAAGAATCCGAGTGGAACCTGCGGACACGATACATGCACGATCATGCATAACTCATCGATTAGCCACATACCATGCATGGAGTAAACAAAAGAGAATGTGCTCAAGACGAAACACTCACCCAAAATGGTAAGGAAATAGAATATCACTTTTCTCTTGCTGTTTTCTAATAAACCGCCACGAGTCTTCCTCCACGTCGGCGGGGTGGTGTTCTAACACATATGAATTAACGATGTGTGGGTCAATGAACCCAACATCATGGATGTTCCTTATTCGCATTTCCCGCTTCTTCATTCTGCATAATATATAGCGTACACAACAAGATAGTTAGGACAATATATATATATATATAGTGCGGGCAATGAACGAGATGGGGTAGAAATTAATAAATCACTTACATAACGTAGCAACCGATGATAGATTTGTCGAGGTCGCGCAGATTGAACAGACTGGAACAATTCACTCGAGAGGAATTTGTACCCGGTAACGTTTGAAGTGATGCACATATTTAACTTCCGCACGAGATATAGTCTTTGGCGTCTTTATGTTTTATGTAACCCTTGTACCAATTTAGCGAGACCTTTCATTTGTCGAGGTAGATCCTCTTCTGCGCGAGCTCGATGAGAGGGCCATTCTTCACATATGTAAATACTACGTCCTTCATTGGCGCCTCATCAAGGCCTAACGATTGCACGAAGAGTGATACCTAAGTCGGCCGCTTGTTCTCCGGCACTTTCTACGAGTCAATCCATGTGCTGCCGCAGCTGCTATGATATCGGGGGCATCCGGACCGGCGGCTTGCACTATGAGCGGGGCGATCGATTGTTTACTTTGTTCCCCGAGCTGGGCAACTTCTTTCCCCCTTTCTAATTTTGTCTCGGCCTCGTCCTCCAAGGCTTTCTTCTTCGCAGACTCTTGGTTCCTCTTGAACGCGAGTGCTTTCCTACGAAGTTCACGTAAATAGTCGTCAGGCAGATTCTTCGCGGCTTGGGACGGTGTGTTCAAAAATGACTTAGCCCATCGCTTTTCCTTGTTAGAATATACTTGGCTTGGGCTCGCCCTCTATTTTCTTCTTGACGCTCGCCTTCCATTTCTCTAAATCAGCAGCCGCGCCCGCCTCGACTTCCTCGGCACTACTTTCCCAAGCCCTCGTGGGGAGAGGCTTCGGTGATACCTCCGGTACCTTTGTTTTCTTAGGTACGTAAGGGTCCGGGTTAATAACCCGGGACTCGCTTCGCTTCTTCGCCGGAGGTGGATTGGGGGCGGTACCGGTGTCCGATCACCCGCCGGACGAGGACTGGGGCGGCGGCGTCGGGCCGACGTGAATGAGGTGTATTAGGTGAAGCACCACCGCCACCGTCACCGCCACCGCCACCGTCACCGCCACCGCCACCGCCACCGTCACCGCCACCGCCACCACCACCACCGTACGGGGTGGACTTGTTGGCGCCTCGCCTGGAAACTTGATAAATTTCTTCCGCCATAGAATGAGCCGGCGCTTGACATCTCCAAGTCTTTTCACCCCTTCAGGTGTAGCAATGTCAATGTCCGGGTCCTCAAACCCTTGGACTATCTCCTCCACCGTCACACGAGCATAGCCATCTTGAATGGGGTTGTTGTGGTGGAGTGCTCCGTGTGGTAAAGCACCGCCGATGGCTACCTTCATGGACATGTTCCCGATAGGATAATACGGATGACATGCTTTCATCTCCTTTATATCGTCCACGGGGTAGCGAGGAGGCTCCGGTGCGAGTAACCTCGACCACCAGCTGAGGCTCCGGTGCAGTAATTTCGATCGTCGGTGCACCAGCCGGTGAGGCCTCCGTGGAAGCCACGCTGCTTCTTCTCCGCTGCCGGCTTCCGAGATCCATTGGATGATCTTCATGCTGCGCCCGAGCTGCATCTCTTTCGGCGACTAGTACACTCACGGTTTTCTTCATCACATCCATTTCCGTTACCAACTTCGCCACAACATCCGCATCCCGATCCATCTTTCTCTTACGGCTTCCGTAACCGTACGGGTCATCTTTCGGGGGAACCCTAGTTTCCACGGAATGTCCCCGGGCATGCCTCGTACACGTCCTCCGTGTTCGGGATTCCCGAGGGCTTTTGTCGTGGCGTCGTTCTCTCCGTTGAACCTGATCCTCCCCTCTTGAGCATCCCTCATTGCCTCAATAAGGTTTTGGGTGGGTGTAATTATTTTGCCCTGGTAAACACACTCCCCGTCTCCGGGTTCAGCGATCCCCCATGCCCGTACCACCAGCTTTTGGCCCTTGGGTCCCATCCCTCCGTACTCGGACGGATTCCTCGCGCCCTCGGCTCGTTCTCCATCTTCTCCCACTTAGGCTGCCAAAAGCGATACCCTCCCGGCCCCATTTTATGATTGTACTCCTTCTTGGCCGCATTTTCCTTATTTTTTTCGATAGTTCAAGGAACTGCTCCGATTTCTTTTGCTTCACAAATTCTGGCCAATCATGTTGCAGTTTCTCATATTGTCCTTTGAAATTCGGAGTCTTGCCCCGGTTGACAAAGTCATGGGCTAGATTTTGCTTGTATTTCCGGAATGCGTTGGCCATCCTAGAAAGAGCGAACTGTTTGACTAGCTTGCGCCTCTCCTTGTTTTCCGCAATCTTTTTACCCTCCTCATCGTATTTGCGGTATTCCGGAGGTAGAACGAAATGTTCCATAAGCTTGTTGAAGCAATCTTTTTTTCTCTCTTATCGACAAAAGTGAAACCAACACGTGCCTTCTTTGGCTCATTCCACTCCTGGCGGGTGATCGAGACGTTGTCTCTAACAACGGCTCCGCATTGGCCGACAAACTTGGTGGCGTTCTTGCTGGGCTCCAGCGGCCCGCCGGTTGCTTCGTCGACAACATCGATGGTGCATGTTTCTCCCGCTTTCATCGTCTTGGTTGCGCCACGCTTTGACGACGTACTCGATTTTTTCGACGATCCGGCCGAGGGCTAAAATAAGAAAGAGAGTCGCGCGCGTTAGTACACACACATTTATTCAAATCAGTTAGTTTGTATCACCAGAGGGCTAAAATAAGACGCTCAATATGTATATATATATACCTCGGCGCCGGAGGTGGTTGCTACTTCCAATTGAAGATCGTCGTTTATCGACGTTTCTTCGGCATCATCTGCTTGCTGACGGCGCCCTTCATCTTCACACTCAAGGTTCAGATAAGAAGAGATATCATCTTCTTCTTCTCCGGTCAGCACAAATGGAATATCGCCATTTATGATGCCGAACATATGGTCTTCAGCGTCCGGATCATAGTTGTCCAGAATCGGGTCAGCTCTATCGTCCGCCATATGTCAGTCCTGAAAACATGTAGTCAAAACAAATTAATTAAGTGAAGAAGGGGCGGTGGCGGTGGCGAAAGGGCGGTGGCAAAAAGGAGGGGGCCGGCGAGCTGGAAGGGGTGGGAGAGGGTGTCGCGGAAGAGTGCGAGACGGGGCGGTAGACGACGGCGTCACGGAGAAGGAGGCGAGGACAACACACACATAACCCTCGCCGCCCCCTGATCTCGATCCCGAAAAAAACACCGCGCATATGCGGAGGGGGCGAGTATGACTATGTTACAAATTTTAAGTTACAAATTTTAAGTTACAAATTTTAGTTATACAAATATTAATAAAAATAGAAAATTTTAGTTATACAAATTTTATTAAAAAATTATATAACTATGTTTAATTCATTTTTAAGTTACAAATTTTAGTTATAGAAATTTTAAGTTACGACTCCGTATACGCGCGGTTCGTGTTACCAACCTCTCCGTATACGCGCGTGTGTTCTCCGATTTGTGTTAAGTTAAAACAAAAAAACTTTAAGTTACAAATTTTAAGTTACAAATTTTAGTTATACAAATTTTAAGTTACAAACTTTTGTTACACAAATTTTAAGTTAACAAACTTAAGCTAATTACAAATTTTGTTATAAGTTTGTTTTATTAAGTTAATTAAGTTAAAAAAAATAGAGATTGAGGCGCGCCGGCCCTCTCTCTCCCGTGTACTCGCGCACGTCCGGCGGGCCTCGCGCCAAAACGGCGGCGCGCGGCAACACGCGTCCGGGCGGCACGCCTAGAACGCGGCGGCGGCGATGGCGCCCGAGCAGCGGCGCGGCAACACGCGACGGCGCCCCCGGCCTCCTCTCTCTCTCTCGATCTGTTCGGCGGCGGGCACCAAAACGCGCGCGCGCGGCGAGGGGGGCGGCAACGCGGCGGCGACGGCCGGCGGCGCGGGAAGAACAGGGAGGAGAGGCGGCGGCCGATCGACGAGGCGGCAACGTACGTCGAGATATACGGCGGCGAGGGCGGCGAGCGGTAGTCGGCGAGGGCGCGTCTGGCGGGCAGCCTGACGGCGTCGCGGCGAGTGACGGCGGCGCGGCGAGGAGGACGGCGCTTCGGTGTCGATCTCGCGGGCGCTTGCGTCGGGGCGGAGGAGAACTGGCGAAGTGAACCAGACAGGGGCGGCGCGCGCCTTTTATACCTCCAGACCTTTAGTCGCGGTTCGTAAGACCAACCGCGACTAAGCGAGGTACTGTTAGTCGCGGCTGGCCTCGCCAACCGCGACTAAAGGGTTTTTCACCGGAATTTTGGTTCCCGCGCGGAAAGACCCTTTAGTCGCGGTTGGCGAGGCCAACCGCGACTAAAGGTGTTTTTCCAAATTCTTTTCATTTCGAAATATCAAAAATACAAATAATATATAAAAAAAATCAGAAAAATAAAACTAATTTATTTCGAAATATTAAAAATACAAATAATATATCAAAAAATTCAGAAAAATAAAACTAATTTATTTCAAAATCTTAAAAATACAAATAATATATCAATAAATTCAGAAAATTAAAACTAATTCATTTCAAAATCTGAAAAATACAAATAATATATCAAAAAATTCAGAAAATTAAAACTAATTCATTTAAAAATCTTAAAAATACAAATAATATATCAAAAAAATCAGAAAAATAAAACTAATTCATTTAAAAATCTTAAAAATACAAATAATATATCAAAAAATAAAGAAAAATAAAACTAATTCATTTAAAAATCTTAAAAATACAAATAATATATCAAAAAATAAAGAAAAACAAAACTAATTCATTTCAAAATCTGAAAACTACAAATAATATATCAAAAAATTCAGAAAAATAAAACTAATTCATTTAAAAATCTTAAAAATACAAATAATATATCAAAAAATTCAAAAAATAAAACTAATTCATTAAAAAATCTTAAAAATACAAATAATATATCAAAAAATTCAGAAAAATAAAACTAATTCATTTAAAAATCTTTCCGCCTCCCTCTTCCCACCAGTTCTTCCCAGCTCGCCTTCGTCTTCTCGCCGGTCCCCCTCTTCCCGCCTCCGTCTTTCCGCCCCCTCTTCCCGCCATTTCTTCCCCGTCTTCCCGCCTCTTTCTTCCCGCCTCTTTCTTCCCGCCATTTCTTCCCGCCTCTTTCTTCCCGCCATTTCTTCCCCGTCTTCCCGCCTCCCGTCTTCCCGCTCCCATTTTTCCCGCCATTTCTCACTACATATATGTAGCCCGCTTAGCCAAGCATTATCACATCTCTACAATCTCTCATCACTCTCTCATGGCTTCCACCGCACCCACTCTAACCTACCAGCCAGGTGGAGGAGCTTTGCGCCTCGAACTACCCTTGCCCACCGGGCTACCGCGTCCCCGTCTGGGCCGGAGCCTAGCGCCGGCGGCGTGCTCGGTCCCTCCCGTCCCTCGTGGTACCGCGCGCCGGCGGCCATCACGAACCACTACTACCTCGACCTCACGCCGGAGCAGCGGATGAATCCCCGCCGGCATCCCGATAACCAAGCATACTTGGGACGCCTTCTTCATCAATCGGCGTGAGAGGGCGCTCGCCGTGTATGAGGAGGACTCGGTCCGCCTCCCGGGAACTTCCACGAGGCCGGCCGTCGGCTATGGTGGTACGGCCGGACTCTACGTAGCGTCATGGACTACATCACGGCCGGCGATATCCCCCGCCCGCGCTACCCTCGCTCGAGCCACGAGCGCCGCCCGACGACGAGCCGACGACAGCAGCGACGACGACGGCGGCAACTTAGAAGGCGACGACTACCATTACAACGGCGGCGGCTATGAAGACTACGAGTATGCATATTATACGCCTAGGCAGGAGTATGACTAAATCACTCCAAATTTCATGTATGCAGGAGTATGACTTAGTCACTCCAAATTTCCTATATGCAGGAGTATGACTTAGTCACTCCAAATTTCATGTATGCAGGAGTATGACTTAGTCACTCCAAATTTCATGTATCATCGTTGCTATCTCGAGTCAATTGAATCATTCGAAAATGGACACCAAACACATCACGGGTAATATAATTCACATGATTCATTCAACAAAGTTTGGTACAATAAATTATTACACATCATTTCTTCCCTTGTGTCCCCGCTTGCTTACGATTGTGCCGTATCCATGGAGCATCCTCATCATTTAACTTAATGCTTGGGTCGGTGTTCACTTTGAAGGGCGGAATTTCAAGCAAACATATTATAATCTTCTCGACATGTCTGTCTTGTCCTCCACTCCCACGATGTTTCTTTTCCCCGAAAGAACAATGTGGCGCTTTGGATCATCGCATGATGTACCGATCGTTTTCTTATCTTTCCGTTTCCTCGGTTTGCTACTCATGTCCTTCACATAGAAAACCCGAGCGACATCTTTCGCTAGGACGAATGGTTCGTCAAGGTAACCAAGATTGTTGAAATCCACCATTGTCATTCCGTATTGCTGGTCCACCTTTACCCCACCTCCCGTTAGCTTGAACCATTTGCACCGAACAAAGGGACCCTAAAGGAGGGTCCATAGTCAAGTTCCCATATCTCCTCTATGTAACCATAATATGTGACCTTTTGCCCATTCTCGGTTGCTGCATCAAAGCGGACACCACCGTTTTGGTTGGTGCTCTTTTTATCTTGGGCGATCGTGTAAAATGTATTCCCATTTATCTCGTACCCTTGGAAAGTCGTTATAGTCGAAGATGGTGTCTTGGCCAACATGTACAATCTGATCTACAACCTTATTGTCACTCATTAAATGTTTTCTCAACCAACCGCCGAAAGTCTCCATGTGGGCCTTCCTAATCCAGGATTCAAGCTTCCCAGTGGTTGTCCGAGCGTAAAATATTCTTGTGTTTCTCAAAGTACGGAGCCACCAAGCCGGAATTGGTCGAACTCGTATGGTGTGCTTCAGCCGTAGAATGGCCGTCCATACATATCATTGATTTCCTTCCGATCGTGCCTTTTCCACTTAGTCTCCCTCGTGCCGCGATTGAGGAAGACCAATCGGCTTAAGGTCGTGAACAAAGTCAACACAAAACTCAATTACCTCCTCATTTCCATAGCCCTTGGCGATGCTTCCTTCCGGCCTAGCACAGCTTACGAACATATTTCTTTAATATTCCCATGAACCTCTCGAAGGGGAACATATTGTGTAGAAATACAGGACCGAGAATGGAAATCTCATCGACTAGGTGAACCAGGAGGTGCGTCATAATATTGAAGAAGGATGGCGGGAACACCAACTCGAAACCGACAAGACATTGGATCACATCGTTCCGTAACCGTGGTAGAACTTCCGGATTGATTACCTTCCGAGAGATTGCATTGAGGAATGCACATAGCTTCACAATGGGCAGTCGAACATTTTCCGCACAGAGCCCCCTCAAAGCAATCGGAAGCAATTGCGTCATAATCACATGGCAGTCGTGAGACTTCGTGTTTTGGAACTTTTTCTCCGCCATGTTTATTATTCCCTTTATATTGGACGAGAATCCCGACGGGACCTTCATACCGCTCAGTGCATTCAAAAAAGATGACCTTCTCTTCTTTGGTCGTAGCGTAGGCCGGCACGACCTTGAAACCGTTCCGGATGCCGGTCATCGTGGTCTTTCAAACTTTGCTCGGTCTCCGCCGTGCTTCCTTTGTATCATTTGACTTCCCATACACGCCCAAGAAGCTTAGGATGTTCACGCAAATATTCTTCGTAACGTGCATCACGTCGATTGCGGAGCGGACTTCTAGGACTTTCCAATATTCTAGCTCCCGAATATAGATTTCTTCTTCCACATGGCTACGTGCCCGTCGGCTCCCTTCGGAACCGATTGTCCGCCGAGACCCTTTCCAAAGATGACTTTCAAACCCTTGACCATATCAAATACCTCAGCACCAGTGTGTTCCGCGAGGCTTCGGCCGGTGATCTCGCCTTGCCGTTGTAATGCTTGCCTTTCTTTCTTATCGGATGACCTTTCGGAAGAAATCGACGATGCCCAAGGTACACGTTCTTCTTACAATTTGGCAAATGTACACTTTCAGCCTCATGTAAGCAGTGCGTGCATGCATTGTATCCCTTATTTGACAGTCCCGAAAGGTTACTAAGAGCAGGCCAATCGTTGATGGTTACGAAAAGCAACGCTCGTAGGTCAAATTCCTCTTCTTTGTGCTCATCCCACACACGGACACCAAGTCTGCCCCACAGCTGTAAAAGTTCATCAACTAATGGCCTTAGGTACACATCGATGTCGTTGCCGGGTTGCTTCGGACCTTGGATGAGCACTGGCATCATAATGAACTTCCGCTTCATGCACAACCAAGGAGGAAGGTTGTAGATGCATAGAGTCACGGGCCGTGTACTATGGCTGGAGCTCTGCTCGCCAAAAGGATTCATGCCATCCGTACTTAGACCAAATCTTATGTTCCTTGCGTCAGCTGCAAAATCTTTGAACTCTCTGTCGATCTTTCTCCATTGCGTTCCATCTCGCGGGGTGTCTCAACTCCCCGTCCGACTTACTGGTCCTCTTTGTGCCATCGCAACAACTTGGCATGCTCTTTGTTCCCGAACAGTACGTTTCAACCGTGGTATTATAGGAGCATACCACATCACCTTGGCGGGAACCCTCTTCCCGGGTTTCTGGCCCTCAACATCGTCACTGTGGTCATCGCCTCGATCTTATAACGCAATGCAAGGCATACCGGGCATTCATTCAAATTCTCGTATTCACCGCGGTAGAGGATGCAGCCGTTGATGCATGCATGTATCTTCGTAACCTCTAAACCTAGAGGGCGGACAACCTTCTTTGCTTCGTACGTAGTGGCGGGCAACTCGTTATTCTTTGGAAACATATTCTTCAACATTTTCAGCAAGTTTTCAAATGCCGAGTCAGCTACACCTGCCCGTGCCTTCCATCTCAAAGCAAATCTAGTGTGCAGCCCGAGCTTTTTCGTACCATCATCGCATCCGGGTACAGCGCCTTCCCGTGATCCTCTAACATGCGATCCAAATTCTCCCTCTCTTTTTCGTCTCGCAGTCGTCTCCGTGCATCAGCAATGGTCCGACCAAGATCATCAACGGGATCATCACGTGCCTCTTCTTCACCTTCCCCTTCACCTTCCCCTTCACCTTCAGCATCCTCCATGAAAGTATCACCGAAATGAGAAAGATAGCTTTCATCATTGAAATCATCCCCTTCTTCATCTTCTTCCATTATAACCCCTCTTTCTCCATGCTTGGTCCAACAATTATAGCTTGGCATGAAACCGTGCCGAAGCAGGTGCATGTGAACATCTCTTGAGGAAGAGTAACCCTTCCGATTCTTACACTTAACACATGGACGAGATAGCAAAACCCCCCGCTTGTTCGCATTAGCCACTACGAGGAAATCTTTCAAACCCGTACCGAACTCGCCGGAGAGTCGGTTACCGTACATCCATTGCCAATTCATCCGCATTATTATAATATAAAATATATA
The DNA here is from genome assembly GCF_022539505.1 of Lolium rigidum. Lineage (NCBI taxonomy): Eukaryota > Viridiplantae > Streptophyta > Magnoliopsida > Poales > Poaceae > Lolium > Lolium rigidum. Next base: position 74,921,766 of record NC_061512.1, on the reverse strand, counting down.
ATTAACCATCATGCATTTGTTAAACTAACTAGCTACAAACAATATAAATTAAACAATGAACTACACACACATGCATATTTTATCAATGACACATCAAAGGTTCAAGTTGCTAACCGCGATCGAGGAGGAAAAATAAATGAGAAAGCTCAAGTGTGACTCCAACACTTCATATCATGTTTGTTTCATGCTCTTGGGGCATTTCATCAAACACCTTATGTGCATAAGAGGAACCAAAAGCAAACCTAACACTCACTTGTGAAGTTTGTGAAGAGAATGGCTCCAAATGGCTAAGTGTTGGCTGCCGGATGGGTATATATAGGGGAGGGGCTTTAGTCGCGGTTGGCTCCGGCCAACCGTGACTAAACGCTCGGCACCTTTAGTCGCGGTTGGCCCGGCCAACCGCGACTAAAGCCCCCCACGTGCACCAGCCCGGCCACCGTGCGCCCGGGCCTAGTTTGGTCGCGGTTCGCCACACGAACCGCGACTAAAGACCCCATTAGTCGCGGTTCCTTTACCTTCGCGACTTATGGGGCTTCCCGGAAGCCTGTTTTTCCACCAGTGTAACCGTTTCACAAAATATTTGTAAATATAGTTCGAGAACGTTCACTATAGGGTTCTCCATTGCTTGCTGGCCGAAGCAATTGAGTCTATACATCTTGACCCGTGGCTTCTCTGTTGCCATTGCCACTTTATGCTAAAAACATTGCGCTTCTGATTTGGAGAAGAAAGCATCATTGACTACGTTCCTAAAACAAACCAGGCAATAGCACATTGCAGTTCGAGCATGCTCTACAGGAAACAGATTATTGCTTGCTGGCCGAAGCAATATTGGATGGAGATCGAGCTTTTTCTCTGTGCATATAGATCAGCCTCTCTTCGTGAATGATTGACGTACGAGAGTCAGTCGCTTCTAAGAGCAGATAACGATCTTAATTTGCTAACCGACCAAAAGCTAGAAAGAAAGCAGGAAAGGAAAGGAAAACAAAAGGTTTGGCAATGGTTAGCGAGCTAGCTAGCTATCTATGACGATGGTTTGATTTGTCGGCGAAGTTATGGATGGCCATGTACATGTATATATCAGCAAAGGAGTAGTTTGTTTTGGACTGGAAAATATCGTGTTTTCATCTTTGATTAGGAAATATCCATACGCCTATATATGATTGGAGTATATGTGAATGTAGCGTGCCGGGTCAGATCGAGCCATCAAATTAAGTTGCCAATACTAGATTTTAAAGATATGCATGGATTATAGCTAATTAATTTGGTTACCGAATCGCATGATTAACCTAGTACCACACTCCTTACGTACGTACGGCTGCATTACATCGCGTTAGCTGTACTATAGCTCGTCTCTGGACGGAAAACTCGGTGTTGAACCCAGCGGCATGTGAACCTGGCGCATCTACGGCCGACGGCAGCGCAAGATTTGTGCAAGAAGAAGGACCACATAAAGTATTCACTTCAACACTTCATGTATGAGATGCGTATATGAACTGACAAACATGAGAGAGAAGCTGGTCCAGAGCAGACAAGATCTGTTGCACGGCTGCACACGCCCGCAGCAGACGACCATTAATCGGTGGACCAGCTGCAGGTTTACTGACGGAAAGAAATGGCCATTTTTTCACAGTCGCTGCCTTTTTAAGGAGTGGAGAGGAGCATGATGATCACTCGAGGTGCCCATAGTTCGGTCCGTTCCCCGCTTCCAAATGCTCCATTCTGTACTCAACCAAGATCTCCATTGATCGGCAGAAACCCATAGCACATCAAGCTCCTATGCCAAACAGCCAAAGCCCCATAGCCATGTCGCAGTCGTCTTCCACCTCTCGCCAGCACAATTTACACATGCCAGAGACTGGTCCACTGCACCAAATTTAACGGCCGATATACCATCTTAGTAATCCCCTGGAATGTTGATTCAAAGAAACCTTCAGACATGCAGAGAATGGTCCACTTCACCAAATTTACTAACGAAGGCCGCTCATCCGGGACTGCGCAGGATCCCTTGGCCTGGAGATTAAGAGTAGGTCCAAAAAAGTTCAAAGCAGTTCCATGTTTCAATCATGAGGGCAACTACCAGATTAACAGGAAAACTCTACAACATCCAACCGAAATGCACTCTAGCAACGTTAACTGGGTATGCACTCTCCCCTAGAGTTGCAAAACTATTTCAGACATGCAGATTCGAGCGAATCACAATGTTTCCTTGCTACTGTTTTAGGGACATATGATTCTTCAGAATTAAAATAAGGACATAGGGGGTTTCCCAAACCAGCAAATGCTCCTACAACTCCCCAAATGTGCAAACCAATTCAACCATGCGTGAAAGAAAAAGAGTCGCCTGCGTTTCCAGCAGATGGGTTCGGCGTGGGCAGGGACGGTTATGCCCGAGACAGTCGAGCTTGCCGCGCCATTGACTGAAGGCGGTGAAGACAGACGGGGATCCCAGCGGCCAGCCGTGCCCCTTCTTTAGACTACCACGATTGGTCGCAACCAGGGCCATCCGTCAAACCGCTAGCCGCAGTACATCGTGTACTAGCCCGTCCCGCGATGACGGAGGCTAACGTGGCGAACTCCGGCCGGTGGGGTGGGCAACTCGAACCGCCGCTTGAATCGCCGGATCCGTCTCCGGCTGCCAGTGATAGATAACCACCACCGTCTCCTCCACTGGGATCAGATCAGACATCAGGCCCAGGCTCGACCCGCGGTGGTACTAAATCTTTTTTTTTTTTTTGCGTAATTTCTTGTGTTGCCCTTGGTGGCCAGTCGTCGGTCGGCGGTATGCGACGGTGGGCGGCTGTAGGCAAGTGCGGTTGAGAATGCATGGAGAGGGCAGGGGTTGGCGGCGCGGCCCGAGTATGTAAAAAGTAGCCACCGTAGTAAAACCCGAACTTACCATCCGACAGGCCCAGTGGTCCGACCTGCACACGCCGCGGGTGGCTTGGCTTTACTCGCCACTGCTTCGTACGGGCCCACACAAAAACCGCGTCGCGCGGATGTATTTGAGCACAGCGGCGAATATTTTTGTTGTTTTGACAGTGATTTAGGCTCAGATCACGAGGTCGCTTGTGTGGGCAGATATGCATGCTCACATGCCGCCCGGTTCCATATATTCACTCTCGTCTCTGGACGCCACACGTGAAAGGGAAGGTGTAGTGCCATGGATCGGTAATCACGTATATCGAGACTAGATAAGGGCTACCACGAATCAACGTACGCCAATGTAATCCGCATGACGGAGCTCACAAACAGCATGACGCGCGCGGGCCATTGTCAGAGCGTCGTCCTCACCATCCACAGGGCCGTCGTCATCACCCCGTCACACGCCAAGGCCGTGAAGCGGTCGCTGCAGGGAGTGACGGACACGTGAAACAATTAGAGGCTGGACTCACCTTCGAAAAAAAGTGTGCTACCCAATTGTGATAGAAAATTATCAAATAAGTAATATATATAGCTAATATTTCTCAAATTAACGGTGAAAAACAATCTAAAATTAGGGGTGGGCCATGGCTCACTAGGCCCATCCTGTGTCTCCGCCCCTGGCTGCAGGTGACCACTGACCAGGATGCTCGCCAACACGACGGGGAGCACGAGGAAGCAACTGCGGAAGGAGGTGGCGCGAAGATCGTGTTTAAGATCAGCGACATCCGTGCCGTGCTCCAGCATGGCGACGTGGTCCCATAGAACTCGGAACTCGTGGAGGAGTCTGGCTCCTCCATGAGTACGGCGCGTCCGTCTAGGTGTCCGCTGGCTCTGTGACAGCCTTCACCCTCCTCTATTTGTGGAATCTATGGAAACACATGGACGTCGTCGCCTTCCGGGAACAACAGCCTTGCCTCCCCCTCCTGCTTAGGGCGTGCCGTGATGTCGCTCTCTTTTGGCACACTCGGCTCCCTCATGATCAAGATGTGGCCAAGGCAGCTTGGCTACGCTTCCTCAGAGAGGGCACACGCTGATGCCCTTCTCCCTTGTACCCCCTTCCCTACTTCTCTCCCACTATGAAAATCACTCATCACTCGAGACCGTTTGGGGTCTAACAAAGGAAATATATACAAAAAGTTCAGGTGGGGACTTTGTCCCCCCCCCCCTCCCGAACATCAAAAAACACTTGGAGTGAGGGATGGCCACCTGTTCGCCGATAACTCAGGCGAAAGGGGTAGGCAAGCTAGTGGACTGATTGCCTCCAGCGGTCCGATCGGTTGAAGCATCGACGACCATGACACTGGCCCGGATCTGGGGCCTCGTTCCGCTCCGCGCGGTTTGGAGGAAAACCCACGCATTGAGCTTCAAATTGCCATGCCCTGAGTTCATGCAGTAGTCCTCCAGCGGCGGATGGCACAATCTTGCTGCTCGGCCGCCTGGGTGGTCTATCCGAAGCTTCGACGGAAGCCGAGTGAGGGATCTTTTCCCTCTGGGCTAGCCACCTACAGGAGATCAACCCCCGTCCTTATGGATATGGAGGTCGTTGCCTCGGTAGGGAGAACGGCCACCTGTCCACAGTTCTAGCGGGGCTCCGATATGGTGAGGCGTTGTGTGCGGTGGCTCTCATGAAGTGTCCCGTGACCAAGGTGTCTGAGCTGGAGTCGATGTAGGGGCGGTATCCATCAAAAGGGCGTCACCGAAAGTGGCATGATCATGCTCAATGATTGATGCAGCTAGCCAGTATAATCGGCAAGGAAGTCGAGTGTTCCGAACTAGACACTTGCCCTGGACGGTTGGCCATCTGAGCTTCTCCAAGTAGATCCAAACGCTTAAACTCCTACCTGGCGCTCCGATTGTCATGTTATTGTTTTGTTAGTAGATTTTTTATTCGACATAAGCATGCATCCGACAAGATTAAATGGTAGCACACACAAAGTTTAAGCAGGTTTGGGCCCTAACTACAACGCACGGTAAAAGCCTTACTTTTGTTTTTGGTGGATGTATTATCTCTGAGTATGCTTGTAATGTCCCAGGTTTAGAGACGATCAAGGGGTAGATTTTAGAAAGGGATGTGCATTGCATTGTAATTTACGGGGAAATTTCGCGTTTTTAAACAAAAACTGCATCGAAAGGGGAACAAGTTTCTCTCTCGACACCTTACGAGGTTAGGGTTTCGAGAGTGTGACAAACTTGCTTCTTTCTAATTAAACTAGGGTTTTGAGAAGAGAGGGGAGAGTTTGCATCCTAACTTAAGTTGCATGATTGAATTCAAACTTAAGTTGAATTTGAATTTCAAATTCAAACATCAAATAAATTTCTCATAAATTCAATTGTGAGGAAATTCATTAAGTAAATTATAAATAACAAACATTATGAACAATAAAAAATAAAGTAAAGCTCATTAGAGAAAACTTTGAGCTTTATTGATTAACACACAAGATACATTGTCTTTACAATATTCATAATGGAAATAAATGAATATTACAACAACTTACATGAATTGAAAAAATCTGAAAAAGAAAAAGAAGAAGAAAATTACAAGTAAATAAAATACATCCTAAACTACTTTATCTTTTTCATCTTGGTCATCACTTTGTTCCTGCACACAATTACAACAAAGGAAATGTTATGCCAAG